>NC_135885.1:7231328-7605698 GCF_964194155.1 Cetorhinus maximus
AGGGAAAATAACCCCAGTTTATCCAATCTCTCCTCATAACTAAAACTCTCCAGCCCAGGCAACATCCTGGTAAATCTCCTCTGCACTCTCTCTAGTGCAATCACATCCTTCCTATAACATGGATTCTAGAACTGCACGCAATACTCTAGCTGTGGACTAACCAGCGTGATGGCCGAGTTATCAGGGTGCTTTTGTGAAAAAGTATTTTTGAAAACTTCACAAATGGTTTTCAATGTTGAAATAACTTCTTTTCAAATCAAGCGCATATATCTGGTCAATTAGCTTGCCACAAAAATACAAGCCCCAGAATTATATGTTTGAAAACATATCATCTGTGTACATGATTTTTCTGGGTCACATGTTTTCATTGTGTGATGGAGCTACTTACTTCTTGGTGCTTTCACCCTCAATAAATCCTCTTCAGTCTATAACAAGGAAGGAAGGAAAAGAAGAAACTTTATGCTATCTTAAAATGAGAAAAGCTTCACAAAATGAGATCCAAGTTACGATCATTGTTGTGAATTGTACAGAGGTAATATCTTACCAGTTCTTTTATCCTCTTGTGCTTTCTGTGTTTGCCTTCAGGTTTATTGAGATGACTTGTTAAGTCAAACAAGGTGGGTACTGCATTATCCTTAAGGACTGTTCTGTAAGGGCTCTGGAAACAAGTTTAGGATTTTAAATAACGTTGGATGCTTTTTGCTGATGCCAAATGTTTTTTTTTCAAATTTTCCCATCTACAGTTTCTCCATTGATCTCTCACAAGCTCGCTAATGTTTCAGTCAATTCCTCACGTTGGAACCAGTCAATGAGCACTACAAATTATTCACAAGTTACAGGCATCATAGCCCAATAATGAATAAAGCAATTAGGATGCTTTGAAAGGCTAATTCATTTTGAAAGGCTAACAATTCAGCCAAAAAAGAATGAACTAATCCTGCTGCTTTATAATTTTTTGACATAATCTCACTTAGAATACACTGTATAGTTCTAGTCAATTTAGTAAGAATAGTGTACCGCTCCAGATAGAGAGAGCAACCACATTGATTTAAGGGATTGAGGAATCAGATTATGAAGAATGGTTATGAAAATTGGTCATGTTTTCACTGGAAAAGGAAGCCTAAGAAGTGTCATAATTGTTGGTTTTAAGATTTTATAGAAAACAGATAATGTAGGCCAGGACAGGCTGCTTTATTTTGTCCAGGACAGTAAAAGTAGAAGGCAGAGCATGTAAATTTTAAATATATCCATAGATACAGCATTTCAGTAAGTGGTCAATCTACTGAACTGGCTTCTTTGGGAGGTGGGGGAAGCAGAAAGTGTTGATTCACTCAAATACAAACTAGTCTGATAGCTTTCAGAGTAATATTTCAGGATGTTGTGCATGAGTAATTTGAGACTTTACATTCTCAGGCTTGGGAGGAACAGATGACTTTGCTCCTACACTTCCCAAAGCTCTTCATCACTGGAGATTTTCCCTGTCTCATGTCTGGGCCTGTCATTAACTAATTGATAGAGATAGGTGGCCCCGTGATTGAGTCATTAACTCCAGTGTCACCATCATGTGATTACCAGGATGGTGGAAGGTAAATAAGACTGATCTCGGTCTTTTATCGTTCAGCATTTCCTATGTTCCTAATTGTGAATGTCCGATGAGAACCTTTGAGCAGGGCTCGCAGCATTTTAATCACAAGCAAGAATGAGGATCAATTCTTCTCCATCCTTGCCCTGAAATGACTGCAATGTTCCTACGGTTGGTTTGACCAAATTGGCAGAAGCCAAGAACTGAACCAGAACCTACTGTATTGTATGGTTTAGTTCCACACTCAGCAATGAATTTGTTCACTGAGCCATCGGGTAAGTATTTCAGTTTTCATAATTGCAACAACTCATCTCTATACTCTGTGATAGTTTTTTTTTAAGCTGAGCATGGAAACAAGGAAACAGAACTAGCCTAAAAACAAGTTTTAAAAATGCCTATATTACAAATTGAAGAAAAGGCCATGAAATTTAAGAAGTGGTCTCGTTTTTTATTAATCATTCTCCCTCCTTGCCCTCCTGTCTCTACCCTTCAGGTGTGTCTCTGCTTCGATTTTCTTTCTCTACCCCCACCAGTTCTATTTTTCTGTTAAATCCGTTCACTTCCTTTCCATTCTTTGTTTTTCCTGCTCATCTCTGCAACTGTGGGCAAAAGTGGCAGCAGCATCTGCAGTGAAATGAGCACACAAGTTACAAAAAACAGCATCAGTGGTCACTGTGTCACAGGCATAATGGGAAGGGATGCTGGGCTTTATTAGGTAAATGCGTCAAAGAATGTAGAATAAATGGAGTTGAGGTACATATCAGTATGATCTAATTGAATGGAGCACTGGTTTGAGGGGCTGAATGGCCTACCCCATTCCTATAAGAGCAGTACAGCCAGGAGCACGAGACACATGCCAATCAACCGCATGCCTGCTGAGGAAGTCTGCAGGTTTCTGATTTTGGTTAAAATTCCTGTGACCTTACAGAGGAGTCTTTTCTGCTGGAAGATCGAAAGGCGGAGCTATACAGACTTGATCATACTGAGAAGCGAGTTGGGACTTGGATATCTGGATTAGTTCTACACAATTACTCCAATAAGTCTTTATTATTTCTAACAGCCTGTCAGAGTGTAAACTTGGAGAATTGCAACTCACGTTTGTGCATATCAGGGATTGTTCGAAGTGCCTCGCACATAGTCTATACTGTTTGTGAAGCTGTTCAGCAGACCTGTTTTCCAGGTCTGCTCTCCGACAGTTCTCCACCCACTTTTGACACCTGCATTAACACAAAAAAAACTAATTACTTTTATGACCCAACATTTAATAAAGAACTTGCATTTCAATTTCCTTTATTGACTGAAGATAAATGGGCAGAGTATATTTTCTTAGTGGGAAAGAACACGTAGACTCGTTGGGCTGAATGGTCTCCTTCTGTGCCATAATGCCCATGACTCTGAAAGCATATTTGCCAAATATTTTTTCAGTAAAATATAAATGTAATTGTTTCAAAGGACTGTCCTTGTATGTGCCAAACAAAATCACAGAGCTTCAGCACTGTATGAAGTTAATCTAGGTTTAGCTAAAGACTGGAAAATTTGCTGCTGGTTGTAATGTAGCACATTTCTTCCCTTCTCCCTTTCCCTCCCCACTGTGGGAGACAGCAACCTTTCCCATAATAAATATCTGATTAAGACACCTTCAGGATACATACAATCCAAAAACTACATATTTTTGCTACATCAAAAACACGAGTTCAATTTAAGCTTTTGTTTTTGGCCTCTACCTGAACTGGGAATATCAAGCAATTTGTGGTCACCTTCTCCATGAAGAAACTTGATACGCTTTCCCTTCCTCTCCCCTCCCTATTCTCCAGTATGGGGGAGCTTTGAGGAGTTGACAATGGAGCACAGGAGGGGAAACAGGCTAAAAAGTGAGACTCACCTCAAGAGAGGCAATGATAATGGCTCCTGGTAATGACTGACAGGCAAAGCGCACCCCACTACCAACAGGACCGCAATTCCACTGGCCCAATTAAACCTGGGCTCTCATCTGTTCTGCCCTCACAATATCTATAATAAAAACTTATAATCCATCAGAGATTGGGGGAGATGGTGGCATAGTGGTAATGTCACTGGACTGGTAATCCAGAGACCCAGGCTAATGCTCTGGGGGCACAGGTTCAAATCCCACCATGGCAGCTGGGGGTATTTAAATTCAAATAGCCAAATAAAAATCTGGAATTGAAAGCTAGTCTCAGTGATGGTGACCATGACAACTATCATCGATTATTATAAAAACCCATCTGGCTCACTAATATCCTCTGGAGAGGAAAATCTGACAACCTTGAGACCCCAGATCCACAGTAATGTGGTTGACTCTTAACTGCCTTCTGCAATGGCACGTAGTTTGAGGGCAATTAGGGGTGGGCAATAAATGCTGACCTTCCCAGCAACACCCACATCCATGAAAGAATTTTATAGAACTCATCCTACGGTGCTTTTATGTAACAATAATGCAGCAGATGGAGGGAGACCTCGTGTTTTTAGCTTGGCTGCACTTTACAATGTAAACAAGCCTAGCTACCTTATCTCAAAAGCAGAAACTTAGATTCACATTTTCTAATTGCGATTGCTGGGCTGATCTTAGAAAACAGAGAATCAGCCCATCAGTTTTCTGGCCATGGGATTTGGCATTACGAGGACCTGAGCCATTTGCTCACTGTGCAAGCTTAATGCTAAAATGGGGCACATCAAATCCATCCTGTGGGATAATGGTTATCCCGATCAGATCATTGTCGCTGTATATAGTGCAAACTCGTGAATGGGCCCAAGGCCGCCACTTTCAGCCCTGAAAAGTGCCCAGTCTACCTCGGATTACCCTGGAAGGATAAAGTGTCTCAAAAATTTAAGCAACAGGTGAAGCTAGCCATTGCACGCTATTACTATGCAGTAGCAACACGAGTGGTATTCTCCACCAACAGGATGTTGCCGTCAAGCCAAAATAACAGTCTGTCAATCATGCAAATCAGCAACATGGTATATGATTTTCAGTGCCAGTGTGATGCCAGGTATGTATGTAGGCTGTACATCCCAATGACTGGCGGATCATATCAAACAGTGCGTCCCTTCGGCTTTTTGCAACAGTTAGAGCACTGACTGCACTCAACCAGCCCGTGCTTGCAAAACTCAAAACAGTGACCAACATTAGATATGATTCCACGATTGGTTAGCAAGTGTTGTACAATCCTGATTGTGCTAAGAATTACACCAAAAAGAAATTTAAGATCAGTTGGGCTTGAAGTGTGGCTCACTTACACATGCTAGGAGCCACATAAATTCACACATAGGGCCCTGCCCTTAGCAAACAAAAGGAGCACATCCATGCATTTTGCCTTTTCCAATAAACAAAATTCTGGGGACAGCCATTCTTTGGTTCATTCTCCATGGGGAATGCCTTGAGCAATCAGAGTCGACTTGCCTGGTTTGAATTTGAATGTAAAGTTTGGCAGTTCACAACTCCCTGCTGCATTCTCCATGGCGGCATCTCTACCAATCAGAGTCCACTTGCCAACCAATCAGCACTCTCTTCTCTTGCAGTATAAATTGTTGTTCCCTTTACTGTTGGTTTGCCTTGCGTAGCTGGCCTGATGAGTGCATGACGAAAAGCTTTGATAGTATGTCTCTTATTTCAGCAGTAAAATTATTTAGTGCAGAAAGCATGGTTTATAGAGAACCAGGAAGGGAATGGGACAAATTGGATAGCTCTGTGCCACCAGAACTTGGTTAAAATGTGTAATCCACTACCATATGAAGTAATTGAGGCAACTAACATTTAAGAGGAATGAAAACAGGAAATGCTGAAAATACTCAGCCGGTTTGGCAGTATCTATGGAAAGAGAAATATGAATTAATATCACACAGCAATGACCTTTCCTCAAAACAGGAAAACAGTAGCGATGCAACAGGTTTTAAGCAAGTGCAGAGACAGGGAAAGAGGGGTAAAGAAACCAAGAGGAAAGGTCTGTGATAGGATGGAAGGAGAGATTAAATGACAAAAGAGATGATGGTGTTGTCAAGGTAAATAGGGATGATAAAGGGACAAGTAAGCATAAAAATATCTATTTAGAAGTGTAAATGGGAAATGTAGAATCATTACCAACAGTTGTTATGCAAAAACAAATTCAAGAAAATGGAGGCAATAGTTAGGATTCGGAATTAAATGTTGAGCTCAGAAGGCTGTAAAGTGAGGTGCTGTAAAAGGCAGATGTTCCAGTTCCTGTGCTTGCACGGGAAGATGTTGCAGGAAAGAGAGGGTGTTAGAGATCATTAAGGTGTGCACCAGGCCATCACAGGGGAAATGGTCCAGTCAGAATGCTGAAACGATAGGGGAAGATATGTTTGGTGGTAGCACCATGCTGGAGGTGGTGGGAAATGATACATTCAATGTGGAGGATTGTGCAATGGGAGGAGTGGACAAGGGGAAATCTATTGCAATTCTGTAGTGAGGTGCGGTTCCTCAAGCTTATGTTGAGCTTCACTGGAACAGTGTAGGAGTGAGAGCAGAAGTATGGGAGGTGGGACAAACACAGTCAGGGACTCACCAACCATGGTGGGGAACAACATCTGTGGCTGAGGAGAAAAGTCACAGCGGAACCACTGGTACAGAAAATTACATTGTCAGAACAGATGTGAAAGAGAGGGAGAAACCAGGAGAACGAAACAGAGCCCTCACAGGAGGCGGAGTGCAGGAAGGGGCAGCCAAGGGAGCTGTGGGGAGTCTGCTCACCCACCATGAGGACATTGATCGGAAAGGGGGAGGGGGGAGCCAGAGAGAGGAACAGGAGGGTATGTTGATAGGGCGAGATGAAGGAAAGTGGGGAGGGGGGGGAGAGGAGGAGGTCAGTCTACAGGGTGAACAAGAGGTGTCAGCTGTGGCTCAGTTCATAGCACCCTCGCCTTTGAATCAGAAGGTTGTGGGTTCATGTCCCACTCCCGGAAACCAAGAACTGCGAATGTACTCGCAAGAGTTACATGCGATCTGTTGATAACTCGAAAGAGTTACAGGGTGAACAACAAGATGGAGCAGTAGGACCTGTTTAATGTACATGGTGTGTGATGCTATGGAGGGGGAAAACTGGTGGTTCTGCGCACGCGCCCTTCCTCTCCCGCCCACCCTGGACGACGAGGCCTAGCGACAGAAAGTGGGAACACAGGCCCGAGGATAAATTTTGGAGCAGCATCCTTGCTCGCCGAACAGCCGTCACAGCAATTCTCCGGATCCCCGAATTCACGACTGCGCATGTTATTTCCTCCGACAAGGAGGGTGTTTTTTTTTATTTAAAAATTGAACGCATTTAGAAATGTCGAGTCCTCACCTCTCGGGGTCTCTGGGGAACCTGAAGAAAGGTAGGTCCGGGTAGTTGGTGCTCCCCCGGCTACAGTTCGGAGCCGCGCAAAAATTCGGCATTTTTTTTTTCAAGTTTTATTTATTATTCCCTTTTCAGAGAAGACGGGGGATTTTTTTTTTTAAACCCCCCCCCCTCCTCCGCCCCGTCTCTAACGCAACGACGCCTTTTCCCTTCACACAGGGTTGCTCTGCTACAGATGCAGGTTGGGAGGTCAAGCTGCTCCTCCGCTATACCACAATGCGCCGCGCCAACGCGCCAAAATGTATACAGATAATTGCCATTCATCAGCTTCAAGCTGTCAGTGCTCTCAAGACACACTCCTTGCAGGTAAATAAATAGCGGCTGCGAGGCCACCAGGAGGTTCAAAATGCCTCATCGTCTTCAAGGACGTGCCAAATTAATCCAATTTTAAAACTAGAGTCTGATGGGGGTGGAGGAAACCGCATTTTTGTTTAGGGAAGTCATAATGACACTTCAACAAATTTAAACCTACATTCATCAATGTCTCCATGACACAAAGCAGCATAGCGTGAGATAGGGTGAAAAATAGGGGGTACCACCTCGTATCACTCAATTAGATTTAAAAGACCTACTTTGCTGTGAGCAAGAGATTTTCAACTAGACTCCTAAAAATAAATGATAAATGAGATATATGTTAATTAAATTATAAAATTACATTTTATAAAGCTGCAGAATATTAGTTATCAGACATGACATATCTCCAATGCTGTAATCAGTGACAACACTCTAAAAGTACTTGGGGATGCTGTGAGGTGAAAAGTACTATATAAATCCAAGTTCTATTTCTTTATAGATACCTTATTCAAGAACAGAAGAAATTGGCGCAGGACTAGATCATATGACCAGTCGACCTTGCTCCACCATTCAGTACTATCATGGCAGATCTCCCGCATGCTCCCCATACCCCTTGATTCTGAAAGATCAAAACTCTGTCCATCCCAGCCTAAAATATATTGTGGATGCAGCATCCACAACTCTGTAGAGAATTCCAAAGGTTCACAACCCTCTAAGTAATGTAATTTCTCCTCATCTCAGTTCAAAATGATCAGCTCCTTAGCCTTAGACTGTGCCCCTGTGTTTTAGATTCCCTGATAAGATTTTCATCAAGCCTAAGTACTTGTCAACTAGCTCATTAATGTTCTTCAGAGACTACCCTCTCCATGACTTTAGTGCAATACTAAAAGTCCTCAGAAAGTGACTTGAATTAGCACGTTCTCCTGAATCACAATAGCAGGTATTATACCTGTTTGCCTGAAGGGGCTGTATTTTTAAAAATCATAGTATCTCATTCAAATAGGTGGTGCAATAGTGCTGCCATTGGAAGGCTGTCATGAGGAAGGTGATTGCAAAATTAACAAGAAAAAGTTAATGAAGCTAGGCTTTATTAGGAAAAGGAGAAATTTTAAAGCGATGTAATTGGAGTTTTCATGTCTAACCAGTAAACTAAAAAACCCAGGTAAATGGTTCAACATGGTTAAAGGTTCGAAGCATAAAAGGATATCAGGGAAAGCTTCTTCCAAAGGGTAAGTGGATTGTGCAGTTAGCTAGTGGAAGCAATGAAGTAAACAATATAAATGGGTTCATAACAGAACGGTCAACACTTCTGGATAGAAAAGGACTGAAGGTATATGGTGAGAATGCTTGATCTATGAAAAAGGTGTGTATAGTAAAAGAAAACTTGCATTTATATAGAGGTTTTCATAACAGTAAAACATCCCAAATTGCTTTACAGCCAACTAAGTAGTTCTGAAGTGTAGTCACAGTTGCAATGTAGGAAAGTGGCAGCCAATTTGTGCACAGCAATCTCCTACAAACAGCAATGTGACGCAAAGGATGGAATTCTTTTCCGCAAATGGCAACTGATGATAGATCAATAGTATTTTAAATCTGAAATTGATATATTTTTGTTATCCAAAGGTTACAAGGAATATGGGGAAAAGGATATGGAGTTAGGTCACAGATCTGCCATAATCTCACCGAATAACGGAACAGACTCAAGGGGCTAAATGGCCTAATCCTAATCCTGTTCCTACAAAAATGGCCAGATGATTTTTTTTAAAGTCATGGAAATGACCAAGATCAGTTTGAGTTCGGATGATAGCTTTGCTGCTGATGGATTTTCATTAAAAGTAACAACCATCTTGCATCAGATCTTAGATTTGCAAAACACAGCTATAATAAGAGTAAGCATTTTGAATCAATTTTTGCAAGACCCTGGATTCTATAACTCTTCCCTTAGCCAAATACAATCAACCTTCCCGCTATTGCCAGTTGTTCAGTAGTTCTGACTGGATTCTTGATCAAGCAGGGTAGAGTAGTTACCTGGATGTCAAGTACCTGGTAGTATCTCTGTAGCTCTTGAAGCAAGAATTAAGGCATCAGGTCCAAGAGTTGGTGTGCTAGCAATTTCCACTTTTAAAATGGGTAACACTTCGCAACTCGATTAGGTACTGTAATCTCATTAGATGGATCAGAAGCTAAAAAGGCACAGTCCAAACTAAAGGAAGACTCTTGAATATCTGTCTATTTACACTATGCTACAAGGGCATTCCCTCCATGACAGCAAAGTGGAGTTCTGCTGCCGGTTTTAAAAGCAAACTTTTGCATATCTCCTATCCATTTCACAAATTTCCAGATAGCTCAGTCCACAGCCAGACTTATGACAAGCTTAAAAAATTATTCCTGCTTATTGGATTCTATGTAATCTAATCTTTACATTTAAAAATGATGACAAACGACATCTAAAGCCCTCCTTCCAGCCAACCAGTTACCTCTTTTCTGAGTGTTACAACAAACAGAGTAAAAGCCAGAAAAATTGCACCAAGAGGGTTATGCAAACCAAGTCATGAGTGGTTTAAAGCAAAAAATATATAATTGTTATTTTGCCCCTTTAGAACCTCGCAAACAGAAAAAAAGCTTTCAGGTTGTATTTGCAGAGGATGGAAACTAAACATCCAATTTAGTTTCTCACACAGACAAAGAAAGTTGCCTCTCTATTCCTCTGTCAATTTGCTTCTTAAGCTTTAACATTTAGACCTAGGTTTAAGTGGTTAGGTAGAACAAGCATAGCAGTTAACAAATGCAGATTTTCACAAGGTAAAAAGGAGAATAGAAAATACACAAATTAATGAAAACAAGCTCAGATGAAGAATTTTTTTTTAATAATAGCATGGATATAAGCATGATTCCCTTTCACAGGGAATGGCAGATTTTTGTGGGGAATAACATATATTTGGAATAAGCAAAGAATAACAAGTCAAAATAAACATCTTAAGAAATGAGAGATGGCATAGCGGGAGAAGAAAAAAATATGGTGCAAATTTTGTTGAACAGCAGTTTCAATTAGTTTTAATATGTCTCTTTCTCTTACCAAAATCAGTGGCACCATGTTTCCCAGCAGCTGAAGAGGGCAGGGATGCAACTGAACTCATGCAACCTCCAGATTAGTAAATGGCATTCAAATCAAAACTAGCATGGTGGTCCTCAGAATGGTTCAATGGGTAAAGCATGTCAGGATGTGCTCTTCAGCCACATAAACCAGGTATGAGTCAAGTCAACTGATCTCCGTGAGGTGCCAGTGGGCACTCTATAACTCTCCCCTTACCCAAGTACAATCAGTGTCCCCGCTATTGTCAGTTGTTCAATAATTCTGACTGCAAAGTGTCTGTATGTTAGACAAGAGTAGTGTTTGGTTTTGCTGTAGTCCCTTTAAAAATGCTTACTGTAATAATTTGTTTTCTAGGCTGCAAAATGAAGACTGGCTATTTGGACAAGGTCATAAAAGGTCGTAAACCTCATATCTCACATGATCATAAGTAGAAGGCATAACCTAGAATATTTAAATTGTTCATTTGAGTACAAACCTGTATCCAAAAGTATACATTTTTTTTGCCAATTGTTGTTCTTCTCTTGCTGGGATGTAGCTACATTGGCACTGGGTGCCCCCCATCACCTCACCTGAATGAAAGAGCCTGAGCATTGCTAGCCAGCTCCTGGCCATGAAAGTCCTGCTGCTAAATCTAATCCAATCTTCACCAAGTAACCACACACGCACTTTCCAACAATTATCTGGATAACTGTCAGGAACAGGAATCCTGGATGCATTCTCTTCCCCAGCCCAGTCGTGTTGAAGTTAATTGCAGTGCCCATACTCCCAAGCCAACTATATTCAGTTAACTCAGCGCAGACATGTAATCAAATCTCAAAAAATATGTCACTTGAGCTTTACAGATCAGTCTGTCTTTATCAAGCAAGCAATCAGGCAGTAATAGCTGCTGTACCTTAGGTATTTTACAGCTCACTAAATACTATCATAATTTTGGAAGGTAGACATTAATTTTTTTAGAGGTAAGATTTACCAGTTCTGAATAAAGTGGGGGTCCAAAACTTGGAAACTACAGGGCAATTGGACAGGGACAATAGCAGACAATTTCCAGCAGTTGAGGGGCCAAGAACAAAAGATCATAGATTAAATGTGAAAAAAAGAGAAACTTCTTTGCAGAACTGCGAGGCTGTGAAATACACTTCGAGTTAATGATTTAGGCAGACATTCAAGATTAGATTGGAGATTTGGATGAAAAGGGGGTTTAAGAGCTATGCGAATGAAAATGGTGGGTAAATGTGATTACAAACTATTTGCTTGCATGGAAGGTAAAATGCCAGCAGGCAAGTTGGGTTCAATGGTCTTTTTTCCAATTATAGAATCATACAGAACCGGAGGCCACCATTTGGCCCATCATGCCTGTACCGGCTCATTGAAAGAGTCATCCAATTTGTCTCACTCTCCTGCTCTTTCCTCATAGCCCTGCAAATTTCACCTGTTTCATGTAAATATCCAATTTCCTTTCGAAAGTTACTTTTTAATCTTATCCACCACCCTTTCAGCCAGTGCATTCCAGATGATACTACATTTCACGAGAATTGATGGAACTGTATGTGCATTTTGGCTTGTTCATTATGCAGGGGTCATTTCCTTTGCTCTATGTTTTTATTACCGTAAAAAGTTCAGAACCCATGGAAGAAAAAAAAAATCTGTATTTCACTTCATAAATTAGGTAAAGACAAATGTTATTTCTTGCAATGGTTCCAAGTCGAAAATGGTGTGAAACCAATCCTTGAGATCAATTTCCCCAACACTAGTTCCAACTCTACTATAGCTAAAATTCACCATGATATTGCTGAAAATGAAAAAACCATTAAGGCCCACAATGCAGCATATCATCGGGATGGGAGGGGGCATGGGGATATGAAAGCTCTCCCAACTGGTCAGCTAATTTACCCGGATGGCAGTCAGATTGGAGAAGATGCAGTAAATCAGGAAACAGTTATTAGGTGGCAACCAACTTGGGTTTTAAAAGTCTGAAGATTGTAGTAGGAAGGTCTGAAATTTCACAATCTGAGAAAGTATGTAGTTAGCATGGGAGATATTTTTGATAGTTTCAAGTCTAAACTATGTACCAGTGTATAAAAAGGCAAAAGTCCAATAGTTTGAGCAGTCCAATTGGTTGAGAAATGTAAAAAAATCAAATCAGGAACATTCCAAACTGAAACTCCTTTCAGGGTGTAAGGGAGAAAGTAATAAAGTCCAAATCAGGGTTACTGTGCATGTATGTACACGTACAGAGTGTGGTAAATAAAATTGGTGAATTACAGGCACAGAAATATGATGTGACTATAACCGAGACTTGGTTCAAAAAAGGGAAGGATGGTGTATTAAATATTCCTGGATATAAGGCACTCAGGAAAGATAGGAAAGGAAGAAAAGGGGGAGGGGTGGCAGTATTGATTAAGAGAACACTGCAGTGCTGGAGAGAGAGTGTATCCCAGAGGGTCAAGGACAGAATCTATTTAGTCAGAGCTAAGGAAAAAAAGGTGCAATTACATTCTTCTGTGTAGTGTATAGGTCCCCAAACAGTGAGAAAGATGAGGGGAACAAATTTGCAAGGAAATTACAGAGGTGCAAGGATTATATAGTTATAATCAGAGACTTTAATTATCCGAATATAGACCGAGATAGTAGTTGTGTAAAGGGCAGAGAGGCACATGAGTGCCTAAAGTGTGTTCAAGCAAATTTTCTACAGCATGTTTCCAGTCCAAAGAGAAAGGAGGCACTGCTAGACCTGCTTCTTCAGAATGAGGTAGGCCAAGTGGTTCAAATATCAGTAGAACATTTAGGGCACAGTGATCATAGTATCATAAGGTTTAGGCTGGTTATGAAAAGGAACAATCCAGGGTAAGAAAGCCAACTTCAATGGGATAAGGATGATTCCAATTTATCTGGCCCAGATCCAAACACTGGCAGGAAAATTGGTAGCTGACAATGGGCTACCTTCAAAGGAGAAATAGTTCGGGCACAGACAAGACATATTTCAATCAAAGGGAAAAGTAGGGCAAACAAATCCAGAACTCTCTGGATGATGAAAAAGATAGAGATCAAGATGAAGAAGAAATAAAAAAAGTGTGCTTATGACAAATGTCAGGTGCATAATACAATGGAGAACCAGGCTGAATATAGAAGGTTCAGAAGCAAATAAGAGAAGCAAAGAGGGAGTATGAAAAGAGACCAGCAGCTAGCACAAAAGGGAATCTCAAAATCTTTTATAGGCATACATAAATAGTAAAAGGGTAGCGCTGATTAGGGACCAAAAAGGGGATTTTTACATGGAAGCGGGGGCATAGCTGAGGTTTTAAATGAATACTTTGCATCTGTCTTTACCAGGGAAGATGCTGCTGCCCAGATCACGGTGAAACAGGAGGTAATTAATACAAAAGAAGGGTTTAAAATTGATAAGGTAGAGGACAGGAGGCTATCCGTACTTAAAGCACTAGGACTGGACGAGATGCATTGAATCATATTGAGGGAAGTTAGAGTGGAAATTGAGAAGGTATTGGCCATAATTTTCCAGTCTTCCTTAGACTCAGGGGTAGTAACAGAGAACTGGAGAATTGCAAATGTTACACCTTGCTCAAAAAATCGTGTAAAGATCAGCCCAGCAACCACATTAACTCCAGTGATGGGGAAACTTCTAGACACAATAATTCGGGACAAAATTAGTAGCTGTGAGTTAACTAAGGAAAGCCAGGATGGATTTGTTAAGGGAAAATAGTGTTTAACTAACTTGCTGGAGTTCTCTGAAGAGGCAACTGATGACAGCAATGCTGATGTGGTGTACATGGACTTGCAAAAGGCATTTGATAAAGTACCGCACAAGACTTGTGAGCAAAGTTAGAGCTCATGGAACAAAAGGGACAGTAGTAACATGGAAACGAAATTGGTTGAGTGACAGCAAACAGAGTGGTGGTTAATGGATGGATGTTTTTCAGTCTGGAGGAAAATTTCCCCAGGGTTCAATGTTGGGACCCTTGCTCTTCCTAATATATATTAATGACCTAGATCTCGGTGTACATGATACTATTGCAAAATTTGTGGATGATACAAAACTAGGAAGCATTGTGAACTCTGAGGGGGACAACGTAGAACTTCAAAAGGACATAGACAGGTAGATGGAATGGGCGGACAAGATTTTTTAAGATGTATTCTTTCATGATGTGGGCATCGCTGGCAAGGCCAGCATTTGTTGCCCATCCCTGATTGTCTCAAACTGAGTGATTTGCTAAGCCATTTCAGAGGACAGTTAAGAGTCAACCGCATTGCTGTGTGTCTGGATTCACTTGTAGGTCAGATCCAGTAAGGACGACAGGTTTCGTTCCCTAAGGGCATCAGTGAACCAGATGGGTTTTGCCACTTTCGATGATAGTTGTCATGGTTACCATTCTGAGACTAGCTTTATATTCCAGATTTACAAATTGAACCCTTGTCCCCACAGCATTAGCCAGAGCCTCTGGATTACCAGTCCAGTGAAACTATCACTGCACCACCAGGCACAAACATTGCCATGGAATAGGGGCAGACAGTCAGGTCTAACGACCCCTTCCACAGCCCGCTGCCCAAACCCGTTAATGGCCACCTTGGCCAGGCCCAGAAGCAGACACACAAGGAGGACGTCCGATCTGCCCACCCACTGACCCTTTCGTACCGGGTAGCCAGAGATCAGGAATGTGGAGCTGAAGTGGAGCCAAAACTTGATGAACAGCCCTCTCAAATAGTCAAAAAGGGGCTGAAATCTCCCACAACCTATGTAAATATGGGACACAGACTCAAGTGACAATATGGCTGTATATGCACACAAACCATTGAAGGTAGCAAGACAGGTTGAGAGAGCAGTTAATGAAGCATACAATATCCTAGGTTTTATCAATAGGGGCATAGAGGTTTGACTATTCTAATGCTCTCCAGGCTGGCCTCCCATCTTCCACATAAATTTGTGCTGATTCTAAACCTTTTTGCCCATATCTCAACTCATACCAAGTCTCATTCACTAATCACCTGTGCTTGCTAACTTAGACCAGTTCCTGGTCCAGCAGTGCCTCTATTTTAGAATTCTTCTCTTCGTTTTCAAATACCTCCATGGTCTTGAACCCCTGCAACAAACTCCCTCCCCCCTCCATTCCCCATCTCTGGTAACTCCTTTAGCCCCACAAGCCTTCAGGATTTATGCGCTTCTCAAATTCTGGCCTCTTGAGCATCTCTGAATTGTGCACAGTGGTTTATTATTATTCTATGGTACATGAAGAAGGTGGAAGGAGGCTTGTGTGGAGCTATATATCTTGCTCAAGTGCAACTCTTATAAGATTCCCTTACTTCAAGTCACATCTCACCTACAATCCTCTGATCACTGTCGGATAGATTTATCATTACTAATTTATCTCTTATTTGCTGTGTAGTTATCTATGCCGTGAGCATTCTTGTTATCACAGGCCTTTTCTCCCAGCCCTGGTTGGGTGGAGGGAGAAGGGAGCTTAATTAACATCGGTCAAAGTAGTCTTCTAGCAGATTTTCTCCTGAGGAACACCAAGGATAATTGTGCTCATTCAAAACATTGCTGGTATTTAACCTGTACTAAGTCTCTTTCACACATCACTCCTCTGCTTGCTGACCTACATCAGTTCCAGTTGTGACAACACTTCAATTCTGAAATCCTTTTGGGACCTTGCTAGCCCATTGGTAACACTCTCGTCTTGGAAAAAGGCGGCTACCAGATCAGGCCCCACTCCAGAGACTTCAGCGCCAGTCAATTTGAACTGGCACTTTAGTGCTGTACTGAGCCACCCGTCAGAGATGTCATCTTTCAGGCGAGATGTTAAACCTAGGCCCCCCCTTCAGAGATGGATGGAACAGACCCTATATCACTATTCCAAAAAGCAGAGGAGTTACCTCCCAATGACCATCATTGGAGCAGATGATCTTGTCATTATCCCATTGCCAATTGTTGAACCTTGCTGTGATTCCATTAAAAACAACAGCAAACACACTTCAAATCTTTCCATGCAAAACCCCTCTGGGGCCTTGCTGTGCGCACAGAATTGGTGGCCATGATTCCCTACACCACAACAGGAACCAGGCTTCAGATCATGCCCTGTGAAAACCACGATGGGACATACTATGGAATACAGGAGGTGGTGGTGGCGCAGTGGTAACATCACTGGTCTAGTAATCCAGAGGCTAATATTCTGCGCACATGAGTTCAAAATCCCACCACAGCAGCTGGTGGAAGTTAAATTCAGTTAATAAATCTGGAATATAAAGCTAGTCTCAGTAACGGTGACCATGACAACTATCATCATTGTTGTAAAATCCATCTGGTTCACAATGTAGTTAACTCTTAATTACCCTCCAAAATAGGGGTGATGGCATAGTGGTATTGTTGCTGGACTAGTAATCCAGAGACCCAGGGTAATGCTCTGGGGACCTGGGTTTGAATCCCGCCACAGCAGATTAAAAAAATCTGAAACTATTGTTGTTAAAAACCCATCTGGTTCACTAATGCCCTTTAGGGAAGGAAATCTGTCATCCTTACCTGGTCTGATCTACATGTGACTCCAGACCCACAGCAATGTGGTTGACTAAATGCCCTCTGAAGTGGTTCGGCCAGCGAAGCTCACATCCCATGAATGAATTTTTTTAAAAAGTAAACCTTTTGTTGTTCAAGGGCAATTAGGGATGGGCAACAAAGGCTGGCCTTGCCAGTGACACATCCCATTAAAAATTAATGTTTTTAAAAAGTTTACTTTACCCATAATACCACCCGAAGCTGAATCAGCAAGGGGCTGGGCAGGGCTAATTATCACCAAGTGGAAAAGCTCGTGGAAGGAGGAGTGAAAACAAAAAAGAAAAGAGATGCCTCCCATCTCTGGTGGTGGTCCCTTTAAGAGTGAAGAGCGCGCATGCGCACTTCTCACCACCCGACATGTTTGTTTGGTGCCCCGGGGGGGGGGGGGGGAGAGAAGAGGAGATGGAGAAAACAGGGGAACGTGGATTTAAGATTAAACACAAATCGACGAAACAATTTATATCCGTCACCCGACCCCCTCCCTCCCTCCCTCCCTCCTTCCTCCACAAGTTTTACAGGCGGTAGAACATTCCAGTAACAGGCACAAACCCGCCTCACCTCTCGGGGTCTTTGGGGAACCTGAAGAAAGGGATGTCGGGGCAGTTGGTGCTTTTCCTGCTGCAATTGGGCGCCGCGCAGAAGTTCGGCATCGTCTTTTAATAATCTTTCCTTTTGTTGTTGTTGTTATTTTCCTGCCCCGCGCCCCTCCCCCTTACTATAGACACACACACTCCCTTCCGAGGCTCGGCGTGAGAATGACAGGCGGCCGCCGCCGCCGCCGAACGATTGAAAATGGCCAGAGATCCGGGCCTTGGATGCGCCCCGGCGTTACGTCGTACGTAATACGTACGTGAGCACGCAGGAAGAACACCACACCGGGTCCTCCTCTATCCCACAGTGCCACGCGGCCCATTGTGTCTCTTCATCATGTAGCGACTTTTTCCCCCCGCCCACTTCCATCTAGCCTGACACATCCTGAGTGTAGGGTTGCGAATTGAAGATCAATGTCCTGGACACCAGCTGCCTGCAACCCTGGAGAAAAATCCTTGGAACTTTCAAAATGATATTTAAAATAAAAACCTTTGACCGTTTCCCTTTACCATCTATTGAAAATGGGGAAACGTCTGTTTGGCTGACAGTCAAGCATCATCCAATCGGTGTAGGAAGGCAGTCTGTCACAGGGATGACATTCTCCAAGGATGGCAGTCTGTCACAGGGATGACATTCTCCAAGGATGGCAGTCTGTCACAGCGATGACATTCTCCAAGGATGGCAGCCTGTCACAAGGATGGATGTGTTGGCCGACGAATGGCTGGACCGCGGGGAGAGTCGTGTGATGAAACCTCCAGGAATGCCTTTAATCAGAGTTGGCCCGAGCTGATGGACACACCAAAGCTCGGGGGGGCCGCCATCGCAGAGGTGCCATGGGGGAAAAGGTCGCCATCTCAGGCCTTTAAGCCACAGTTGACCGAGGGTGACCGATTCCCGGCGAAAAATCTAAGGGACGCTTTGGCATTGGCGAGGACCTGTTTAGGGGTTGGGGGCCGCTACCAGAGCTGTGAGGAAGGAGGGGTGGGGGGGGGGGGAGGCAGGGGCTGGTGGACAGCGGTAGCCGAATTTGTAAGAGCGGGCTCACGTACTCGGGTGCAAAGAAACTGGTCAATGCATCCTTAAATAGAACACTAGCCAACACATGCACCAATCAAAGACCGGCTGAAGCATGCTCAGAGAAAGACTAGCCAACGCAGATGAATTCTGGGACAAAGCATATCCCAGGAAGGCGCGGGACTAAAGGCTGAATTACAAAACAGTCCCGGAAATTCCGGATCGGTTGGTCACCCTGACCTCAGCCTGCATGCCTGACATTGAATCTACAGTTTGAATATTAAAAGTATTGGAATTGTATTGAGGCATTTCAGAGTAGGACATGCTACGTGGAGAAAAGTTGAATTTTATTGCACTTTCTGTAATTTTCAAGTTGAAATGTTTTGTAATGCACTTTTACAAAATGTATAAAAGAAAGCACAGGAACTGGCCTGTGCTTTGGTGTTATATATGCACTCTGGCCTCTCAGTCAGAATTTTCTGTTTTAGTTGTGTTGGCATCATAGACTAATAACTATATTCTGCCAACATTTATCTGGTTAGCGCTAGTGCAAGACCTGTGAAATGATAGTTTTGATAATGAAAGCTTAAATGGAAATAATCTAAAGATGGGT
This sequence comes from Cetorhinus maximus, assembly GCF_964194155.1. NCBI lineage: Eukaryota > Metazoa > Chordata > Chondrichthyes > Lamniformes > Cetorhinidae > Cetorhinus > Cetorhinus maximus. The sequence continues at coordinate 7,250,448 of NC_135885.1, forward strand.
CTTGAAAATTTCAAGAGATGGGAGTGTGATTGTTTCCTTTGGCAGTTTGTTCCATTGTGGGATCGTCCTTGGGAAGAAAGATTGCTGATACACTGTCTTGGAAATAAATGGTCTTTATAGTTTGTGTGGATGGCTACCTCGTGTTTTGTCATTGCCAGAGGGCACCAGCAACTTGTTTCTATCAATTCCAACAGTCCATTCCATGTTTTATAGCACATTTTTGGGTATTTTTCTTGAGCCCATGACCCAGGGTAACTGATACTCCAGTGCAGTATTGAGCGAATGCTGTACTATCTGTCTTTCAGATAAAATGTTAACCTGAGGTCCCATCCGCCCTCACGTAATGAGGTTGTAAATTATCCCATGACATTTCAAAGACGAGCAGGGGAGTTCAGCCTGCTATCTTACGAACATATGTATGAACATACGAATTAGGAGCAGGAGTAGGCCTCTCTGCCCCTTGAGCCTGCTCTGCCATTCAATAAGATCATGGTTGAAATGATTGCAATCTAAACTCCACATTCCTACCTACCCCTAACAACCTATCACCCGCTTGCTTATCAAAAATCTATCTAGTTCTGCTTTAAAAATATTCAAAGATTCTGCTTCCACTGCCTTTTAAGGAAGAGAGTTCCAAAGACTCACTAATCTCTGAGGCAAAATTTTTTCCCCATCTCTATCTTAAATGGGCGACCGTTTATTTTTAAACAGTGACCCCCTAGACCTAGATTCTCCCACAAGTGGAAACATCCTTTCCACATCCACCCTGTCAAGAACGCTCAGGATCTTATATGTTTCAATCAAACCGCCTCTTACTCTTCTAAACCCCAGTGGATACAAGTCTAGCCTGTACAATCTTTCCTCATAAGACAAATCACCCATTCCAGGTATTAGCCTAGTAAACCTTCTCCGAACTGCTTCCAACGCATTTACATCCTTAAATAAGGAAACCAATACCATGTACAGTACTCCAGATGTGGTCTCACCAATGCCCTCTATAAATGAAGCATAACCTCCTTTGTATTCAATTCCCCTCGCAATAAACGATAACATTCTATTTGCTTTTCTAATTACTTGCTGTACCTGCATACAAATCTTTTGCAAATCATGCACTGGGACACCCAGATCCCTCTGCATCTCAGAGCTCTGCAATCTCTCACCATTTAGATAATTTTTCATTCTTCCTGCCAAAATCGACAATTACACATTTGTGCACATTATCCTCCTTTTGCCAGATCTTTGCCCACTCACTGAACCTATTTATATCCCTTTGTAATCTCCTCATGATCTCTTCACAACTTATTTTCCTATTTAGCAACCATACTTTCGGTCCCTTCTTTCAGGTCATTTATATAAATTGTAAAAAGTTGAGGCCCCAGCACTGATTCCTGTGGCACACCACTCATTACATCTTACCAACCAGAAAATGATCCATTTGTGCCTGCTCTCTGTCTCCTGTTAGCCAGCCAATCTTATATCCATGCCAATATGTTACCCCCCCCCCCCCACCCCATACCATGAGGTTTTATTTTCTGCAATAACCTTTGGTGTCACATCTTATCAAATGCCTTCTGGAAATCTAAGCATAGTACCTCCACTGGTTCACCTTTATCCACAGCATGTTACTTCTTCAAAGAACTCCAATAAATTGGAGTTGGAAGCAGCTCAGAGAAGGTTAACTAGACTAATACCTGGAATGGGAGGGTTGTCTTATAGGTAAAGTTTGGACAGGCTAGATTTCTTTCTGCTGGAGTTTAGAAGAGTAAGAAGCAACTCAATTGAAACATGTAAGATCCTGAGAGGTCTTGACTGTGCATGTGGAAAGGAAGGTTCCTCTTGTGGGAGAATCTAGAACGAGGGTTCACAGTTTAAAAATAATGGACTGCAGTCAAGAAGACAACTCACCTCCACCTTCTCAAGGGAATTGGGGATGGGCAATAAATGTTGGCCTCGCCAGCAATGTCCACACCCCTTGAATTAATTTTTAAAAATTGGTTAAACATGAGTTCCCCCTCACAAAACATGTTGATTCTTCCTGATTACCTTGAATTTACCTAAGTGCCCTGCTATAACTTTTTTTAATAATAACCTTGGCCCATATTTATCCCTCATCCAACACAGATTAGCTGGTAATCCTAATTTTTCTATTGTGGAATCTTGCCTTGTTAAAATTGACTGTTACATCTTCTACATTAGAACACTGACTACAGCAAGAGCAATTTCAAATTCAGGTAGTACCATTAATAGCAACTAATGTAATAGCAGAGCATTTAGAAATGCGTAATATAATCAAACAGAGTCAGCATGGCTTCATGAAGGGGAAATCATGTCTAGGCTGATCCCGGGTTTGGAGGGATTTTCTTACGAAGAGAGGTTGAGTAGGTTGGACCTGTACTCGTTGGAGTTTAGAAGAATGAGAGGTGACCTTATTGAAACATATAAGATTCTTAGAGGTCTTGACAGGGTAGATGCTGAGAGGTTGTTTCCCGTTGTGGGAGAGTCTAGGACCAGAGGGCATAATCTCAGAGTAAGTGGTCACGCAATTAAGACAGAGAGGAGGAGGAATTTCTTCTCTCAGAGAGTAGTCAATCTGTGGAATTCTTTACCACAGAGGGCTGTAGACGTTGGGTCGTTAAGTATATTCAAGGTAGAGATAAACAGATTTTTAATCAGTAAGGGAATCAAGGGTAATGGGGAAAAGGCAGGAAATTGGAGTTGAGGATTATCAGATCAGCCATGATCTCGTTGAATGGCGGAGCAAACTCAATGGGCCAAATGGCCTACTTCTGCTCCTACATCTGGACTTATTAATGGAGTGATCACTCCTTGAAGCTGTCTGTGCAGCTTTATGAGAGTTGAGACACTGCCCTTACCTCCTTGTAGCATGTGCCATGGATCTTTTAATAGCATCTTATTAAAATCTGAACTGCTTATGTCTTATCACACATGTTTTTTTCTTAATACCTTCAAAGATGGACTGATTTAACACTAGATTTGAAACATTATACTACTTTATTCCACAATAAAGTACAGAGCGTCAGTCATATTCAAGTTAATTTCATTTAAATAGTATGACATTACAAAATTATACAAATTAAAGAACATGCCACACTCTCCCATTTTAGTGTGGCATCTTCAGCAGGGGAGCTTAAGTTCTGAGAGTCCCTTTTCAGTCATTCTCTAATCTGAGTGATATTTATTTTTGCATCAATATCTTTCTGCTATTTATCGCTATCTTTTGCAGTAGAGTATTTTTTTGTATAATTGTCGTTGTTTGTGCTTGCACATTAATTATCCTTCTATAAATTGGAATGTGCTGCCTGAAAGAGGGCTGGAAGCAGATTGAATAGCAACTTTCAAACTGAATTGTATATAGACTTATGAGGAGATGGTGGTGTAGTGTTTATGTCACTAGACCAGTAACCCCTAGGCCCAAGCTAATGTTCTGGGTACAAGAGTTCAAATCCTACCACATCAGCTGGTGGAATTTGAATTTAATTAATAATCTGGGATTGAAAAGCTAGTCTCTGTAATGGTGACCCTGAACCATTGTCTTTTGACATTAAAAACCCATCTGCTTTACAAATGCCCTTTATGGAAGGGAATCTGGCATACATGTGACTCCAGACTCACACTCAATGGTCAAGCCACTCAGTTTAAGGGCAATTAAAGGTGGGCAACAAATCCTGCATTCCTTGAAAGAATAAATAAAAAAAGACTTTCTATGATTTTACTATCCCCCAATGTGTGCTATGTTCTACCAGTGCAAATTCCTCTCCATTATACAGCTTCACATTATCCCTGTCAAAATACACTGACTACCATACAGGAAGTTGTGGCAAATGTAAATATGCTTGTGTGGGCTGTATATTTGCATTTAATTTTTTTAAAAAAAACTTTGTACATTCTACTGGAAATTCTGACAAACAATGAATTAGTCATTAGCTGTGCCTTATTCTGTGAATGAAAGACATCTTAAAGAAGAAAAGTTTTGCAATCAGTGACCCTTTAAAAAAACAAAGAGATTACTATAATCAAATTCAAAATGATAGAATCTCAGAAAATAAAATCATACAGCATAGCAAGAGGCCATTCGGCCCATTGGGCTTATGCTAGCTCTCTGAAAGAGTTGTTCAATTAGTCGCACTTCCCTGCTTTTTCCCCGTACCTTGTGTATTAAGTTGGAACAGATCATTTTTTATTGTTGCTGACTGTTCTCATTTTCCCAATTTACCTCAAAGTAAATGCCATAAGCTGCTGCTGGTTTGTTCATGTGGCCATGCTATGTATGTGAGTCTGAATAGTAAATGCCTTTGTGCATTTCAACTGCAGAAACCACAAGACTAAGCTGATCCTTTGGTCACCTGCTATACACCCACACATGCCGCTAATAGCCAGGTTCAATAGAAAGAGTACAGGAAGGGGAGTTCCCGCTGTGTTTTCTGCTGCAAAACTGCAGGGTCCGATTGTGCCCTCACAACTACATTGGGTTAAATCAGCTAACTCAAATGCACAACGGGGAAAGGTTACTGTCTAAGGCCTTTCAGCCAGAGTGCACTGAGGGGCTGGAAACTGTGTAGAATCCCTCAGGCTGTATGCCAGACATTGAATGTATACAGTAAATGTCATATGTATCACAATTGTATTGAGGCACTTCAGACTGCAACCATGCTCCATGAAGAGAAGTTGAATATTATTTCACTTTTCATAATGACCATTTTGAAATCATAGAGTCACAAAATCTTTACAGTGCAGAAGGAGGCCATTCAGTCCAATGAATTTGCACTGGCTCTCTGAAAGGTCATCGTACCTAACCCCACTCGCAGTAACCTTGACCTCTACCTCGCGGAGGCTGAGCGTCAACTCGCAGACACTTCCTCCTACCTCTCTCTGGACTATGACCCCACCACTGAACATCAAGCCATTGTTTCCAGGACTGTCACTGACCTCATCTCCTCTGGAGATCTTCCTTCCACAACCTCCAACCTGATAGTCGCCCAACCTCGGACGGCCCGCTTCTACCTCCTACCCAAAATCCACAAACAGGACTATCCCGGCAACTGATCGTGTCAGCCTGTTCCTGCCCCCATGGAATTCATTTCTCGCTATCTTGACACCCTTCTCTCTCCCCTTGTCCAGTCCCTTCCCACCTACATCCGTGATTCCTCTGACACCTTACGTCACATCAACAATTTCCAGTTCCCTGGCCCCAACCGCCTCCTCTTCACCATGGACGTCCAATCCCTCTACACCCCCATCCCCTACCGGGATGGTCTGAGGGCTTTCTGCTTCTTCCTTGAACAGAGGCCCGAACAATCCCCATCCACCACTACTCTCCTCCGTCTGGCTGAACTTGTTCTCACACTGAACAATTTCTCCTTTAACTCCTCTCACTTCCTCCAAATAAAAGATGTGGCTATGGGTACCCGCATGGGCCCCAGCTATGCCTGTCTCTTTATGGGGTATGTGGAACATTCCTTGTTCCAGTCCTACTCCGGCCCCCTCCCACAACTCTTTCTCCGGTACATCGGTGATTACTTCGGTGCTGCTTCATGCATCGTCGGGACCTGGAAAAATTTATTAATTTTGCTTCCAATCTCCACCCCTCCATCATTTTCACATGGTCCATCTCTGACACTTCCCTCCCCTTCCTTGACCTCTCTGTCTCAATTTCTGGTGATAGACTGTCCACCAATATCCATTACAAGCCTACCGACTCCCACAGCTACCTCGACTACAGCTCCTCACACCCCGCTTCCTGTAAGGACTCCATCCCATTCTCTCAGTTCCTTCGCCCCGTTGCATCTGTTCTGATGATGTTATTTTCAAAAACAGTTCCTCTGACATGTCCTCCTTCTTCCTTAACCGAGATTTTCCACCCACGGTAGTTGACAGGGCCCTCAACCGTGTCCGGCCCATCTCCCGCGCATCTGCCCTCACGCCTTCTCCTCCCTCCCAGAAACATGATAGGGTCCCCCTTGTCCTCACTTATCACCCCACCAGCCTCCGCATTCAAAGGATCATCCTCCGCCATTTCCGCCAACTCCAGCATGATGCCACCACCAAACACATCTTCCCTTCACCCCCCTGGCGGCATTCCGTAGGGATCGTTCCCTCTGTGACACCCTGGTCCACTCCTTCATCACCCCCTACTCCTCAACCCCCTCCCACGGCACCTCCCCATGCAAACGCAGAAGATGCAACACCTGCCCCTTCACTTCCTCTCTCCTCACCGTCCAAGGGCCCAAACACTCCTTTCAAGTGAAGCAGCATTTCACTTGCACTTCCCTCAACTTAGTCTACTGCATTCGTTGCTCCCAATGCGGTTTCCTCTACATTGGAGAGACCAAACGCAGACTGGGTGACCGCTTTGCAGAACACCTTCGGTCTGTCCACAAGCATTACCCAGACCTCCCTGTCGCTTGCCATTTCAACACTCCACCCTGCTCTCTTGCCCACATGTCTGTCCTTGGCTTGCTGCATTGTTCCAGTGAAGCTCAACACAAACTGGAGGAACAGCACCTCATCTTCCGACTAGGCACTTTACAGCCTTCCGGACTGAATATTGAGTTCAACAATTTTAGATCTTGAACTCTCTCCTCCATCCCCACCCCCTTTCCGTTTCTTCCCCCTCCTTTTTGCTTTTTCCAATAATTTATATAGATTTTTCTTTTCCCACTTATTTCCATTATTTTTAAATGTATTTCCACCCATTGTTTATCTATACCTTTTATGCCCTTTTAGTATTATTTCACCCCACCCCCACTAGAGATATCTGTACCTTGCTTGTCCTGCTCTCTACTCTTAATTAGCACATTCCTTTAGATAATAACACCTCTTTGTTGTTTTGTCTGTGACATCTTTTGGTTGTCTCCTCCTATCACTGGCTGCTTGTCCCAACTCCCACCCACTCCCCCCCTTAAACCAGCTTATATTTCACCCCTTTCCTATTTTTACTTAGTTCTGTTGAAGGGTCATGAGGACTCGAAATGTCAACTGTGCTCTTCTCCGCCGATGCTGCCAGACCTGCTGAGTTTTTCCAGGTATTTCTGTTTCTGTTTTTGTTTTGGATTTCCAGCATCCGCAGTTTTTTGTTTTTATATCTTGCATGTTCTTTCTTTTCAGATAGCAATCCTTCTTGATTGAACCTGCCTCCATCACTCTTTCACAGAATCTCAAAGCGTAGAAGAGGCCCTTCGGCGCATTGAGTCCGCACCGACACGTGAGAAGCACCTGACCTACCTATCTAACCCCATTTACCAGCACTCGGTCCATAGCCTTGAATGTTATGACATGCCAAGTGCTCATCCAGGTACTTTTTAAAGGATGTGAGGCAACACGCCTCCACCACCCTGCTAGGCAGTGCATTCCAGACCGTCACCACCCTCTGGGTAAAAAAAGTTTTTCCTCACATCCCCCATAAACCTCCTGCCCCTCACCTTGAACTTCTGTCCCCTTGTGACTGACCCTTCAACTAAGGGGAACAGCTGCTCCCTATCAACACTGTCCATGCCCCTCATAATCTTGTACACCACGATCAGGTCGCCCCTCAGTCTTCTCTGCTCCAACGAAAACAACCCAAGTCTATCCAACCTCTCCTCATAACTTAAATGTTTCATCCCAGGCAACATCCTGGTGAATCTCCTCTGCACCCCCTCCAGTGCAATCACATCCTTCCTATAGTGTGGTGACCAGAACTGCACACAGTATTTCAGCTGTGGCCTCACCAAAGTTCTATACAACTCCAACATGACCTCCCTACTTTTGTAATCTATGCCTAGATTGATAAAGGCAAGTGTCCCGTAAGCCTTTTTCACCACCCCACTAACATGCCCCTCCGCCTTCAGAGATCTATGGACACACACGCCAAGGTCCCTTTCTTCCTCAGAACTTCCTAGTGTCATGCCGTTCATTGAATACTTCCTTGTCAAATTACTCCTTCCAAAGTGTGGGTTAAATTCCATCTTCCACTTATCTGCCCATTTGACCATCCCGTCTATATTTTCCTGTAGCCCAAGACACTCAACCTCACTATTAACCACCCGGCCAATCTTTGTGTCATCCGCAAACTTACTAATCCTACCCCCCACATAGTCATCTATGTCGTTTATATAAATGACAAATAATAGGGGACTGAGCACAGATCCCTGTGGTACGCCACTGGACACTGGCTTCCAGTTACTCAAGTATCCTTCTGTCATCATCCTCTGTCTCCTACAACTAAGCCAATTTTGAATCCACCTTATCAAATTACCCTGTATCCCATGTGCATTTGCCTTCTTTATAAGTCTCCCCTGTGGGAACTTGTTAAAGGCTTTGCTGAAATCCATATAAACTACATCAACTGCACTACCCTCATCTACACATCTGTTCACCTCCTCAAAAAATTCAATCAAATTTGTTAGGCATGACCTCCCTCTGACAAAGCCATGCTGACGATCCCTGATCAAACCTTGCCTTTCCAAGTGGAGATAGATTCTCTCCTTCAGAATTTTCTCCAATAATTTCCCTACCATTGATGTGAGACTCACTGGCCTGTAGTTCCCTGGCTTCTCTCTACAACCTTTCTTAAATAGCGGAACCACATTAGCTGTTCTCCAGTCCTCTGGTACCTCCCCCATGGCCAGAGAGGAAGTAAAAATTTGGGTCAGAGCCCCTGCGATCTCCTCCCTTGCCTCCCTCAGCAGTCTGGGACACAAATCATCCGGACCTGGAGATTTGTCCATTTTTAAGCCTGCCAACACCTCCAATACCTTGTCACTCCCTATATCAATTTGTTCAAGAACCTCGCAGTCTCTCTCCCCGAGTTCGATACCTTCATCCTCATTCTCTTGGGTGAAGACGGATGTGAAGTATTCATTCAACACTCTAGCGATGTCCTCTGGTTCCACCCACAGATTGCCCCCTTGGTCCCTTATGGGGCCTACTCTTTCCATGGTTATCCTCTTCCCATTGATATACTTATAGAATATCTTGGGATTTTCCCTACTTTTACCAGCCAGAGCTTTCTCATATCCCCTCTTTGCTCTCCTAATTGCTTTCTTAAGCTCCAGGCAGCTTTCAAGAAGTTTGTTCCAGACTTCAACCACCCTCAGGGTGAAAAAACTTTTCCTCACATCACATTTATTCCTTGTTCCAATTACTTTGAATATGTGCCCTCCAGTTCTTGATACTCCCTTGAGTGGAAACAGTTTCTCACTATTTACCCTGTCCATACCCCTCAGGGTCTTGAATACCTCCTCTCAGCCTTCTTTTCTCCAAGGAAAACAGTCCCAAGCTCTCCAACCTATTCTCATAGCTACAGTTCCTTGTCCCAGGAATCATTCTTGTGAATCCCCTCTGTACTCTCTCCAGTGCCTTCAAATGGCACCTAGAACTAGGTGCAGCATTCCAGATGAGGCCTTACTGGTGCCTTATACAAGTTCAACCTCCATACCCTTGTATTCAATGCCCTATTAATAAAGCTAAAGATACTATATGCTTTATTAACCACTCTCTCAAGAGCCCTGCCATCTTCAATTACTTATGTACATATACACAAAGGTCCCTTTGTTCCTGCACCTCCTTTGAGTATCTTCCTTTATTTTATATTATCTCTCCATATTCTTCCTGCCAAAATGAATCAGCTCATACTTCTGTGCATTGAACCTCATGTGCCACCTGTCTGCCCAATCCACCAACATGTCTATGTCCTTTTCAAGTTCAAGACTGTCTTCATTACAGTTGACAATATTTCCAATCTTTGTATTATCTGCAAATTTTGAAATCATGCCCTTAACTCCACATTCTAGGTCATTCATATATATCAGGAAGAGCAAGGGTCCCAACACTGACCCCTGGAGAAGTCCACTACAAACCTTCCTCCAATCTGAAAAACATCCATTAACCACTGCTCTTTGTTTCCTGTCATTCAATCAATTTCTTATCCAAGTGCCTACTTTCCCTCTATTCCATGAGCTTGAATTTTGCCCACACATTTGTTGTGTGGCACTGTATCAAATGCCTTTTGAAAATCCACATACACCACTTCAACAGCGTTGCCCTTATGAACCTTCCCTGTTTCCTCCTCAAAAAAGTCCAGCAAGTTAGTTAAACATGATTTTCGCTTAATGAATTCATTCTGGCTTTCCTTCATTATCCTGCACAGTCTATAGCTTCCAGAAGTTTCCCTATCACTGAAGTCAAACTGACTGGTCTGCAGTTGCCGGCCTTATCCTTATACCCCTTTATGAATAAGAGTGTAACAGAACTGACCCTTCTGCTGAAGGGTCGTGAGGACTCAAAACGTCGACTCTTTTATTCTCCACCGATGCTGCCAGACCTGCTGAGTTTTTCCAGGTAATTCTGTTTTTGTTTTTTACCTCCTCTCTCACTTTGGCCTGGGTAGCATCTTCATTCCTTGTAAAGACAGATGCAAAGTACTCATTCAATACCGCTGCTATATCTCCTGCCTCCATGTGCAAGTCCCCTTTTTTTTATCCCTAATTGGCCCTACTCTTTCTTTTACCACCCTTACGTTATTTATATGCTTAAAGAAGACTTGGGATTCCCTTTTAAGATCAGCTGCCAGTCTCTTCTCATGCTGTTTCTTTGCTTTTCTGATTAGTTTTTTCACTTCCCCTCTGGTCCTTCTATATTCACCCTGATTCTCCTTTGTATTTTTTCCTGACATCTGTTGTACATGCACTTCTTCCTTTTCAGCTTCACCTCTGTCTCTCCCGTCATCCAGGACACTCTGGATTTATTTGTCCTACCTTTCCCCTTCAAGGGAATATACTTTGACATTGCCTGAAATACTTTTTCTTTGAAGGTGGCCCATTGTTCAGTCACCGCCTTTTCTGCCAACGTTTGATTCCAGCTCACGTGACTCAGATGCATTCTCATCCCACTGAAGTTGGCTTTCTCCCAATTAAGTATCCCTGCTCTGGATTGTTCCTTGTCCATTTCCATGGTCAACTTATCCCTTATGATTACAATGGTCACTATCCTGTAAATGCTCTCCCACTGGTATTTGATCCACTTGGGCCAACAGTGTTGGACCGGAAACATACCGCTGCAGAGAATGACCTTGAACACATTCCAGGAACTCTTGCCCCTCTTCATGATTCATATCCCTGTCCATATTTCGATAATTGAAGTCCCCCTATATAATTACTCTATAATTCTTGTATCCCTCTGTAATTTCTTTCTCTACGTCCCTTCCACTAGTTTGTGGTCTATATACTACACTGATCAACGTTATTGCATCTTTTTCATTCCTTACCTCTAGCCAGAGAAATCCTTGACCCCTCTGGAACATCTTGTCTCTCCCGTACTGTAATGCCATCTTCAAGCAAATCTGCCATTCCACGCCCTCCCCCTGAGCGTTTCTTCCTTTTTGATTTGAGATGTTCTTTTAGATATTTTATGAATAAAGTATATTTTTGAAAATGCTGTTGGAGGACCATTAACTTGGCGAGACACTCTTTGGTCTGTCCAAAACTTGCTGGTCTTCATGTACAAAGAGCTGTTAACGGCCAAGTGTCGCAGACTGGTCCAGGACTACATGCTGAGGGATGCAGAAAAGCTTTGGGCAATTGCTGCAATGGGTCAACGGGGGTAAAGGCCACACTCTAAGGCCCTCTCGCCATAGGTTACCAAAGAACTGGAACCCATGTAAAACTCCTTGTTGTGTATGCACCAGAGAATGTTTCACATGAAATGAATATTGTAAAAATAACCTGTAATTTTAAGTAACCTGTAATAGTACCACAGAGTGCCACATACAGTACTGAAGAAATTAAAAGGTTTTGCACTTTATGTACTGTTGAATGTGAGCTGTTATGTAATATACTTTTATAATTATACGAATAAAGTGATTTTTGGAAACATAAATCAGCGAGAATAGCATTGTCTAGGGATAATGCCTAGCAAGATCACAATGGGAGAACGCTAGCCAATTGCACAATAAGGTTTCAAGTTTTAAGACTTTTATTGTAACAAAAAAACTAAAAGCAATTGGACTAAACATCATTTCATATCCAACTTGTACTCGAAACTACAGAAAAATTTCTTTGTTTATGCTCTAAAATGACTGAAAATCTCCCTCCACGGTTATACTTTACTCTGTCCCTTAAGCGGACATTGTATTCTCCCCGAACCAGTTCAAAGTGATTCTTAGCACCTGAGGACTTGTTTCTCCTCTTTTCCTTTTTCAGCCAAGTAACTCCTAATCCTTGAACTGCCTTTTACAATTAGGGTTACCCTAGAGATTCCTGCCTCTAGCCAAAGCTAGGCGGATCTCCCAGTCTTGTGTAAATTCTCATGAACTCGAGCACCTCAATTCGAGCATGAGCTCCCATGCTTATTCTTGCATTGTGAACAGTAGAGACTTTCTGTTTCTAACTCTGAGCTCTCTTTGGATTCTTGCAGACTGAGACTGTCTGTGAGGTTCAGTGATATTTTAAGAAAACAACCTCAAACCCTTCCTACAATGGCTCCCAATGCACTCTCCCCCTCTCAAAGCTCATCTCCATGGCAACATGTATCACATGACCTTGTATCTAGGAAGAAATGGAAATTAGCTATGCTTTAGACTCCCAAGCTCATTTCATTTTGAAACTAAATAGACAGTTTAAAGTATAACCATTTACGAAACCTGACATTTCTAAAACCTTCCTGGGACTTTGGAGGCTATCAGTCTATCCACCACACACAGATGCTTTTGTCATTGTTTACAGTTGTGAACACCTTGCACATTCTTCCAAGTAACATAACACCTTGCACATTCTTCCCAGTCTCCCTTTAAGCTTTCACACCCAAGCCACCCAGTCTTGTCGTCAGCAGAATTCAGAACAGGTCACATGGCCTCCTTCATTCCACCATTTTACCCTAAATTAAAAACACACTGAAACTTAACAACCTCCCATTTGTAACTGTTGTAATGTACAACAGGTAATAATGGACATCCTTCAGCCTATAACCAACCCCAATAATCCTGGTTCTGATTCACCTCTAATATTATGTTTCAATGTGTAGGAAAGAGATTGAGTTGCTAATGCTACGTGGGAGGGAGAGAGTTCCACACAACAGCAGAAACAATGTATGGACCTTTGCAGCTGGTTTTCTGCGGTGGAATGTTTTTGAATCTTAAAATCTTAAGATGCAGCTACAGCAACCCTTTTGTCTTTGGTTTAGATGTGGATTAATGGCTTAAGTTTGAGCATTACTTATGATGCTGTTCCACTCATTATCTTGGGCCATCTTAAAGGAATGGAACCTAGCATGGAGAAGATCCTCCACATAAAAATCACAAAACGTTCTTCAGTTATAGAGATTGATTGGGGAAGTTGAGACTGTTTTCCTTGGAGAAGAGAAGGCTGAGAGGAAATTTAATAGAGGTATTCAAAATCATGAGGGGCCTGGACAGAGGAGATAGGGAGAAACTGTTCCCACTCGTGAAAGGAGTGAGAACGAGAGGGCACAGATTTAAGGTAATGTCCAAAAGAAGAAATGGAGACATTGTTATGATCCCAGCTGATGTTACTACTGGACAAGCCTGATCCCCGGGTGGAAGTTGGCTTGATAGATCCTAACTTTTATTTGTTTGTTTAGATACGTGGAGAGTGGCTCCTGAACAGTCACTGGAGTCAGTTAATGAACTTTTAACAAAAGAATAAAACATTTATTAAACCAGAAAAGATGAACTATATTATAATATTCCTTCACCCACAACGATACTTTTACAGATATAAGTTACAAAAGCTATCATATACTTTAATGCTCACAGTAAGTACACAGTCCATGTAAACCAATAGGCGACCTGTGGTCAGGCACACCTCACTCTAAAACCAAGTGACAGATGCCACTCCAAACAGATGCTATGAATCTCTCATCAGCTCCCCCCCAGACACTTGTCACACTGGGAGCCAACCAGTCTAACTGGACTCCATCTTTCACATGAGTTTCCAATCTCCACTCTCCAAGAACTCGCTTTGGAATTTTCTCCCAAACCGAAGCTTTCTCTCAAATGCCTTCCACAAGGGTCCACTTCCAGGATTTTGAACTCTCCTTCCAATGTTCCTCTCCCCTGGGTAACCTCATGCATTCAAGCTTTCATCCACATGCTCTCCCTCACTGACTCAGTCATCAACCATACACCACTCCTTCACATGCCCATGGCAAAGAATTGCAGATCTTCAACCATCTTTTTGGGTCTTCTGGCCTCTTGCTTTGAATCTGCTTCCTGCAGCTTTTCTTCCTTTAAGCTCGAAGCCTTCCTCTGTTCCTCACTCTTAACTTCACTTAACAGGGCCTTTTCCAGGTTCCTGTCCTTCCTTTGACTAGAAGGTCTTCTTGGGACTTTCTCCTGTTCCACTCCCCTGGATTTTGGGGACTTTCTCTTTAGTTTGGAACCTACTATCTGTCCCTTTTCAGGTCCTGCCTGTCCTGGCACCTTCTTCCAACTGCATTCAAACTGCTTCTTCTAGGTTTTTTTTTGTGTGTGTGTGTGTGTGAGTCCTGCCCCTTTGGATCCCAGGCAACAGCACAGTTTTTTTCTACTCTTGTGTTTGCTTTAACTTCTCCCCAAGAGTCGTAAAACTCATTAGAAATGCAGGTATACAAACAGCTTTAGACCTGCTATATCCCTCAAAAATTGAACTAAATCTAGGTTTCAACTTTTAACTCACAAATAGAAAAAAATATAAATTAAACTTAAATTTAAAGATATACTTTATTCTTCATGCACCCAAATACACATATAACTTACTTGAACTATCTCTATTTCCTGACAACATGAAGAGAAACTTTTTCACACAGTGAATGGTTAAGATCTGGAATTGCTGCCTCAGAATGTGGTGGAGGTGGGTTCAATCGAGGCATTCAAAAGGGAATTAGATTATGAGTTGACAAGGAAAAATGCGCAGGGTTACAGGGAAAAAAATGGGGTGTGGCAGTAGGTGCAGAAATGATGGGCTGAATGGCCTTCTTCTGTGCTGTACCAATTATGTGGTTCTGATTCTGTGAGCTCTGGGGCATAGGAGTGCATTGGTTACATTACTAGATTAGTAATCTAAAGACGGAGTATCAAATCCCATTTTGGTAGTTTAAGAATTTGATCCCAATTTTAAAAATTCAACTAAAAATGTCCGTGAAATTGTTGGATCCTTACAAAGAAGAACTAACGTCATTTAGGGGAAGGAAAACTCTCAGCCTTACCCAGATTGGCCTATACGTGACTCCAGTCCTGCATTAATGTGATTAACTGTTAACTGCACTCTTAAGTGGTCAGTTGTATTAAGAACACAACAAATAGGAGCAGGAATAGACCATTTGGCCCATCGAGGCTGCTCCACCATTCAATAAGATCAAGGGTGATTTACAACCAGGTGAGGAGGGGTTGAATGGCTCCCCTCTTTGCCTTCTCCTCACTTGACCTTAATAAGTTTTTTTGTTTGAAAAGGGTATACTCGCCAATTTAGTGAGTACTTAACTGTTTACGCACTGTGATCATAAAGGAACCAATAGGGTAGGTTTTCTTGAGTTTAACATAGAAAGAGTTTAGCTTTATTATACTTAAAGCGACCCAATTAAAATAATATATGCTCAAACTTTCACACACACATTCGAAATGCACACACACAAATACAGATTACAGAATGGGGAAGGATAGGTTGGCCAAATTGGAGTCCATAAAACAGCCTGTAGTTTGGTGACTTGGCTGGCTTCAGGCTGAATTCGATGGTCTTGATGCCTCCGATTTAAAGATGTTGATGATCAAATTGGTTGTCCTTTGGGGGACAGTAGCGCTGGGTTGGATTCTTGTGAGAAATCTCTGTCTGCAGCAAGATACCATGGGTGATCACAGTCAGCAAACAGGGCTTGAAGATAACCAGGTGGGTTGGAGAAAAAAGGAGGCAGGAGAAACCACACTTAACTCTTCTCCCTACTTGTCCTCAGTTTTGCTGAGAAAACTTATGCTTAAAACATACAAAGCGTTGACTTGTCACGTGACCCTCCTTCTCCAACTACTATGGGGATTCAAAAAAAGACATTGCCTGTGTATTCCAAAGGTTACTGGATTAGCTCATGTCCATAATAAGATCATGGCTGATGTTACAACCAGTTGAGGAGGGGTCAAATGGCTTCCTTCTTTGTCTTCCCCTCACTTGACCACAACATATTTTTTTGTGGAAAGAATATACTTGCCAAATCAGTGATAATCAGGGTTCTATTGTCCCTGCAATTAGTCTTAATGGCCTGTCTCCAACAGTTGAAACCTCAGGTGATTTCTATAGATGCCTTCCTAATGAGACAGGTGATGTGAGTCCTTCACACTCCTCTGAAATCATTACCTTTGGTGAGTTTTGCAGACAGACTGACTCCACTCCAGTGAATTGGAATGTGGAATGTACAGTAATGCAAATTGTGGCTAGCCGTCTTGGGCTGTGAGTTCAAGTCACTTTAGGCTCTGTGTTTTTTCTTAAGTCTGTTTTTAAAAGTTCAATTCAGGTTTCCAGCCATTGGATTAAAAATCATTATTTGGCATTTAGCACATCTTCAAGGCATTGATCTGATTGTGACCTTAACACCACTCTCTTGCCTGCCCCTCATAATCATTGACTTCCTTTCCAATCAAAAATCTGTCTAACTCAGCCCTGAATATATTCAATGACCCAGCCTCCACTGCTCTCTGGAGAAGAGAATTCCAATACTAACAATCCTCTGAGAGAAAAAAATTCTTCCTCAGCTCCATCTTACATAGGAGACCCCTCATCTTTAAACTGTGCCCCCTAGTTCTAGATTCCCCCAGGAGATCCCAGGCTTGGAAGGAGAATGAACCTTGGTGAGTTTCTCAAATTGGCTGCCTGTTTTTTGTAGATTAGAACAGTGATTACTCTTCAAAAGTGCTTTAATGGTTGTAAAGTGATTTGGGATGTCCAGAGGTCATGAAAGGTGTTACAGGAGTGCAAATCTTTCTTTTAAAGGAGGAGAAAGAAGTGGCATATCAGAGGTCTATGGGAGAAATTCGGGTGGCTAAGAGAGCTGGAGTTCTTGGAGGGTGTAGGGCTGAAAAGGGTTATGGAGTTAGGGAGAGCCAAGGCCATGAAGGCAATTAAACATGATGATGGAAACTTTTAATTTGAAGTGTTGAGAGACCACAAGTTAATCTAGGCCAGTGAGCAATGCGTGAGTGGGACTTGGTGCAAGTTAGGATACAGCAAGCAAAGTTTTGGATGAGCTGAATTTTATAAATAGTGGGGGATGCAAGGCCAGCCAAGAGAACGTGGAATAGTTAAGTCTGGGGGTGTCAATGGAATGGATCTGAGGCAGAGGAGTTCGATGCTAAGGAATTGGAAATAAGTGGTCTTTGTGACAGTGAGGACATGGGGTCAGAAGCTCAGAGTCAAACAGGGTGCCTTGGTCATCTCTGGTGTACGTTGATACTACGTTGAGCCATGGAGGGGGATGGAATTGGTGGCAAGGAGATGGAGTTTATGCAGGGGTTGGTGATGCTGAAGAAAATAGTTTTCCCAATGTTTAATTATGACAAACAGTTTTACACCATAGAAGATGAGATGAAAGGCTTACAATGCCCTTGTTACCTAAGGTGCATCTTACCGCATTTGGCACAATGGGTCTTCTCCCTGTTTGTTCTTCATTGCACTTGGGAACTGCACACTTCTTAAGGCTGGACATAGAAGAAAATCATCCCAGTCAGGGCTGTGGGCAGTAATTTAGAATTGTATACTCTCCTGTCAAATGTTGCCTTTGTACCTTTCTATGAGGCCTGGACCAATTTAATTGGACCAGAAATGTTGGTATTGGGTTACCTACTGTCATCGAGGCTGAAGCCAACACCATAAGCACAAAGTAAAATAAAATTAAAATTTCACTGTTGCAATCAATAATAAAGTTGCCCACCGATTGTGGGATCTTTATAGCTTGGACTGTACTGTCTTGCATCATCTCAGTTTTTGCATTTAAATGGTGCACTGTGGTTAATTTTAAAAGCACTTTGATACTTCACAAATGATAGGATTTTAAAGTTCAGAAATGTACAAAATATAATGACATTTGATGTGTCAGTCTCAGTTCAGTGGCAGTACTGTTGCCACTGAGCCACATGGTCATTCAAGACTAGTGAAGAGCACATAACCTGGCTTGACACTTTTATTGCAGTACCAAGGGAACATGGCATAGTTAAAGGTGTCAGAGCCTGAACCAGCTATTTCACAACTTTGTCATCCTATTTGACCCTGAGCCGAACTTTCACCCACACATACATTCCATCACAAAACTGCCGACTTCTATCCCTGTGACGATTCTTCTGTGACTGCTCAGGTGATTGAAACTCAGTCCAGTAGATTACATAGACCAAGTGCTACCCTTAAAGAGGAGAAATTTCTTTACTCAAAGAATTGTGGATCTTTGGAATTTTCTGTTCCAGAGGGCTGCGGATGCTCATTCGATGAGTATATTTAAGACTCAGGTTGATGGACTTTTGGACACTATGAGCAGAATTTTGCCCTTGTCGGACGGGCTCGGTGGGGACAGTCAGGAAGCCGACCACCACCCGCTATTGGGGCCGGGCCATGATTTCATGCTGGTGGGCCAATTAAGGCCCGCCCAGCGTGAAATGCGACCAGCAGTGCTCAGCGCTGCCTGCGGGGGCAGGGGAGGAGGGCGAGCAGGGAAATTCACGCATGAGCCTGAGTGAATGCTTGAAAATCTCCCTGAGGCACAGAGCTGCCTCAGGGAGATGAAGAGCTTTAAAAATTACAAATAAAGAATTTAAAAATATTATAAAACATGTCCCCTCAGGGACGTGTTATAAATTCAATTTAAAATTTTTATTTTTATTTGATGTTGGAAACCTCATCCCGCCTGTGGATGAGGTCTCCAAAAAAATGCAAAGGCCGCTTGGCCTTTTCGCCCACTTGCCAACCATAAGGTTAGATGGGCAGTGAAAAGTTTAAGTTAATTGATACTTTAATGGCCTTAATAGGCCTTTTAATTGTCAACAGGTGTGCTGCCGATTCCCGCGTGAGTGCCCGCCGACTGAACTATCGTGCGACTGCGTGTTGACATTGGGACGCTTGCCTGACTCATCGCGCATCATTTCACACTTGAGCGGGTCAGGCGCGCGCCCACCCACCGAGGTGAAAATTCTGCCCTATGAGAATTAAGATGTGTGGGATAGTGCAGGAAGATGGAGTTGAGGTAGAAGACGAGCAATGATTGCACTAAATGGCGGAGCAGGCTTGACGAGGCCAAATGGCCCTCTTCAGCTATTTCTTATGTGTAACATTGCTCAACCCCAATTCTGCCTCAGCTCATCTGCTGCCTTTGTTACCTCTAGACTTGAATATTTCAATAATATAAAAACAGAAAATGCTGGAAATATTCAGCAGGTCTGGCAGCATCTGCGGACAGAGAAACAGAGTTAATGTTTCAGGTCTGTGACCTTTCTTCAGGTTACAGATGCTGCCAAACCTGGCTGAGTATTTCTCCTATTTTCTGATTTTATTTCAGATTTTTAGCATGCACAGTAATTTGCTTTGGACTATTCCAATGCTCCCAAGGTCGGTCTCCCATTTTCCACTCTCCATAAACTTGAGCTCATTCAAAACTCTGCCACCCATATCCAAACTCGCATCAATATCCTTCACCCATCACTGTTGTTGCCCAGCAATTTCCCACAAGCAGCAATGAGATAATATTATTCTGATCTTATGACGCCGCCTGGTCATTATCTCATTGCTGATGATGGAAAATTGCTGTGCAACTGCGGATCCCCTTCAAAACAAGTTTTTCCTTGGCTGTAAAAATGCCTTGGGAGTTCTGAAAGGCACAGCATGAAAAGCAAATTCCTCCTTTGTTAGCATTTCAGATATATTTTGGGAAAGATGGTGGCACAGTGGTAATGGCACAGTGGTAATGTCACAGAGGCCCAGGCTAATGCCCAGGGGACTAAAACAGTAAATGCTGGAAAAACTCAGCAGGTCTAGCAGCATCTGTGGAGAGAGAAACAGAGTTAATGTTTCAAGTCCTTCTTCAGAACCCAGTGGACGTGGGTTCAAATCGCACCACGGAATTTAAATTCAATCACTAAGAATCTGGAATTGAAAGCTAGTCTCAGTAATGGTGCCATGAAATGATCATTGTCACAAAAACCCATCTGGTTTGCTAATGTCCCTTTAGGGAAGGAAATCTGCCGTCCTTACCCAGTCTGGCCTACATATGATTTCAGATCTACAGCAATGTGGCTGACTCTTAACTGCTCTCTGAAATGGCTGATTAAGCCACTCAGTGAAAGGGCAATTAAGGATGGGCAACAAATGCTGGCTTTGCCAGTGATGTACACATCCATCAAAGTAGGGTTGCCAATGGTGATTATATATATTCCTGGAGGTTTTATCACATATCTTGTCCCCATGCTCCAGCCATTCGTCATCCATCCTTGTGACATACTGCCTTCCTATGTCAACTGGAAAGCAAAAAGACTCATTACCCAATCGGATGATGCTTGACTATCAGCCCAACAGCCTTTCTTCCCCCTCCATTTGCAATATTTTTATATCTGGCAAAGAGAAACGCTCAAAGAAAATGACACAGAATTTTTTTTCCAACGTCCCGATGATTTTTCTCCAGGGTTGCGCGCGGCGGGGTCCTGCAGGTTGATCCTCAATTCCTGGAGACTCCGGGCCAATCCTGGTGGGTTGGTAACTCTTATCCTTTAGCGGGGGGGGGGTGGGAGAAGCTGCCATCCTTAGCCCAGTCTGGCCTACAGGTGATTCCAGACCCACAGCAATGTGGTTGACTCTCAACTGCTCCCCACCCCCTCTGAAATGGCCTAGCAAGGCCATTCAACTCAAGGGCAAATTAGGGATGGGCAACAAATGCTGGCCTTTGGCGGCGGATGAAAGAATAAAGAAAATAAACGGTTCCCTCTCTGCAAGTGGCTCGAGGGGGAAAAATCCCCTCCTGAAGGCGGAGGGGTTGGCAGGTGAGGTGCGAAGCAGCTGATTGTCCCGCCTAAGCCCCGCCCTTTTGGGAGTCGGCGCTGTGCACGATGGGATGCTGGAGGACCTGACCGTCTGTTGGCGGCCGCTGTTGCTAATGGCGGGGGCTGTTGGCGGTGCCGGCAGCCAACCTTAGCGGCTTGATAATTCTCTTTTTTTTCTAAAAAAAACATACGAAATAAGATCTAAGCTCTTTCTCCTTTTCCCTGGGTGGGGGGCGGTGGCGTGGGGGAGTAGAATAAGACAAAAACAAAGTAAAGGATGCCGACTCTTCGCAGGACCCCTGAACCGCAGCAGGATCAGCGCCGAGCTCCGTTGCCCAGAGACGCTGAGAGGTGAGGCGGCTAATGTGTGGGTTGTTTTTTTTCCTTTTCTCGCTGGAGGCCGGGGACCCTCAGAGAATGTGCTAGAAAGGGGGAATGAAATCACTGCTCCTGGGTGACTGATTGAAGCCGCTTTTTATGTTTAACCGTCGCCCAGTTCGTCTTCCCGCCCCCCCCCCACACATAACCACCCAGTGAAGGAGGTAAACATTGGCCACCGCGCATGCGCGAACCCCGGCCAAGGCAACCCATTGAATGAAGAAACCACTGAATGAAGTTATGTGGAACATTCCTTGTTCCAGTCCTACTCTGGACCCCTGCCACAACTCTTTCTCCGGTACATCGATGATTGCTTCGGTGCTGCTGGTCTGGACCTTGGAAAAATTTATGCATTTTGCTTCCAATTTCCACCACTCCGTCATTTTCACATGGTCCATCTCTGACAGTTCCCTTCCCTTCCTTGACCTCTCTGTCTCAATTTCTGGAGATAGATATTCATTACAAGCCTACCCACTCCCACAGCTACCTCGACTACAGCTCCTCACACCCCGCTTCCTGTAAGGACTCCATCCCATTCCCTCAGTTCCTTCGCCTCCGTCGCATCTGTTCTGATGATGCCACTTTCAAAAACAGTTCCTCTGACATGTCTTCCTTCTTCCTTCACCGAGGTTTTCCACCCACGGTGGTTGACAGGGCCCTCAACTGTGTCCGGCCCATCTCCCGTGCATCCGCCCTCACGCCTTCCTCTCCCTCCCAGAACCATGTTAAGGTCCCCCTTGTCCTCACTTATCACCCCACCAGCCTGCGCATTCATCCTCTGCCATTTCCGCCAACTCCAGCATGATGCCACCACCAAACACATCTTCCCTTCACCCCCCCGGCGGCATTCCGCAAGGACCGTTCCCTCCGGGACACCTCAACCCCCTCCCACGGCACCTTCCCATGCAACCGCAGAAGGTTGCCCCTTTACTTCACCTCTCCTTCCTGTCCAAGGGCCCAAACATTCTTTTCAAGTGAAGCAGCATTTCATTTGCACTTCCCTCAATTTAGTCTACTGCATTCGCTGCTCCCAATGTGGTTTCCTCTCCATTGGAGAGATCAAACGCAGACTGGGTGACCACTTTGCGGAACACCTTCGGTCTGTCCGCAAGCATGACCCAGACCTCTCTGTCGCTTGCCATTTCAACTGCTCTCATGCCCACATGTCCGTCCTTGGCCTGCTGCATTGTTCCAGTGAAGTTCAACGCAAACTGGAGGAACAGCACCTCGTCTTCCGACTAGGCACTTTACAGCCTTCCGGACTGAATATTGAGTTCAACAATTCTAGATCATGAACTCTCTCCTCCATCCCCACCTCCTTTCCGATCCCCCTTTTTTCCAATAATTTATATAGATTTTTCTTTTCCCACCTATTTCCATTATTTTTAAATGTATTTCCATCCATTGAGGCTGCTCAGTAAGATAAGAGCCCATGGTGTTAGAGGCAAGGTACTAGCATGAAGATTGGCTGTCTGGCAGGAGGCAGAGAATGGGGATAAGGGGGTCCTTCTCAGGATGGTGGCCGGTGACTAGTGGAGTTCCGCAGGGGTCAGTGTTGGGACCACAACTTTTCATTTTATACATTAGTGATCTAGATGAAGGAACTGAGGGCGTTCTGGCTAAGTTTGCAGATGATACAAAGATAGGTGGAGGGACAGGTAGTATTGAGGAGGCGAAGAAGTGGCAGATGGAATACAACGTGGGGAAGTGTGAGGTCATGCACTTTGGTAGTAAGAATAGAGGCATAGACTATTTTCTAAATGGGGAGAAAATTCAGAAATCTAGAGTGCAAAGGGACTTGGGAGTCCTAGTCCAGGATTCTTTTAAGGTTAACTTGCAGGTTGAGTCGGTAGTTAGGAAGGCAAATGCAATGTTGACATTTATTTCGCGAGGACTGGAATATAAAAGCAGGGATGTGCTGCTGAGGCCTTATAAGGCTCTGGTCAGACCACATTTAGAATGTTGTAAGCCCCGTATCTCAGGAAGGCTGTGCTGGCCTTGGAGAGGGTCCAGAGGAGGTTCATGAGAATGATCCCAGGAATGAAAGGCTTAACATATGAGGAACGTTTGAGGGCTCTGGGTCTATACTCGATGGAGTTTAGAAGGATGAGGGGGGATCTGATTGAAACTTACAGAATACTGAAAGGCCTGGATAGAGTGGACGTGGGGAAGATGTTTCCATTAGTAGGAGAGACTAGGACCCAAGGGAACAGCCTCAGAGTAAAGGGAAAACCTTTTAGAACAGAGATGAGGAGAAACTTCTTTAGCCAGAGAGTGGTGAATCTATGGAATTCATTACCACAGAAGGCTGTGGAGGCCAGGTCATTGAGTGTATTTAAGACTGAGATAGATAGGTTCTTGATTGGCGAGGGGATCAAAGGTTACGGGGAGAAGGCAGGAGAATGGGATTGAGAAATTTATCAGCCATGATTGAATGGCGGAGCAAACTCGATGGGCCGAATGGCCTAATTTCTGCTCCTATGTCTTATGGTCTTATTGTTTTATCTCTACATATTAGCCTATTTCGATCCCTTCCTGCCACCCCACCCCTGCTAGGGCTATCTGTATCTTGCTCGTCCTGCTTTCTACCCTTAATGTCACCTATTATCACATCCCTTAGACAATATCACCACCTTCAACACCTCTTTGTCCTTTTGTCTATGATATCCTTTGGTTATCTCCATCTATCACTGGCCCTCTATCCAGCTCTACCTGTCCCGTCCCCCCCTTAAACCAGCTTATATTTCACCTCTTTTCTATTTTTCCTTTGTTCTGTTGAAGAGTCATATGGACTCGAAACGTTCCTCTCTGCAGATGCTGTCAGACCTGAGTTTTTCCAGGTATTTTTGTTTTTGCAGTGAATGAAGTAGTTTTTTTTAAGCCCCACTAAAGCAGGACCACAAAAAAATAATTTAAGCTCTTGAGTGCTCCTCTTCACGGAAACCTTCAGTAAAAGGCGAGAGATTTATACAATCTGAAGAAGTTATATTGGTCTCAACGTAAACTCTGCTTCTCTCTCTCTCTACAAATGCAGCCAGACATGCTGAGTTTTCCACCTTCTGTCTTTATCATGAAAGGAGAAACCATGTTTTATTTTTTGTTTTAATACATTCACTTGGCAAGGCCAGCATTTATTGTCTCTCCCAACCCTCACTGCCCTTGAGAAGATGCTGGTGAGCCCGCTGTCTTGGAATACAGCTGAGTGACTTGCCAGGCCATTTCAGAGGGCAGGGAAGTGTCAGCCACGTTGCTGTGCATCTGGAACCAAGTGTCTGCCCGAATGAAATAAAAACAAAGTGCTGGAAAAAGCCTCAGCAAGTCTGGCAGCATCTGCAGAGAGAGAGAAATGGAGTTCATGTTTTGAGTCCAATATGAAACTTCTTCAGAACGGAAGGGAGGTAGAAATGTGATGGGCTTTACGCTGTTGAAAGGGGGGGGGAGGTAGAACAAAAAGGAATGTCATGAAACAAAAGGCAAAGGGGGTGGTAATGGGTGTAATAAAGAAACAAAGCATTGTACTGGTGTTCCGATGAAGAGTCATATTGGATTATTTAGTCTCTGTCCACAAGTGCTGCCAGACCTGCTGAATTTTTCTAACACTTTGCTTTTATTTCAGATTTCCAACATGCACAGTATTTTTGCTTCTATATAGACCAAATTAGGTGAGGGTGGCAGATTTCCTTCCCTAAAGGGCAATAGTGAACAAATGTCTTTTTATGACAATTTGATAGTTTCATGGTCACCATTACTGATACTAACCTTATATTCCTGATTTGTTTAATTAACTGAGTTTACATTTCCTAACTGCCGTGGTGGGATTTGAACATGTCCAAGCCTCTGGATTACTGCTTAAATAATCACTAAATTACCATTCTGTGTTGTGTGTGTGCAATTTTCTGCTTGGTTTTTGGCAACCAGTGAAGTGAGCTGCCTCTGTGTCTTTCACTGGCTGTGGCTACAAAGCCTATGCAAAGCAAGAATGTTTGATCCAGAGTCTGTCCTGAAATCACCCCTGGAGCTGACTGTAAGGCTGTTTCTTGGACGGATGAAAGTTTGTTCTTTCTTAGGTGAATGGGATAGGATGGGATGAATCTTGTGATTTCAGCCAGGGCAACAGTTTGAAGTTGGTCACTGTTAACTTAGCTAAGGAATGGAGGAAAATTCTTCAAGTTCCCACTAGAATGTGTTCGCACTTTAGGTGAGGACAGACCATAAGATGTAGGAGCAGAAGTAGGCCATTCGGCCCATCGAGTCTGCTCCTTCGTTCAATGAGATCATGGCTGATCTGATAATCCTCAACTCCATTTTCCTGCCTTTTCCCCGTAACCCTCGATTCCTTTACTGATTAAAAATCTATCTCAGCCTTAAATATACTTAACGACCCAGCCTCTACAGCCCTCTGTGGTACACAATTCCACAGATCCAGTGCCCTCTGAGAGAAGAAATTCCTCCTCATCAGGACAGCGCCAGGTTTGAATTCGATTTCCATGGTTAATTGTTTTTATTCATTTGTTTTTGACATGTGCGCCTCACTAGAAAGGCCAGCATTTGTTTGCCATCCTTAATTGCCTTTGAGGATGTGCTAGTGAGCTACCGCCTTGAACCACAGCAGTCCATCTGGCGTAAGTATACCCACGGTGCTTTTGTAAATTCATTCATGGGATGTGAGCATCGCTGGCTGAGCCAGCATTTATTGCCCATCCCCATTTGCCCTTGAGAAGGTGGTGATGAGCTGCCTCCTTGAACTGCTGCAGTCCATGTGGTGTAGGTACATCCTCAGTGCTGTTAGGAAGGGAGTTCCAGGATTTTGATCCAGCGATAGTGAAGGAACGGCGATATATTTCCAAATCAGGATGGTGAGTGACTTGGAAGGGAATTTCCAGGTGGTGGTGTTCCCATCTATCTGCTGCCTTTGTCCTTCCAGATGTTAGTGGTCGTGGGTTTGGAAGGTGCTGTCTAAGGAGGCTTGGTGAATTCCTGCAATGCATCTTGTAAATGGTACACACTGCTGCTACTGTGCGTTGGTGCTGGAGTGAGTGAATGTTTGTGGATGTGGTGCCTATCAAGCAGGCTACTTTGTTCTGAATAGTGTCAAGCTTCTTGAGTGTTGTGGGAGCTGCACTCATCCAGGCAAGTGGAGAGTATTCCATCACACTCCTGACTTGTGCCTTATAGATGGGGAACAGGCTTTGGGGAGTCAGGAGGTGAGTTACGCATCGTGGGATTCCTGGCCTCTGACCTACTCTTATAGCCACAGTTTTTATCTGGCTAGTCCAGTTCAATTTCTGTCAATGATAACCCCCAGGATGTTGACAATGAGGGATTCAGTGATGATAATGCCATTGAACATAAAGGGGCGATGGTTGGATTCTCTCTTGATGGAGATGGTCATTGCCTGGCAATTGTGTGTCTTGAATGTTACTTGCCACTTGTCAGCCCAAGCCTGGATATTGTCCAGGTCTTGCTGCATTTGGACATGGACTGCTTCAGTACCTGAGGAGTCACGAGTGGTGCTGAACATTGTGCAATCATCAGTGTACGTTCCCACTTCTGACCTTATGATGGAAGGAAGGTAATTGATGAAACAGCTGAAGATGGCTGGGCCAAGGACACTATCCTGAGGAACTGCTGCAGTGATGCCCTGGAGCTGAGATGACTCCAACAACCACAACCATCTTCCTTTGTGCTAGGTATGACTCCAACCAGCCGGAGAGATTTCCCCCTGATTCCCTTTGGCTCCAGTTTTACTAGGGCTCCTTGATGCTGCACTCGGTCAAATGCTGCCTTGATGTCAAGTGCAGTCACTCTCACCTCACCTTGGGAGTTCAGCCCTTTTGTCCATATTTGAATCAAGGCTGTAATGAGGTCAGGAGCTGGGTGGCCCTGGTGGAATCCAAATTGAGTGTCACTGAGCACGTTATTGCTAAGCAAGTGCCGCTTGATATCAGTGTTGATGACCCATTCCATTACTTAACTGATGATCAAGAGTAGACTGATGGGGCGGTAATTGGCTGGGTTGGATTTGTCCTGCTTTTTGTGTACAAGACATATCTGGGCAACTTTCTGCATAGCCGGGTAGATGCCGGTGTTGTAGTTGTACTGGAACAGCTTAGCCCAGGTTGCGGCAAGTTCTGGAGCACAAGTCTTCAGTGCTATTGCCGGAATGGCTTATGCACTCTCCAGTGCCTTCAGTCGTTTCACATGGAGTGAATCAAATTGGCTGAAGTCTGGCATCTGTGATGCTGGGGACCTCCGGAGGAGAATCTTAATTGTGAGTGATGACAGACTATTCAGCATGGAGAGTATCACAGCTAAGGCTGATTCTGACCATAATCTGATGGCTGCTTCATGTATCCATTCAGTGGACGTTGCTAGATAGTAATTAGGAGTGAGAATCCAGCTACCTGGCCTGGAATCCGCTCACTGAATACAGTGTAGGTATCAAGAAATTCCTTATTAAGATATGTTTATTTTCTCCTCTTTGGACACCATGTACCTCTGAGGGTGGTTGACCTTCCAATGGTCTGCGTGTGCTCTGGGAAAATGGCAGCTGTTGATGTTTCTTCCTTCTATTTCCCCTTATCAAAGTGCCTTTCATTGATGCTGCCTCTCTTGAGATCAGCAAATGTGGAATTGTGGCAATGCACCAGTGATCCCATCACCGTGAGTCCCATTGTGCAGTCCATGGTAATAAACTTATTGGTATTGCATTTGACACTAACTTGTGGTTATGATGACTGCTTTTAGATTGGAACTTGTAGTTCGTACCTATACACATCTGGTTGATTGACAGTGGTGCAGTATTGGCTTGGTATTTGTACTCCACCAACCTCTGCTGTATTGCAAATTGAATAAACAGATTTTAAAAATTTAATCTTAGAATATGTATGATACTAGAAAAGCTATAATTATCCCCATCCCTAGTTGCTTTGAGAAAGTAATGACGGTCATTCTGGAACTTGTGCTGATAATGTCAGGTAGCAAGTTCCAGGATTATGACCTGGAGATGTTGAAGAAATGGTGGTATCAGATCAGAAGATGGTGTGAAATTTGAAGATGATGATGTTCCCTTGATTTTGCTGCAGTTTGCATTGAGTGGCACTTGGACAGATATGCTTTTTTAAATGGAGAAACTGAGGTAAAATGTTAGGACCCATAGTGCAAGATAAAATAAAGCTTGAAAGGTTGAATAAAGAAGTAGGGGTTACATGGTAAAAGCAAAATACTGCAGATGCTGGAAATCCAAAATAAAAATAAAAATACCTGGAAAAACTCAGCAGGTCTGACAGCATCTGCGGAGAGGAACACAGTTAACGTTTAGAGTCCGTATGACTCTTCAACAGAACTAAGGAAAAATAGATAAGAGGTGAAATATAAGCTGGTTTAAGGGGGGGTGGGACAGGTAGAGCTGGATAGAGGGCCAGTGATAGGCCGAGATAGCCAAAAGATGTCATAGACAAAAGGACAAAGAGGTGTTGAAGGTGGTGATATTATCTAAGGAATGTGCTAATAGGTGACATTAAGGGTAGAAAGCAGGACGAGCAAGGTACAGATAGCCCTAGAGGGGGTAGGGTGGGGGGGAAGGGATCGAAATAGGCTAAAAGGTAGAGATAAAACAATGGATGGAAATACATTTAAAAATAATGGAAATAGGTGGGAAAAGAAAAATCTATAGAAATTATTGGAAAAAAGGGGGATCGGAAAGGGGGTGGGAATGGAGGAGAGAGTTCATGATCTAAAATTGTTGAACTCAATATTCAGTCCAGAAGGCTGTAAAGTGCCTAGTCGGAAGATGAGGTGCTGTTCCTCCAGTTTGCGTTGAGCTTCACTGGAACAATGCAGCAGGCCAAGGACGGACATGTGGGCATGAGAGCAGTTGAAATGGCAAGCGACAGAGAGGTCTGGGTCATGCTTGCGGACAGACCGAAGGTGTTCCGCAAAGTGGTCACCCAGTCTGCGTTTGGTGTCTCCAATGGAGAGGAAACCGCATTGGGAGCAGCGAATACAGTAGACTAAATTGAGGGAAGTGCAAGTGAAATGCTGCTTCACTTGAAAGGAGTGTTTGGGCCCTTGGACGGTGAGGAGAGGGGAAGTAAAGGGGCAGGTGTTGCACCTTCTGCGGTTGCATGGGAAGGTGCCGTGGGAGGGTATTGAGGTGTAAGGGGTGATGCAGGAGTTGACCAAGGTGTCCTGGAGGGAACGATCCCTGCGGAATGCCGCCAGGGAGGGTGAAGGGAAGATGTATTTGGTGGTGGCATCATGCTGGAGTTGGCGGAAATGGCGGAGGATGATCCTTTGAATGCGCAGGCTGGTGGGGTGATAAGTGAGGGCAAGGGGGACCCTATCATGGTTCTGGGAGGGAGAGGAAGGTGTGAGGGCGGATGTGCGGGAGATGGGCCGGACACGGTTGAGGGCCCTGTCAACCACCGTGGGTGGAAAACCTCGGTTAAGGAAGAAGAAAGACATGTCAGAGTAACTGTTCTTGAAAGTGGCATCATCAGAACAGATGTGACGGAGGCGAAGGAACTGAGAGAATGGGATGGAGTCCTTACAGGAAGCGGGGTGTGAGGAGCTGTAGTGGAAGTAGCTGTGGGAGTCGGTAGGCTTGTAATGAATATTGGTGGACAGTCTATCTCCAGAAATTGAGACAGAGAGGTCAAGGAAGGATTACATGGTGTCTAGCTTAGGTTCAAAAGCTCCCTTCCTCTTGCATAGTTCAGACATCATGGGAAAAAGTAAGTACGACAATGTGTGCTGAGCCTTGATAGTTGAGCGTGCAGATCCATGGGGATGGCGTTTTTGAAGTATAGTCAGGACAAGTGAAGGAATTTCTGAGCAACAGTGGCAGTGGTATTGCTAAAATGGCTGCTTTTAATGGAATGGAAGTTCAAGGCCAGAGGTCCTGACTTCTTTTTGGAGGGAGGAAGTATCCCATGGAAGTGGAGCTGAGAATCAAAGTGATGAGAGAAAACCCAAAGGTTCAAATGATGGAATGGAGAAGGAGAAAAGTCAGCAAAGTTATTTAAACTAGGAGAAAGTATGCAGGACAGACAAACATGTCCATGACCATGTACTGCATTGCTGATTGCAATAAGGAGTAGATGCTCACCTCTATGTTTGAAAGAAGCTTCAGGAGTGGCACTACAGACACTAAAGTAAAGAAATAAGATGTTTGAATAAATCTTTACCTTGGTGCTGCAGTCTTTGCACTACATTGGAAAAGCTATAATATTCCTAAAGAAGATCTAAGATTTTCAGATAATCTTTGCCAATTTTGAAAACTCACCCAAATAAAAATCCAAACTTTTTGGAAACTAATATTTTTGAGCATCTGTTAAGTAATACATTCAAAAGCCAGTTTACCTGTCCTTGCATCGTAAACTTTACATTTTTATCAAATAACTATTTTTCCTAATATTGTTGTGGGATTCTTTAAAGCAGGCTTATGTGTATGTATGGTTCTGTGTGTGTGTGGCTAATTATATAAACAAGAGATGGTTAGACTGCAAGGTTTAAAGTTCCTGTGGATGCCAGGAATTAAATCTCGCTCTTTTCAATTTAGTTGCAGAGTTAAGCTGAGCCTGTAGGACACCTCCCACCGCTATGCCTGCTGTTTGGCCAAGTCTTCTGGATCTCAGCAGGGATGAATGCAAGAGAATACTTCGAAAACTTGGTAAAACATTGGGGATTATTTTCCTTTCCTTTACTGCTACAATCAGACTCTGTTTCGTGAATAACTGACTTTTCAGATTCATTCTGTTCTGAGTTAACTGATCTTTACTGGTGTGGATGAGTTGGGGTAGTGGATTTACAGTAATATGTTCTAGAGGCATAAGTTGAGTGAAAAATTTTGGGAGAAAAAATCTTAAATAATTAGGAAATAAATTGATAAGCATACCTTTATGGAGCAAAATGTTAATCTTTTCCTGGAATAGATAGGAAGCATGTGGGTTAGAGATGTGTTTTGCTATTCTTTTCTCTTGCTTTTTAGAACTTGAAGCTTATGCTGGTGCTATCAGTGCACTTCGTGCACAAGGGGACCTTACAAAAGAAAAGAAGGACCTCCTTGGAGAATTGGCCAAGGTTCTTAGGTAAATCCTATAAGGAGATTAAAATCTGTTTTGCTAAGTTTTGTTTTGGTTTTATGCTTATAATTTCTTTTTGTTTATATATTATCCCGCCCACCCTATCTCAAATGCAATGGAAATGTATTTCTTCCTTCCTGCCTTTCCAATAGCAGTTTTGAAATTATTGCGGTGAGGTAATTTACAGTGATTCCACAGTGCCTTTACTTTTGTATTAACTTGGCTTTTGCTTGTTTCGGTTTTCCAGTGGACAAATCCCTAGCCCTCTGTTGTGACTCTCAACAATGTTTGTATTTATGCAGCACCTTATCACTTTAAAATGTCTCAAAGGCCTTCACATAGGTCACTATGCAACAAAAAAAAAGTAATTTATGTAGGGAAACCATTTTGTATGTAAAATTCATGAAATACTATTTTTGCTAGTTCTGTCAAAAGGAAGAACCTTAGATGCACTGGAAAGGATCTTCTCTATGCTTTCTAGTGAATTGAAGAAGGTGTGATTATATATGTCCTGTCTCCTGTGCAGTTAGCAAGGCTGCTTAGAAGCAAGTGGCAGTCTGAAGTACAAAATCAACTGCACTTACATTTATATGTACAGCCTTTAATATGGCATAACATTCCAAGATGCGTCACAAGAGTGTCATTATTCAAAATTTCACGCTGAGGCACAAATGGAGTTATCAGGACAGGTAGCCAAAAGCTTGATCAAAGATGTGAATTTTAAGGAATGTCTTAACACACGCGGGAGATTTGGAAAGGTTTTGGTAGGAAACTCCAGAGGTTGGGGCCTAGGCAGCTGAAAGCATGGCCACCAGTAGAGGAATGGTTAAAATTGAGGGTGTGCAAGGTGTCAGAATTGGAGGAATGCAGAAGTCTCAAATGCATGTAGGGCTGGAGGAGTTTCCATAGATAGGGAGGGACGAGGCCACGTAGAGATTCGAAAACAGAACGAAAATTTGCTGCAGCGGGAACCAGTGTAGGTCAGCAAGCACGGATACAGATCAACTGGATTTGGTGTGAGTTAAGATGTGGGCCAGCAGAGTTTTGGATGAGCACAAATTTATATAGAGTGGAAGATGTGAGGCCAGGTGAGTGTGTGTTGGGATAGGCAAAAATTACGTCTATTGTAGATGGATACATTGAAGATTTTTCTTTCCTTTCATTAATAGCATTTCAACAGAGCGTCACCGTGCAGAAGTTCGTAGAGCAGTTAATGATGAAAGACTGATGACCATTGCACATCAGTAAGTTCCCTTGCAAAGGTTCTATTTATTTTCCCTGGAGAATTTTCTATTACAATTTGCCTGGCTTGGAAAGTTAAAAGCATTTCTATTGTTCAGCACAACATATAAGTTTCTCTGCAGGCAACTTTTCCATAGCATTTCAACTTGGCATTGGCAAGTATGCAGCAGCATCATCTTACTCCTTAATTCCCAGTCCCCTCCGTAAATGAGTTGTCATTTTCTATATTGAATCTCTCAGATATCAACTGATGTGGACTCTTTAGCTGCCCAACTAAGCCAGATATTTTGCATGTATCTGCATCGTTCAAGGATGAGACTTAACAAAAATAAAAAAATTCCTTCCAGTTTTTTTCACTTCTTTGAGGAACCTGCTGTTAGGGTGTTATTTTACAGAAACTGGCAGCCCTCTGCACCTCACTCAAATAATCTAGACTTTCACCGTTAGGACTGACTTTGAAAGATGACAGTAAGATTGAAGAGGAGCAGGGGAGGTTGATGAGAGAGGCTATCACAGCCGAGGTCAATACTAATCCTATTGTATAAGACCATAAGACGTAGGAGCATTCGGCCCATTGAGCCTGCGCCGCCATTCATTGAGATCGTGGCTGATCTGATAATAGTCAACTCCACTTTCCTGCCTTTTCCCCATAACCCTTGATTCTCTCGCTGATTAAAAATCTGTCTATCTCAGCCTTGAATATACTTAACGACCCAGCCTTTACAGCCCTCTGTGGTAAAGAATTCCACAGATTGACTACCCTCTGAGAGAAGAAATTCCTCCTCATCTCTGTTTTAAGTGGGCACCCCCTTACTCTGAGATCATGCCCTCTGGTCCTAGACTCTCCCACAAGGGGAAACAACCTCTCAGCATCTAACCTGTCAAGCCCCCTAAGAATCTTATATGTTTCAATAAGGTTACCTCTCGTTCTTCTAAACTCTAGTGAGTACAGGCCCAACCTACTCAACCTCTCCTCATAAAATCCCTCCATACCCGGGATCAACCTAGTGAACCTTCTCTGGGCTGCCTCTAATGCCAGTACATCTTTCCTTAGATAAGGGGACCAAAATTGTTCATAGTATTCTAGGTATAGTCTAACTAGTGTCTTGTATAGTTTTAGCAAGACTTCCTATTTTTATACTCCATTCCCATTGAAATAAAGGCCAACATTCCATTTGCCTTCCCTATTACCTATTGAACTTGTATGTTAGCTTTTTGGGATTCATGCACAAGGACTCACAAACCCCTCTGTGCTGCAGCTTTCTGCAGTTGTTCTCCATTTAAATAATATTCAGCTCCTCAGTTCTTCCTGCCAAAGTTTATTTTCTCCTTCTTTATTTATTTTTTGGTCATCTTTTGTTGGGTTTTAAAACTTTCCCAATCCTCTGGCTTACTACTAATCTTTGCCACATTCTATGTTTTTTCTTTCAATTTGATACACTCCTTCTTTGGTTAACCATAGTTGGTTTATCCCCTTCCTAGAATCCTTCTTCCTCACTGGGATATATCTTTGTTGCGAGTCATCAACTATTTTCTTAAACATCTGCCATTGTTCATCGACCGTCTTTCTGCTAAACTGCTTTCCCAGTCCACCCTGGCCAATTCTGTCCTCATTCCATTGTAATTACCCTTATTTAAATTTAGCGCAGTTGTTTCCAACCCAGGTTTCTCACACTCAAACTGAATGCTAAATTCTACCATGTTATGGTCACTGTTTGCTAGGGGATCTTTTGCTCTGAGATCATTTATTAAACCTGCCTCATTACACATTACCAGATCCAAATTAGCCCGATCCCTGATAGGATTCACAACATATTGTTCTAAGAAACTGTCCCGAATACATTTTATGAATTCTTGCTCATGTCTACCTCTGCCAATTTGATTTTCTCAATCTACATGAAGATCAAAGTCACCCTCAATTAATGTACTGCCTTTTTTACATGCCCTCATTATCTCCTGATTTATTTTCTGTCCTACGGTATAGCTATTGTCAGGGGGCTTAAAGACTACTCCCACCAGTGTGTTCTTCCCCATGTTATTTCTTATCTCTACACCTTCTGATCCAAGATCCTTTCTTGCTGTCATACTTATTCCATCTCGTACTAACAAAGCTACCCCACCACCCTTTCCTTCCTGCCTGTCCTTTTGAAAAGTCACAAACCCTGAATATTTAGTTCCCAGCTTTGACCTCTTTGTAACCATGTCTCTGTAAGGATCATACCCGTTAACCTCTATTTCTGCCATTGATTCATTTATTTTGTTCCGAATACTGCGAAGTAAAGGGCCATTAATGTTGCCTTTTTACCATTTTTCCCCCCTTTGACTCTATTTGCTGCTGTTTTTTTATCTGTGCCTTTCTGTCACACTATGGGTATCATTACCTAAATAACTGCCCTGGAAGGCTGCCATATCCTTTTGCTTAGAACCCTCCCTCCCCTTTAGCTTAACGCTCTTTCTACAGCCCTAGTTATTTGGTTCGCCAGGACACTGGTCCCTGCACAGTTCAAGTGAAGCCCGTCCCACTGGAACAGCTCCCTTCTACCCCATTACTGGTACCAGTGCCCCATGAACTGAAACCTATTCCTCCCACACCAATCTCTGAGCCACGCATTTAACTCCTTGCTTTTATTTACCCTATGCCAGTTTGCAGTCCCGAGATTATTACCTTGGAGGTTCTGCTTTTTAATTTAGCTCCTAACTGTTCTAGTTCTTTCAGCAGAACCTCCTTTCTAGTCCTATCAATGTTGTTGGTACCAACATGGACGACGACAACTGAATCCCTCCCCTCCCAGTCCAAGTTCCTCTCCAGCCCTGAGGAAATGTCCTTAACCCTGGCACCGGGCAGGCAACACAGCTTTCGGAACTCACACTCGTGACTGCAGAGAACAGCATCTATCCCCCTAATTATACTGTCCCCTACCACTACTATGCTCCCATTTCCTCCCCCCACTTGAATGTCTCCCTGTACCACAGTGCCATGGTTAGTTCGCTCATTCTCCCTACAGCCCCTGCTCTCATCCACACTGCTTGCGAGAACCTCGTAACTGTTGGACGGTTGCAGGGGCCGAGGCTCCTCGAACGCTACTCCCTGGGTCCCCACACCTGCTTCACCTGTAGTCACGCCCTCCTGTCCCTAATCACAGACCAAATTTGAATTACCTAATTTGAGGGGTGTGACCACCTCCTGGAGCAAAGTGTCCAGGTAGCTTTCCCCCCTCCCAGATGTGGTGCAATGCCTGTGGCTCGGACTCCAGCTCCTTAACTCGGATCTGAAGCTCCTTGAGCTGCAAACACTTGGTACAGATGTGTTCGCTCTGGATCATCTTGGTGTCCAGCAGCTCCAACATGCTGCAGCAGCAACACCAAATCACCTGTCCTGCCATTGCTATCGTATCTTATCAAATTTATTAATCAATCACTCTATTATCCCCACTCTTCATGCTTTATTATAATTTTTTTTATATACACCAGTATCGATCTGATACTTAACAAGCTATCTTTAAGATTCTGGGGTGCAGAGACAAGTTGTGGCTCCCCTATCACCAACTGAGATTAAAAGAAAAGAAAGACTTGCAGACTTGGTCAATATTGCTGAGTTACAGATTCCCTTTAACAGCTGAGCCGTTGGGGAAGTTAAGACATCCTGTAATTGTTTCCCTGCAGCATGCACTGCTTAGCTTGAGAAAGTTACTGGGGCAACTTTGGGAGTAATTTGTGTTTTGGAACAAGTTGCTGATTGAATCTTGGATAGTTATTTCTTGCTGGAATTTTTCTTCATGGAATGTTTTAGGAAGAAACATTTTACACATTGTGATTGGAAAATGGTAAAAGAAAAATGCAAGTACTTCAGCACTTAACAAATGAGGAAGAAGGAATTCACCAGCTTGAACTATTTGGGCTCTGCTCCTGACAAACAAAACTATAATATAAAGATGTATTTCATTTTAATAAAATTTAAATTTGTATTAAATTTCTCTCTTCTGATGAGCAATATCAACAGTTTTTAAAAAAAAGTGTTGTTAAGTGTTGGACAAATATATCAAATACTCTTCTGTTACCCACAGTATGTCTGGGCCTAACAGCTCAGCTGAATGGTCCATTGAAGGTCGTCGACTTGTACCTCTCATGCCCAGGCTGGTTCCTCAGACAGCATTCACAGTGACGGCGAATGCAGTAGCTAATGTGGCAGCTCTGCATAATGCCACTCTTCCTTCACCAGCTGAAACTGGTAACAAAGAAGGTAAGTTTTTTTCTATTGACCCAGGATTAGTTTTCTTTCTACAATTTCTTTTTAAAACTAAGGAACATATAGCTTGCCATTTAGAAAGGATGGTTATAAATGGTATGGGGGATTGGCCATTTAGTTTTCGAATTAATTGTAATTCAGCTCAGACTAATAGTGGTATTGATCTGCCTAAGGGTTGGTCTTTTGCTCATTTCTCCGTGCCTCATAGTCTTGTGTTTTCCTCTTCATGTGCTCTTAGGAACCTCCCATGTTCAATCCCAAGTTGTCTCACATCATAATTCTCTTTCTCCCTCTTGGCCTACATCCCTCTAATCTCCTGTCAATCACCTCCTTCATGGCAGATGGTGGAATTTGAATTTAATAAATATTTGGAATTAAAAGTCTAATGATGACCATGAAACCATTGTCGATTGTTGTAAAAACCCACTAATTCCCTTCTCGTGCCTTAGAATATGGCTGGTCTAAACTTGTTGCCTTTTCTTGATGATATTCACTAGCAATCTTTCTTCCTCCGCCATCCTGAGAACTGCTTCATCGCTCTTGTGTCCTCTCCAACTGACACACTTCGTCCTTCTCCCGAACCACATTTCACAATTTCCTAGTCTTTGGATGTCAGCTTGTCCCAAGGTCCACGTTTCAGCCCTGTACGAGTCACTCCAGATCAGTCTTGACAATTCTTTTCTTAAAATTTCTACTCATTCCTATGCTGAGCAATTCTTTGTTTGGAGAACGCCAGAGCATTCTAGCTCTGATTTCTTTTGGGTAGTAACCATCTTCTGACAAAGATGCTTCACAGGTATAGAGTGCTGGGCTGCATTAGCATTTCTCTTGTCAGCTTCAAGAATTTATCTGTATACATAAAAAGTTTTGTATCTGGCAAGCCTATGTCTGTCACAACTGAACAAATTGCACTTCAGGCAGTGTATTTGTCTCTCAAAAATTTCAATCCATTTGTGCTTGCTTACCTAAGTTTCATATAAAGCAGCAATGAGTTAATACATTACAGCCTATTGAGTTGCAGTCAGAAATGGTCAGTCAGCAAACTACCATTAAAATGAGAAACAAAATCAAAGAAATCCCCCAAGTACTTTTGGAAAAACTTTGGCGATCGTCTTGATTGCTCAGTAGTTAGCGTACGTAGTGCTGAAGATAAGCTTCATATCATTAATCACGGCTATTAACATTTTGAAGCATTTTGATAACATTTTGACTTTGATAACATTTTGACTTTGATAACATTTTGACTTTGATAACATTTTGACTTTGATAACATTTTGACTTTGATAAGACTTTTTCAAGCTCCGTTCTCAAACTTTTCTGGTTGAAGGATCCCTTTTAAAATGGATTCATCCTTATTGTCCTTCCCGCCCATCTAATTATAATGCTAGATGATAATCGATGTAAAACTGCTGCATGTCGAAAGTGCTTTTAAGAAAACGAGCATTTACTTATACAGGTGGGATAAGTGTGCCTTCTGCCTGCTGCAGACTCTATCCTTGCATGACCCCAATTGCGATGAGACAGAGCCCACTCTGCGCTACACATGTGGTGGCACCCGCACTCAGTTCCCGTCTCTGGGTTTGCATTTTGCGAATCCCTGGAAAATCTCTATGGATGCCTGTTATTGATTTAACATTGCACCGAGTGAGGAGAGTGGTTCTTTATTCAGTGTTGTTGGAGCATGGAATGCTTTGTCACAAATAGTATTCAAGAAAGAGATTGTTTTTAATGGAAAAGTAGGTACATATTTGAAGTAGAGGCAGCTACAGAGGTGTGGGGAAAGAGCAGGACAGTGAGATTGCTTTCAGACAGCTGGAACCAAAAATATGGATCAAATAGCTTTGTTCTACTGTAAAAATGTTTTGATTCCAAACATGGGGAGGTGGTGGGGTGATTGTAATGTCACTGGACTAGTAATCCAGAGGCCCAGGCTAATACCCTGGGGACCACTATAGCTGGTGGAATTAGAATTCAATTAATCAATCTGGAATTAAAAGCTAGTCTCAGTAATGGTGACTATGAAACCATTGTCAATTGTCGTAAAAAACCATCTGGTCCACTGATGTCCATGAGGGAAGGAAATCTGCTGTCCATACCTGGTCTGGCCTACATGTGACTCCAGAGTCACAGCGATATGGTTGACTCTTGAATGCCCTCTGAAATAACCTAGCAAGCAGTTGTATGGAACCGCTACAAAGTCTAAAAAGAGAATGATTCAGATGGGCCACTGGAATAGACAATGGCAAACTCAGTCCTGTCCACCCTGCAAAGTCCTGCTGACTAACATCTGGGGCCTTGTGCCAAAATTGAGAGAGCTGTCCCACAGACTATTCAAGCTATAGCCTGACACAATCATAGTCACCGAATCATACCTTATAGCCAATGTTCCAGACACCGCCAGGGTTGGCAGCACAGTGGCATACAGTCGGAAGGGAGTTGCTCTGGAAGTCCTCAACATTGACTCTGAACCAACAAAAGGGAAAAACCTCAACCTCACCGATCCACCTGTCGCAGATGCATCTATCCATGATAGTATTGGTAGCAGTGATTGAAGAAGGCAGCTCATCACCCTCTCGAGGGCAATTAGGGATGGGCAATAAATACTGGCCTAGCCAGCGATACCCGCTTCCCATGAAT
Organism: Cetorhinus maximus; assembly: GCF_964194155.1. Lineage (NCBI taxonomy): Eukaryota > Metazoa > Chordata > Chondrichthyes > Lamniformes > Cetorhinidae > Cetorhinus > Cetorhinus maximus. The sequence goes on from NC_135885.1 coordinate 7,290,025, forward strand.
GAGTAAAGAAAAACACATGAAGTAATTTGCAATAAATTGATTAAAATCTCCTCTGTACAGTTATTTTCATTAATCTTTGAAAACTTTTCTATAATGGCTCCCCAGGAAAACTGCTCTTATTGGTGCTTGGAACAAGATAAATACAGGTTAAGATTGTTGACACATTTTGGAATGAGGGAGGTCATATCACACATACCTGGATTTTATTTAAGGCTGGCCAGTTACAGAGCAATTCAGAACTTGCTGCTTGTAATTACTGCATCCTTCCATTCTTCCCCTCCCCTCCTTTCCCTTTTTCTCTTATTAAAAAATTCTAAGGGGTGACAGTAAAAATTGAAGGCAACAGTTATCAGAAGCTCCCCACTTGCCGGGATGAGTGCAACCCCCACAACACAAGAAACTCAGCACCATCCAGGACAAAGCAGTCCGCTTGATTGGCACCCCATCCAAACATTCTCTCCCTCCACCATCGACGCACAGTAGCAACAGTGTGTACCATCTACAAGATGCACTGCAGGAATTCACCAAGGCTCCTTAGACAGCACCTTCGAAACCCACGACCACTACCATCTAGAAGGACAAGGGCAGCAGATAGATGGGAACACCACCATCTGGAACTTCCCTCCAAGTCACTCACCATCCTGACTTGGAAATATATCACTGTTCCTTCACTGTCGCTGGGTCAAAACCCTGGAACTCCCTTCGCAATAGCACTGTGGGTGTACCTACACCACATGGACTGCAGAGGTTCAAGAATGCAGCTCACCACCACCTTCTCAAGGGCAACTAGGGATGGGCATTAAATGCTCGCCCAGCCAGCGAAGCCCACTTCCTCAGAATGAATTTTTAAAAAAAAAGTTATGAGATAAAGAGCTACAACTTGTATTTGTGTATTTATATTACTAGCTGATCTCATGTGCCATTGTTAATGTGTTATATGAGGTATTGAGCATAGTTGTGATGATTAGCATGATTTGTTCTGTTGTCGTTTTGAAGTATTTTGGCAACTCTGAAGAAAAAATCATGATAATGTAATTAAAGAAATCTTTGTGTAAAATTCATTGTTTTTCATTTCTGTGCTTTAATGTGTTTCATTATGTGATCAAGCGCTTTTTCACAAGGTTTGCTCTCTTACTGTTAAGGACTTCTAATAACAGCCGCATTTAGATAGGTTGGTGTTTTGTTTATAGTTTACCTTTTTAAATCCTGGTGACGCTGAAACTAATGCCTTGCTTTAAGATTGATGTTGTGACACAAGTACTGATATAATACAATGTACTGCAGCCATGATAATTCTACTTTCTCCTGTTAGGGTCATTGTGAGTAACAGCATTTGTGCCAGTGTTATGTATTACCACAAAGGTCATTTGACACAATTGAAGACTGAGAACAATGTATTGAAACATCAGTAGTTCAGTAGCAGAACAACCCAAATCTCTTGGCATCCAGGGGGTTGTCCTATTCCTAGAGGCTGAATAAATTGGGCTTATATTCTCTGGAGTTGAGAAGAAAAAAAGAGGCGATCTCATTGAAACCTATAAAATTCTGAAGGGGCTTGATAAGATGGGTGCTGAGAGATTTTTTCCGCTGGCCAGGGAAATCTAAAACAGTCTCAAGATAAGGGTCCGGTCATTTAGGACTGAGATGTGGAGAAATTATTGAGTGTTTGAAATTCTCTACCCCAGAGGATTGTGGATGCTCCAGCGTTGAATACATTTAAGGCCGGGAGAGACAGGTTTTTGTTCTCCTGGGGAATTATGGGATATGGGGAGCAGGTGGTAAAATGTAGTTGAAGCCTAGGATCAGCTATAATCGTAGTGAATGATGGAGCAGGCTCAATGGGTCATGTGGTCTACTCCTCCTATTTCTTCTGTTCTTGTTCTTGCACCTCCAGTTGCCAGTGTCAGTTACACCTATTGTTTTGTCCTAGCTCATCATAATATCAATTAGCTTGGACAGGAATCTGCACTTGACTATTAAGAAAATTGATAATGGAGGGAAATGATAGGCATTTACTTCTCCAGCATGTGGCAGATTTCAGTGACAAGATAATCAGGGTGACTGGACGCATGGTTGGTTGCTGTAGATAACCGCTGATATATATATGCCAGAGTCAATGTCCAAAGCAGTTCACAACACTTAACTGTAACTGAAAATGCAAGGTGACAATTCCTCAACTGGATTTTGTAATGGGATGACAGTAGGGTTCATATTATGGAAGAAAGAGACCGATGACCTAATATGGAACTGATTTAAAATCTAAGTTTGCCTGTCACTGTTTTGGCTGCAGATGAAAATGTCTGTTGTCGGGGATGTTATGTTTTCTCTCCTGATGATAAATAACTTGCATTTCCAGCCAGTTACAGTGATTCAGTGACCCCCACCTTACTGAATTGGCTTCCTTTCATGTGTAGCATGGTAATTGTGCTGATCGCAGTGCAGATTTTGACCACATGGTGGAACCAAGTGAAAACTTTTACTCTGATAGACTTTAGTAAAGTTGACAAAATATAATTTTGTAATGATAGTGATTTCTAGAAAAGATTTAATTTGAGTTTAAAAAACCCCCCACAATTTTTCTTCTAGTGATTGTCTGTTACTCCTACACGAGTACCACTCCCACACCAGCTTCAACTACGGTACCTGGTGGGAGTGTAGCAACGGTCAAATCTCCCAGGCCTGCCAGTCCAGCCTCCAATGTTGTTGTATTGCCAAGCGGTAGCACAGTGTATGTCAAAAGTAAGTGCTGTTTGTTCTGTTTAAAATAAATATTTAAGGCCAGCACCTGTGTCCAACTCTTAACGATAGAGATTGTTTGTTTGAAAATACTGTGCTGTGTTCTGAGTTTAAGATTGCATGAAATCAGACACTCTGTGCTGTACTGCGCGTTTCTTTCACAGAGTGAGAGAGCCGGTTGCCTGCTGTGTGATATTCTGGGAGGCAGTGGCAAAGTGGTATTATCACTGGACTAGTATTCCAGAGACCCAGGGTAATTTTTTGGGGACCTGAGTTCGAATCCCACCATGCCAGATGGTGAAATTTGAATCCATTAAAAGTCTGATGATGACCACAAAACCATTGCCGATTTTCATAAAAACTCACCTGGTTCACAAATGTCCTTTAGGGAAGGAAATCTGCCATCCTTACCTAGTCTGGCCGATGCATGACTCCAGACCCACAGCAATGTGGTTGACTTCATTTTTAAAAAATGCCCTCTGAACAAGGGCATTTGGGGATGGGCAATAAATGCTGACCTAGCCAGCGACGCCTACATCCCACAAACGAATATTAAAAAAATGCTAAAATAAAACCATTGCCAGAAATACACAGCAGGCCCATGAGTAGGGAAAAAGCAGGGGTTATACTTTCGGGGGAGGAACTCAGAACTCTTAATCAGTATCAGCAAGGTCCAGCTTTTTGAAACTTTATCGGTTTCCTGTGTGCTTTAGTCAAGATATCCGAAGGGTCACATGGCACTCATATGTATGCACATATATGCTTTTTTGGGACTCATGCATGAGGACTCCCAAATCCCTCTCTGCTGCAGATTTCTGCAGTCTTTCTTCATTTAAATAATATTCAGCTCTTCTATTTTTCCTGCCAAAGTACATACCCTCACATTTTCCCACATTATATTCCATCTGCCAAGTTTTTGCTCACTTAACCCATCTATAATCCTCTGTAGACTCTTTGTCTACAGAGGGATAAGCCAGCATTTATTTCCCATCCCCACCTATTTTAGGCATCCGCAAACTTGGCGATAGTACATTCATTTTCCTCGTCCAAGTCCTTAGTATATGTTGTAAATAATTGTGGCCCCAGCACTGATCCCTGTTACAGGTTGCCATCCTGAAAATACCCCCCTTATCCCAACTCTGTGTTCTATTAGTCAGCCAATCTATGCTAATATACTACCCTAACATGATGGGCTCTTATATTATTAAGTGGCCTTATGTGCAGTAACTTATCGAACGCCTTTTGGAAATCCAAATATATTACATCTACTGGTTCCCCTTTATCCTATTTGTTACCTCGTCAAAGAATTCTAATAAATTTGTCAGGCATGATTTCCCCTTCATGATTTCCCCTGACTCTGCTTGATTATGTTATGCATTTCTAAATGCTCTGCTGTTACATCATTTATAATAGACGCTAACATTTTCCCAATGACGGATGTTAAGCTAATTGGCCTATGGTTACCTGCTTTTTGCCTCCCTCCCTTTTTGAATAAGGGTGTTTTATTGGCAGTTTTTCCAACCCTCTGGGACTTTTCCAGAATCTAAGGATTCTTGGAAGATTGCTACCACTGCATCCACTATCTCTGCAGCTACTTCCTTTAATATCCTAGGATGCAACCCATCGGGTCCAGGCGACTTATTGGCCTTTAACCCCATTAGTTTCCCTAGTACTTTTTCTCTAGTGATAGTTATTGTATTTATTTCCTCCCCCCTATTGCCCCTTGATTATTTAGTATTTTTGGAATGCTATTAGTGTCTTCTACTGTGATGACTGATGCAAAGTATTTATTGAACTCCTCTGTCATGCCCTGGCTCTCCACTATTATTTCCCCCAGCCTCATTCTCTAAGGGGCCTATGTTCACTTTGGCCTTTCTTTCACTGTTCGTTTTTATATTACTTGCTAGTTTAACCTCAAAGTTTATTTTCTTCCTCTTCATTTTTTTTGTCATCTTTTGTTGGTTTTTAAAACTTTCCCAATCCTCTGGCTTACCACTAATCTTTGCCACATTGTATGTTTTTTCTTTCAATTTGATACACTCCTTAACTTCCTTGGTTACCATGGTTGGTTTATCCCCTTCCTAGAACCCTTCTTCCTCACTGGGATGTACCTTTGCTGTTGTGAGTCATGAACTGTTTTCGTAAACGTCTGCCATTGTTCATCAACAGTCTTTTCGGCTAAACTCCTTTCCCAGTCCACTCCAGCCAACTCTGTCCTCATTCCTTTGTAATTACCCTTATTTAAGTTTAGCACAGTTGTTTCCGACCCAAGTTTCTCACTCTCAAACCGAATGCTAAATTCTGCCATGTTATGGTCACTGTTTCCCAGGGGATCTTTTACTCTCAGATCATTTATTAAACCTGCCTCATTACACACATCCTGAAGTTACACAAATTCCAGGTCACAACCCAGACTTTATTTATCCTTTTTACATAAAATCATAGCTGCAGATGTTCTGACACTTTTTTTTAATTGCCATGCAATTTTCCTGTACATTGCAGGTGATATTTTAAGAAATATGACACTGAAAACTGAGTACGATAAGAGGTCAAAATTCCTGGCACCTCTCAGATTGCAGTGGTCTAAGAAGTTCACATGCTCATAATCTAGATGGTGGGACTGTTGCATTGTCGGAGGGGCAGAAATTTGGATGGGACATTAAATCAACACATTGTTGCCTGTTCCATTGGCATAGGTACATTGAAAAAATTATGTTACACTATTCAAGGAAGAGCTGGGAGTTTGCCAGGTGTCCTGGCTAGGTTTCACTCACAGGTAATGAGAATCAGAGAGGATTTATATATGCAATGGGAAAAACACTCCTGAAGTTTTAGTGAATAACTGGGTTGGATGTTTTGGTAGTTACAAAAACTTGTGGTTTGAACATTGGACTGAGCTGAGATTAGTTGATTTCAGCTAGGGCACCAGTTGAAGCATCAGAATTGACCTCAATGCCCCAGGGCTTGGGGAGGGGGCTGGGAGGTGAAAATAGTTTCCAACCCTGTTTGCCATTCATAGACCCCTGCTTAGGAGAAAGTGTTGTGTGTGCATGCTAAGTGAGGGCAAGATCGTGCTTCGGTTTGATCACTTTATGGTTGAAAGATTTGCTGGCACTCACCTCCCAGGCTCTCAAAAATGAGAAACGGATATTTGGACAAAGAAGTGGTGGAACGGACAGACTTGGGTTGGAGGAATTAATAACTATTTCAATGAAAGTAAATTGCTTCTTCCGTACCTCATTAATGATGGTGCTTCCTTTTAAATCAAGGCGTTAGCTGTGCTGATGAAGATGACAAACCTCGCAAGCGCAGGCGTACAAATTCATCAAGTTCTTCCCCTGTAGTGCTCAAAGAGGTTCCCAAGTCGGTCACGCCGGTCGCCAAATCGATTGCAGTCCCCATGGGAAGCAGCCCGAAAGTAAGCAACATTATGCAGAGCATCGCAAACTCCATTCCCTCGCACATGTCACCGGTGAAAATTACTTTTACTAAACCCACCACCCAAACAACAAACACAACTACTCAAAAGGTGAGTGAGGACTCTGCTGTGGTCTTTGGTAAAACTGTCGTTTTAAAATAAGTCACTGTCCTTCAATAGCTCAGTTAGTTAGTTGCATGTTTCAATGTGGGACTAAACCATTCAGATCATTGTTTGATCATTTGTCTGTGCTGTATTAGCTGATGTCAGCCAGATTCAGCTAGAGTTATTACAATTAACCTTTGTGCCCCTGGGCTAAGGAAAGAAAAATCAGCAAGAGCCCCTGTTTATGTTTGCTGTCTGGTGATCATGGTTAGAAGTTGCATATGTGTGGATTTTGGAAAAGAGCAGCATTGGGCTATGCTGAAAGAAAAACAGAAAATGCTGGAAATACTCAGCATATCAGGCAACATATGCAGAGAGGGAAATGGCATTAACGTTGCAGGGTCAGTGGCGTTTGTCAGAACAGTTAAGATATGTCTGAGAAACGGTTGACGGCCTGAAACGGTAATACTGTTTTTCTGTCTCCTCAGATATAGCCTGACCTGCTGAGGACTTCCACAATTTTCTGTTTTTATTTCAGATTTCAAGTATTTGCAGTCTTTTGCTTTTGTCTCAGGCTAAGCTACCTCATCTTCACAGTTTATCTCCATGCTCACTTGAAGAATGGGCACAAGGGTTGTGTAAGAAGACTACCAGGGTCCAAGGAACCAAACTGCTACAAGAGTCAGTGCCTCTAGGAGGGGGTGGTATTGGTAACAAATTTGCAGAGGTGTCCTGGAAAACAGGATTTTGGAAGTTTATGCTGTAACAAGTACAGCACCCTGAAGAGCACAGACTTTACCGGAAGCATGTTTCCATTGAGCACCTTTTATTTTGGTCCTAGGATGTCCCCAGTGTGTTTTTTTTTAACTGATGTTCTTGAGTGTTGCATGGTTTATACCTGTGAATAAAAATTGTTTGTTTTTAACTACACGGTTCTGTTAATTGAATAAGTCATGACCAATTATAAATTTTATTACAGAGACATTACTCCAACAGCAGCTGCAATTAACCACGTAAATGTGTTTGTTCAAAAATAGGTGATAATCGTAACTACGTCGCCAAGCTCAACGTTTGTACCCAATATTTTGTCCAAGTCTCACAATTACGCAGCTGTCACCAAGCTTGTGCCAACGTCTGTTATCACCACTGCCACTCAGAGACAGCCAGTGGTCATTACTGCCACACAGCCGCCTTTTACAGCCGGCAGTACACCTTCTCCTTCATCTACGTCCATCACTGCCGCTGCCACATCTATGATTTCGTCAACATCTTCTGTTGTGATGTCAACAATAGCCCAAGGTAATGGAAAGAATGAACTGATTTAAGAAATCTGCTCTCAACATTGTGCATCCTTTCAAGAAATCCTCTCTACTTTTATGCAGAATGTTGATATGTGTGATGATTACATAAAAGAACTATAATTACTTTTCAGATTGAAGTAATGTCATAATCTACAAGAATGAAGCTTGAGCTTTTTATTGAGATCCTGCAAGGTGTCACCCTTGCCTGAGTGGTTCACTCTCACTTCTGAGTTAGAAAGTTTTGAACTCCAACTCCGGAGGCTGTTTCTTTATCTCAACAATCAAAATGTGTTAAACACTGCAACCTGTTATTTTTAGGATGGCAATGCTGTTCTATTCAGTTTTTCACAATAGCACTGACCTGGTTCGTAGTGAATAAGAATAGGCTTCCACAATCAAATTGGTGTGACATGAGCTGATTACACTTAGTGATTTCAGCGACAGTCTATCAAATTTCTTTTTGCTCTAATTTATTACTGGGTAGTATCTTGAAGGTTGGAAGAAAAATTCATGAATTTTTAAAGCACCTTTCCAACCATAGAATGCCCCAAAGCGCCTTACAATCAATGAAATACTTTTGAAACGTAGCCACTATTACACTGTAGAGAAACTCAGCAGCCAATTTGCACACAGCAAGGTCCCACAAACAGCGATGAGATAATGGGCAGATAATCTATCTTAGTCATATTCTTTAAGGGATAAATATTGGCCAGGACAGCGGGGAGAACTCCCCTGTCCCTCTTTTAAAAAGTGACATGGGATAGTTTGCACTCATCTGAGAGGGAGCCTTGGTTTAACATCTCACCTGAAGGACTGACAGTGTAGAATTCCCTCAGTACTTACAACCTAGACCAATTGTTCAAGTCCCTGAAGTGAACTTGTGTTACAAGTATTATATTATTGGTAATTTTAAGGAATCCTAAGTCAAGATGCCAGACACAACTTTAGTCGAAGCACTTATATAAAAAAAAAACTGATTATTTTGTCTTTATGAAAGGTGCATCTGGTACTGCAGTTAAAGTTACCGCAGCCAGGCTTCAATCCCCCAAAGCACTTATGGGCTCCCCAACCCAGATCTTGACGCAGTTTCCCAAACAGCAGCAGCAGCAGCAAATGTCACAATCTCCACAGCAGCAGTCCCAACAGTCTCAAACATCACCTGGTGTCAAACCCACCATTCAAATCAAACAGGAATCGGGTAAGTTGAAAATGCAGTAAAGATTTTATATACATTATGTTTGTGAGGAAAACGTGAGATGCCCAGCAGTGACAAAAATACTTACTTCAGTGCATGATATATTTTGTAGCATTCATCTCGGATGAAATGTGTGTTTTTTTTCTGTGCATTATAAAAATGAATCTATCTAACCTGGGTGTTTACATATATATCATAACTATATGATGTATCAACTTAAAACATGTTTTGTCCTCTCTGGAATTCAGTGTTGACCAGTTTGTCATTTTTTTTGTTAACCATTTGATTTTCTCCTGGTTTGTGTTTTAACTGTTATGGACAGACTGCATGATGTGGAGGCATTAGAGGGTTGAGTTTAGTTTCTTTAATTAACTAACCATGATGCTGTCCTGTGTTTGGAGTAAACATGGTAATTCACTGCATTGTCTGTTTATGTACTCTTCATCTGTAGCCAAATAGGCAACAACAGCAGCTCATTTGAATGTGAAATCTAGAGTGACCACACTTGCAAAATTTATAGGTGCATCTTTTTAAAGTATAGAATTGCTAAAGGAAGTACGTTATAAAACAGAGGCTGTGACACCCCTTTAGAGACTTGAGTAACATCTTCCTACTGTTTCGGCATTAAAAAAGCCTGTAATTGCGAATGCAAAGCTGAAAGAAGCTCAGTTAATGATCTGATGTAAGAATGTTGCAGCTTAATGATCTTTGGGGCTCATTTAGATGCATATTACAGAGCCACATGGGGCATAAATAAAGCTTAATCCCTTTAGTGTACTGCTATCCTAAGCTGTTGGTGCTAACACGTCCTGGTGTTGTGATTTAGGTTTAACTACTGATAAATCAGCAGCACTAATAACAGCCCATCGCAAACTGTCAGACTCACGAAATTCAGTTGTAAAACTATGAATAAGCAATACAAGTATGAAAGGACCAATGATGCCTGTGCTTTGAAGTTTGTATTGCCAGGGCTTGCAAGCTGCGTGTGACCTAGGAGCTGTAACCTGGACACCCTGATCTTGGTAGTTAAAGTTATCGCCCAGCATGGTACCAAACCATATGCACTGAAGCTCCTAGCTGCAGTCATGAGCTATTGTCAGCTCATCTTGGACAGAGCAGCACATAGGCATTAGTACCCTTTGATTAATGAATGAGATGAAAAAACATCACATTTTCTGATTGTTGTCCAGTTATTCCTATTGGAGAGTGTATGCATGTGGTCATTGGGCAAAGACAGGATAAGATTCGACTGCAATGCCCTGTACAACTACTCTTGCCATATTCTTTTGTGGGATGTGTGGATCACTGGCAAGGCCATCATTTAATGCCCATTCCTAATTGCCTTTGAGAAGGTGGTGGTGAGTCTATTTGGGGTGAGGTACAGCAGGCCGTCCAGCACAAGCCTATACCTTCAGGGCAGAATCACAAACATGGGTAGGGAGGAACAAAATTGCAAGTAAAGCAACTTCTTTCTTTCTTGATTTATTCAGTACTAAGGGCACCTTTTAGCGTTGTTCGTCCTGCGGCCCCTGGTCCCAAGATGATGCCGGAGGGCGTTGTTATTTCAGGTGTGCACAGCAGATGTGGATTGTACCAAATAAGACCTCAATATCACGGGTACTATCCTGATACTGATAAGCAAATAAAAAGCGATACAACAACCTTGGAATTTTAAACAGAATTACACCGAGATCCGGTGTCAGTGGGTTGAATTCTTACCTCTGAATTTGTAGGTCATGGGTTCAAGCTCCAGTCCACAGACTTGAGCACATAGTCTAGGCTTCCACTCCAGTGCAGTACTGAAGGAGTGCTACATTGTTGGAGATGCCATCCGTTGGATGAGATATTGAATCAAAGCCTGGTCTACATTCTCAAATGGATATAAAAAATTCCATGGCACTATTTCAGAGAACAACAGGGATTTGACCCTGGTGTCCTGATCAATATTTATCCTTTAATCAACATTACTAAAACAGATTATTTACCATTCATCTTGTTGTTTGTGGGTTTTTGCTGCGTGCAAATTAGCTGCTGAAATTTACATTACGACACTGACTGCACTTCAAGTTCATTCTTTCAAGGGTTGGAGCATGGTGGAATCCAGATGTAATTTCCCTCTCCATTGTAAAGCCTCTCATTACATCCTTTTAAAAAAATATTTCCATTACAAATTCCTATGTGCACGTTTATAACGGACAACCTCCTGCCAGTGATACTGCAAGGTTCCTAATGTCCTTGCCTGTGGGATATTAGTATGGTTCATGAGCGGGGAACAAGTGGAGGTAGTGAAGGTGTATAACCTTCAACAGAGAGGCATTGGTGTTGTGATGCCCACAAATGGAGGAGGTGGGGGAAAGTGAGGCCTGCAGGTGGGCCATAAGAGGTGACGGGTCTGCACACAGTGAAAAGAGGGGATGGTGGTTTACACAAGCCTCCACCCCACCTGCTTCAGCTCCTCTATTGCTCTCATATTCCCTCCTGCGAAAGAGTTTTCCAACTTGGTGCCTTGGATTTTATGCATTGCATAAGAGGATCTTTACCCCACACCTCTTGGAATCCTACTTCCAATGCTGATTTCTGTTCCAATTGTGATGATTTGTTAATGAATATATGCTGTCATTGAAGGAAAACACAACAAATATACATCTGTGCTATTTTATAGAAGAGATTATCATCAACATATCAAAACAAGTCCTATAATTTTATCCCAACTGCATAACTTTTTCTGTCTTGCTACTTGCATGAATTTTTGTCAAGTATGTTTTATAGCCTCAGAGTGAAGGAAATTTCCAGATGGTTACCGTTAACTGCTTCTTATATAGTTGTATGTGCTCCGCATTCAAACTCTAATTTTAAATGATGCCACCAACTGAGCCAAGTCATCTGCATGTCAGTAATCAGCTGGAAACTTGTTTTAATTGTAAATTTCCTGAGAGTAGCAGAACACCAGTACTTCAAGACAAATTGCTTGTTAAATTTATAGCACAGTGGATGGGGAGAAAACTAACTGGAATTGTAGGCAAAGCACCCCCTGTTGCTGCAAATGTTTTGGCCATTTGTCCTGTGACTTTTGGCACATCCTACTACCTTTCCTATTGGTTAACAGTCCAGATGCTACAGGTTGGGGGATGGCAATCTCTGCCTTCCTGCTGTACTCTGTTTGTCAGATTATGTTTAAAATGTACTTTGTTCTTCATGGCACAATCCTTTTCAACAGAGATCAGTTGCACCTCTGCTCCATACTTTTTACTGCATTGCAGTTTAGCCATCATTGTTGAATCTGTAATTTTCTTAGGGATAGGAAATGGTGTTTATGTTAAACCATGTCACTGATGACCTCAATTGTAGCTTACGTTTTTGACAGGCGTCAAGATTATAACCCAGCAGATGCAGCCGAGTAAAATCCTACCAAAACCAGTTACGATGCCTAGTACTAGCACTTCGCCCATCATGGTGGTTAGCAGCAATGGTGCCATCATGACAACCAAGTTGGTTACCACACCAACAGGTAAGCCTTTGCATAACAGAACATTAAAAAACATGTAAAGAGGTCATCTTATTAGTGGTTCTGTTCTTGCAATTTTAGAGGGATCGATGTTTTCTGTTTTTGTCAAAATTAATTGCAATTTAAATTGTAGTGGAGCCCATGAAGTATGTTATTTAAAATAAGTGCTTCTTCGCACGTAACAGGTACCCAAACTACCTACACACGTCCTACATTGAATCCTACCATCAGTGCCCGTATGGCAGCATCTACAGGATCTACTACCTACATGAAAACTACAAGTGGGAGCATCATCACTGTAGTACCAAAGTCACTAGCCACATCCCTTGGAGGAAAGATTATCAGCAGCAGTATCATGTCAGGTTAGTGTTCACTTGTACAACTATTAACAATGAAAATTTCCCAAAGACGGGTACGTATGGCAATATCACTTGGCTAGGGTTTAGAATTATGCAGTTTTGATCCATCTGTATACATTTGATACATCCTGCAGCTCTGTGGTGTTGGAGCGTTTTAAGCCCAACATTTAAATCCTAAGGAATTGCTTTTTCTGGAGCCTAACTATTTTCCTGCCTCTGTAGATAAATTGTTCTAAGATTAATTAAATTGATTTATGCAGGAACTGTTGGTTCATTCGGTAAAATTGTTGACTTAAACTAAGCAAATACAATTATGTAATTAATGCTTCAGTACATCTTATTACTCTTGGCACAGTTTTCTGATGATCTTTCTACTGCTGTTGATTTAAGATTGACGTCAGGCCGATGTCTCGTTTATATACTTATGCCAGTCTTTGCCTTCGTGATCTGCAGGAACATGAGGACAGAGGGAAGGAAGTGAAATTTAGCTGAGGGAAGGTTTAGGAACAGAGTTGCTGAAATATCTCTTCCTAACAAATTACCTTTTTCCTCTGTGCGTCAGTAATTTGCCTTTTTTTAAACAAAAAGTAGGTAACCTTTGCGACGGAACACAGTTCATAGTGCAAGACACCACTGAACTTGTAAAAGAGTACAGGGGAAGATGGGATTAATAGGGAATTGTTTGTGATTAAATTAATCAGGGTGGGAAATTGACCTTTTCCTGTCAGTCAGCATTGATTAGTCTAGACGTTGAGCTAAGCATGTGGTCCCTTAATCAGTGTTCAAATCATGGTCAGGTTCTTAGAATTACAAAGTATTTACAGCACAGAAACAGACCGTATTCTGTATATAGAGTCTATCACTCCCCTTGCCTTATTTACTTCTTTTTAATTTTTAATTTGACTTTAAATATCCAGAAGGGGAATGCCACCCCTCCCCGCCACCAAAATTGAAAGAATTAATCTACTAATTGATTTTGACTCAAGGTGTAGATATTTTTCTGCAAAGATGTGAATGGGAGAAAATGTTTATACGACAAATTTTGAAGCTCCTTTCATTTCTTTTTTTGGCCAAGTTAATGATTTTCTGTCTTGCTTTTCCCCCTATTTTCTTTTACCACTTTTCTTATTCTTCTTGGCCTTAAGGTGTGGGAACAATAATCATCAGTAGGTATATGTGTCAGTGTACCTTGTTTTATAACTACTTTTATTTTAAATCTCTTACTTGCCCTACTCGCCTGTCTCATGGAGCGAATCTTGGGCATGAATGCCTGCAGTACCATTGATTTAGGGCTCATATTCCAGCCAGTCTAATAGCAGTAGTATGTAATCCTTTTTAATGTATTTCTTCTAGGAACAACAACAAAAATAACTACTATCCCAATGACGTCTATGACGTCGAAGCCAAATGTCATTGTTGTACAGAAGACTGCAGGGAAGGGAACAACCATCCAGGGCATCCCGGGTAAAAATGTAGTCACGACGTTGTTGAATGCTGGGGTAAGTTCACAGTTAGCCTTCAGACATTTAATATCAAGCTCCCACCCAACAGTAATTCCATTCACCCACTGTTTATTTCCCAGGCAAAGGTCGCTGAAAAGTTTCAGGTATCACAAAATTAAGAAACAAGCAACAATGGAACACCAACACATGCAGTTAGCTATGGCAGAAGATGGTTGGATATGGATGTGCACTGATAATTCCCCAGCATTACTGACTCCCAACCTTAACCCTGAGCAAAAGAGGGAGTGAGAAAAAATAAATGGGGAGGGAGTAGTAAGTCATTCTAACCAGTGTCGTCGTTGTTCCTAGTGGCCGCTTTCAAAGGTATAGGTCAGGTTTGCTTGTCTGGATGGTTTAGGGTGAAAGAGGGATGGGAGCTGATCCAGTTGAGAGAGGAAAAAATAACTTGGAGTTCAGAATGAAAAATACATAAATTTTCTTGGAAACTGACCATCATATATAGGCCATATCTCATTTCTAGAACAATGATAAAGTCAACACAGCAACTTGTATTTATGTAGTGTCTTTAATATAAAACATTCCAAAGTGCTTCATAGGGATATTATTAAACAAAATATAGCACTGAGCCATATAAGGATGCTATTAGGGCCCCTTGACCAAAAGCTTAGTCAAAGAGGTATGTTTTAAGAAACTTCTTAAAGGAAGAAAGTGAGGGAGAGAAGTGGTGAGGTTTAGGAATGGAATTCCAGAGCTTAGGGCCCAGGCAACTGAAGGCATGTCCACCAGAATTAGAGAAGCATAAAGATCTTAAAGGGTTGTAGGGCTGGAGGAGATTACAGAATAGGGAGGGGGAAGCTATGGAGAGATCTGAAAGCAAGGCATTACTTAACTGGGAGGCAATGTAGGTCAGTGAGCAGAGGGGTGATGGGTGAATGGGACTCTGCTGCCCGGGTCTTTACTTGTACAGAGGCTTGGATGAAGCCTACTTTACAAAGGGCAGAATATAGGAGAACAGACAGTTAGTCAAGCTTATAGATAACAAGCATAAATGAGTGTTTCAATAGCAGATGAGCTGAGGCAGGGTTGGAGTCCTGTGATGTTACGGAGGTCTTGATGATGTTGAGGATGTGGTTGGAAGCTTATTTCGGGACCAAATGTGACACCAAGTCATAAAATTGTATTGCGGCATTTGACTAAGGCAGGGTTGAAATGTGTTTTAAGCAAGTAATTATAGTACTGAGACACTTTTGCATGCTTTAAATGTATAGTTAAGCCTGTTCTATAACATTTATCAAAATAATTATTAAAGACACCAAGCTTTAGGCCTTTTTTTACCTGTGCGTATGCTGAATTTGGGTTGAAAAATTGTACTGCCTTCCAAAGCATTTACTTGTCTATTTTTCCTCCACCTCCTTTTTCAATCTGCCTGCCAGGGTGAAAAGACCATTCAGGCAGTACCTGCAGGGACAAAACCAGCAATTATCACTGCAACAAGGCCAATCACTAAAATGATTGTGGCTCAGCCAAAAGGGGTAGGTTCATCAGTACAACCCACCACAAAAATCATCCCCACCAAAATTCTCTACGGACAGCAAGGGAAAACACAGGTGAGTAGGTTCTAAAGTTGCAGAAGTAAAAAGCAGAAAATAATGAAGGGTGACACCTGAAATGTTTAACTTGTTCTCTTAACCTGGTCTTTCTCAGATCCTATCTAACTTGTACCCTCCCATCATTCTTTTCACTCTCACATTTACTTTTCACCCCGAAGAGTATTGACATGTGCGTGCGTAAGCATTTTTTTTTTGTTAAACTGTGGTATTTAACTACATCTGTTGTCACACCTGTTTTCCATTTTACTACCACCCTTCACTGGGAAGCTTTGACTATAGAAGTTGATTTTTACATGTCAGAAGGTGGCCAAGTTTTTAGCGTGCAGGATGGATTTCCTTTATTAAGCTTTGAGCTAAAACTGGAGTCACCTCCTCTTCTCCCTTACTCCCTGCTTCTTCCTCCACGCCCCCCCGCCACCCCCAGCCCAAATATGGGTCTGCATGTGTAAAAGTTCCTGGTGAAAGCAGGAAGGAGGTCTTTATTTTTTCATGCAGCATCATCAATGAGCTGTGCTTAGTTTGCTTAGCATTAGTGATGAGTTTCCATTAGCGAGTTCCCAAACCTGGGCATGTTGTTGGTAAAGCAAGGAGAGGAATCTGGATGTTTATTCATGTATGGGGAAAATCGAGACTCGGATGTCGCTGAACACCCTCCTTGGATCAGCCATAGTGGGAGAGCTATGAGAACAGATACTCAAACAGCAGTGGACAGCCATGCCCAAATTGTGGTTATGCAGCTGGGTCAGGGTAACAAATGCTTGGTGGCAGGCACCCTATCAGCAGGGAGAATGCTGCTGTCTCAGCCGTCTATGTCTGAGACTGGTAGAAAAGAGAATGGAGGAAGAGAGTTTGCCCACATTTTGGAACTGCCTGTATTCGACAAAGCAAATAATTTTGGAGATGGTACTTTATGACCTTGGAACACATCTGGTAAATGATTTGGGATATTGGATGGGCATTGTAAAAGATGCCTTTTGTTTTGCTGTTTTGAATAAGTGGATAAAGTTAAGCACAATGTATTCTGATGTATACTGAGTACTGAGAACCAGTTTGAAAATTGAAGTAAAAAATTTTAAAGAGGAAACTGAGGTGAGGCTGTCAGGGCATGCTCTGTTTAAAATCTTCCTTCGCCTCCCAGGTCTTCCTGTTATTTGCTAGGTTTTAGAAGCCTGTAGCGTCTATAGTAATAAAGGATACTTTTCATCTACATTGCAGGTTTTAATTAAACCAAAGCCTGTAGCTTTCCAGGCCACGATGGTGAGTGAGCAGACCCGCCAGCTGGTGAGTGAAACTCTTCAGCAGGTTTCAAGGGTCACGGAGGGAAGTAGCTTGGCTGGACAAGAAGGCAGTCTGAAAGAAGAGGCACAATCCTTCGCTGAGGGCAGCAGTGGGAGTGGTTCCTCTAGTGATGCCGTACAAATCTCGCATGGTACAAATTCACAAAATGCTTTATCTTTTATGGATTTTTTTATTGGGGGAAGTGGGGATTGAATATATCTTCTGAGGCTTGTACATGCATATAGCAGGTTGTATAAGGAAGGGAGATCAGACTTCAGAAGATGTGGAGCTAAAGTGTGAACAACAGATTTAATAGTCGAATGGGATAATAAAAAAAAAGGATACAGTTACAGTAATTATGTCTGTGTGTCTCCATTTCACTATTCCTCCCCTAACTGCCTTGTGTTTTACTTTGGTGGGTACGAATCCCAAAGCAGCAATATAGGCCATGCATAAGTCTCTAGTTACTGGAAGGGAAAGCAAAGGGAAAAAATGTATTCCTATTGGTACCAGTTGTATTTTAATAACTTAAAATGCTATCTTGTTTAGTGTATATTTGAATTAAGTCATATATAAGCAAATTGCTGCTATCCTACCCCTTTACCCTTTTCATGGAATGAGTTGTGTGGGGGGTGGGGGATGCAATCACAAAAACACCAATAGAAATAATGGATTTACAAAGGTAATTTGACTATTCAGTCACTGTAAGCCACAGCCAGTTATTATTAGGTGAACTTGTTACTCAGTAACTTCAACACACTTTCTGATTTGAAAGAGGCTGCTTCATCCTCCCCTCCTTATCAACTTCCTGATCACTCCCCGACCACACCTTATTTTCTGATCAAGAAATAGTGTGCAGCATTTCCCTACAAATTTTCTGTACGGTTTCCTGAGTCTACTATGTGATTTGAGCCATTTTTTTTAGAACTACATCTGCTGTTAGACTGTGGTTTATTAAAATTTTAGCCTAACTACAAAACTGCTTGTGCATGTAGTCTGTAATCAAGGGCGCAATTAACTGGAATTCCTATTATCAGATATAAAAGTGGATACTAGAAATCTGAAATAAAACAGAAGATGATGGAAGTACTCAACCGGGCTGGCAATATCTGTGCAGAGAGAAACAGACCTTTTGTTAGAACACACACCTGAAATATTAACCCTTTCTCTATCCATAAATGCTGCCTCACCTGCGTATTTCCAGAATTCTATGTTCCTTTTGACATTGGATAGCGACTTTTGGTTTTCACTTGTCTAGATAGGAAATTTCCATGTCTATCTTTGAATGTACCAATGCATGTGTGTGAACAATAAACCTAATTCCATAAATAATGTGCTAAATTTACAGATTGCAAAAAAAAAGTTTCAACCAGTAGGGAAAATGCATGCTTTTTAATTTTAAACCAACATGCAGATTATGAAATGGCCAAACTTAATTTTCTGTTACACCATGCTAGATGTTGGTTTGGAAATCAGATATCTCTGATATTGTAAATTCATACTTTTTATTATTGGGTCCCGCATTTTTGTAGTTGGCATCTACTTTTCTACCGTCTTTTTCGTATTAATTTGCAAATGTTGGCTGCATATTTTGTGTGCTTCTAGGAGAGATGAAGGCTGACTTTTCATAAGTATATATTATACAGGGTCGAATATTTCCCATGTTGTATCTTGTATGAATTCATTTGGGTGAACATCCATCATGATTATATAAATCTTGGTGCATTGGTGTTCCATCAAGCTGTGTCTCAGAGTGGTTGTTGATGGCACACATGACTATTTCCCCATCTCTGCCTTGCCATTGTGAAAGATGCTGAGTGGAGCCAAGACTTTTTGCTTGCTGCGATCTGTGACCACCTCACACCTGAAGTAATTCCACTGAGTGAAGGCCTCTAGGATGCTAAGTATATGCAAGTGCTTCTATCTTTGCTCCTGCACACCACCTTGTGGTTGATGGCAGAACAGGATCGGAGAAGTTTGCCTCTCACCACATCTGGGAATGCTGCGAGTTACAGGGTCATGTGAAAGGAAAGCATTAGTTTAAAATTTTAAAAGGGTGTTCTTGTAGCTAAATGAGGGATTAGTATGGGACCAGGCTAAACATATGCTCTGGTGGATCAGAGTACATTGTAGTCTGATATGTGATGAGCTCTTTGTTAATGATGCAGAACAGTTTTCAGTATTGATCAGTAGGGAACTTAGACTTGTATTCATTGAATAAAGTGGAGGACAGAGTGCATTATAGATTTCAAATTTACTTTGTTGAGGTGGCATTTTTAAATACAAAGCTTTGTGGTCTTCCCTAACCCCTGCTTGTTGTTTTGTCTTAATTGTCACACTAGGCAAAAGCAGATCGTACATCGAGATACAGAAAACACGAAATAATTATTTGAGTAAGTCCAGATATTGTGCCCTCCCTGTTACTTTTTAAAACTGCCCACCACTTGTAAGTCTACATGGGATGTGTTTCACATCATGTATTTTGTATCTGCTTCCTCTGTTTAGTTTTACCTTTTGATTATAAGTTGTCGTCCATTTCAGCTCATATGGAATCATTTTTTAAAATCATAAGACTATCATAATATTCCCATACATTGCTTTGTTTTCATTCCTTACTAACCTTCCAATCGAATTGTTCTGTTTAAACTGATGTAGTTCAACATTCTGGCTGTGCTGAAAACAACAAACTGTATGCACATGTACACACGTAGGTTAAACTATTCTGGCAGGATGAGTTGTCGTGAAAATATAAATTAATACACCTTTCAGAAAAAGGATATGGTTAAGTTAAAGCGATGCAGAGGAGCTTTATCCTTAATATTACACCTCGAGTGATTTCCGTCAGATCAGTCATAAGTGGTGCACGTGAGTTGTAAGTAACTTGTTGACATTTAGTTTAAATTAATTTTGTGCCGGATGCATATAATCTCTGTATATTATCTTTAAATGGACGGATGGTTTTAATGAAGGCGGACATGCTCTTTGCTGGCTCTCTGGATCCCATAGGTCCCACCTGCCTATTCTTTGCTTTCTAAGATTTTTTTTTCTGTTGTAAGTACTTTTCCACCCAGATTTGATCTCCTTGAAGGTTTTGAACCTTAATGGCATGACACTTTGTTGAATAGTATATTCAGTTTCATTGAACAAAAACAATTCTGTCTTTGGTTGAACTTCCCAGTAGTTAGATATTAAATGGATGTGCAAAATCTAGCTTTTAATTCAACTACAAGTGCTGTAGATGTAACAGGCCAGTTATACTACCACCTATTCATTCCTGCAAGGTGGTTTCATTCTTTGAAGTAATAGAAAAGTAGCAGGTTAAACTCCAGAGTCAGGTCTAGATCTGAGATGCAGCAATGCGAGATCCCTGAGGCAGGCTGTCTACAACAGCACCTGTGGAGTAGTATCCCAGTGTGATTGTTGAGCTGAGTTTTACAAAGCTCTCAGGGTCTATTGGACACTACTTCAGTTTAAGTTGCTAGTTCTTTTGTCACTTGAATTTATATGACAGTAATTCCAGTTGTTGGAATAGAAGAGCTGAGGTGCAGAGTTACCGACTTTTCATTGAATGCTGAAGCATTGTTACCATCCTAAGGAACATCTTGTCCAGGTGCATAAGTGTGCAGATTGAATTGCAACATTTCAAAAGTACTAATGCTTACTTTCCACTCAAATTGGGGCAAGTTTCTGCTCCCTGAAAGATATTCTTCAAAGGTGATGACAAATCAATGTTCTAAATGACATATCAAGGGGTTTTGATGGAAAATACCCAATTTTTAAAGAGAAAAAAATTCACCAGGGTTGGAACATTTTCTTCTCCTACCACTCTTTCCATCTGAACGCCCCCCCCACCCTGCAAGCTATCTCCACTACTACCCAGAAGACATTGAAACATGATTGGGTACATTTCCATTGTAATAGAAGCCTTCCATTAGCTGTTTCTTATTCGTTAGAACGTAAGAACTAAGAGCAGGAGTAGGCAATTCAGCCCCTCGAGCCTGCCCCGCCATTCAATACAATCATGGCTGATCTCATTTTGGCCTCAACTCCAATTTCCCGCCCTCTCCCCATAACCTTTCAACCTGTTACTAATTAAAAATCTGTATCTCCTCCTTAAATTTATTCAGCGTCCCCGCATCCACTGCACTCAGGTAGTGAATTCCACAGATTCACAACCTTTTGAGAAAAGTAATTCCTCCTCATCCCTAATTTAAATCTACCACCCCTTAGCCTAAAACTAGAATGCCCCACAAGGGGAAACATCCGCTCCACGTCTACTTTGTCTATCCCCTTTAACATCTTATATACCTCAATTAGACCTCCTCCCATCCTTCTAAACTCTAGCGAGTATAGGCCTAAACTGCTCAATCTCTCCTCATAAGACAAGCCGTGCATCTCTGGAATCAATCTAGTGAACCTCCTCTGAACCGCCTCCAACGCAACTACATCCTTCCTCAAGTAAGGGGACCAAAACTGTGCACAGTACTCCAGGTGCGTTCTCACCAATGCCTTGTACAGTTGCAGCAACACTTCCCTATTTTTAGCTCTATTCCTTTAGCAATAAATACCAAAATTCCATTTGCCTTCCTTATTACCCGCTGTACCTGCACACTAGCTTTCAGTGATTCATGCATGAGGACACCCAGATCCCTCGGCACTGAAGCATTGTGAAGTTTCCCTCCATTTAAATAATAAGTCGCCTTTTTATTCTTCTGACCCAAATGGATAACCTCTCACTTATCCATGTTAAACTCCATCTGCCAAATTTTGGCCCATTCACCTAACCTGTCCATATTTGTAAATTTCTTATTTCTTCATTGCAGCTTACTTCATTGCACCTATTTTGGTGTCACTTGCAAATTTAGCTATAGTACCTTCTGTCCCTGAGTCCAAGTCATTAATATAGATTGTAAATAGTTGGGGCCCAAGGACCGAACCCTGTGGCACTCCACTAGTTACAGCTTGCCATCCAGAAAAAGACCCATTTATCCCGACTCTCTGCTTTCTGTTGGTTAGCCAATCCTCTATCCAAGCTAATATATTACCCCTAACTCCGTGTGATGTTATCTTGTATTAATCTTTTGTGTGGCACCTTATCAAAGGCCTTCTGGAAGTCCAGATATACTACATCTACAGGATCCGCATTATCCACTTTGCTTATCACATTTTCGAAGAACTCTAGCAAATTAGCCAAACATGATTTACTCTTCATAAAACCATGCTGACTCTGATGGATTGCATTTGACTTTCCAAATGCCCCATTACTATTTCCTTAATAATGGATTCCAACAATCTCCCAACGACAGATGTTAAACTAACTGGCATATAGTTTCCTACTTTCTGCCTCCCCCCACCCGCCCCCCCCCCCCTTTTGAATAGGGCACTATATTAGCATTTTTCCAATCCTCTGGAACCTTTCCAGAATCCAGGGAATTTTGGAATATTATAGCTAATGCATCCACTTTTCTCTGCTGCCACTTCATTTAAGACCTTGAGATGTAGGCCATCAGGTCCTGGGGACTTGTCATCCTTTAATCCCGGTAGTTCAATACTTTTTTCTCTAGTGATGGTGATTTAAACCAAGGCACTGTCAGCCCTTTCAAGTGGATGTGAAAGATCCCATGACACTATTCAAAGAAATGTAGGAGTGTTTTCTCCAGTGTACTGATGAATATTTGTCCCTCAACCAACAAAACTAAAATGGTTTATCTAGCTACTTTTCTCATGGCTGTTTGTAAGTCTTTGTGGGTGCATGTTTGCTTCTGTGTTTCCTTACGTTATGACAGTGACTAATTTAATAACTGTTGAGGCTTTAGGCTGTCCTGAAAAGTGAACGATTCTCTATTAATGTTTTGTATGGTAAAGTCAGATTACTTGTATCTAGTTGCATTATCTTGTGTTAAGAGAAGTTGTAAATTTCATCAGGAAATGAAATTAGGACAATATTGGTAACTGTTGCATTGTGCTCCCAGTCATAATAGTCCTTACAAAATACTTGCACGTTCCCGGAATTACTGCTTTTTTTATTGGGATGTTGAACATTGTGATAAGAGGAGCACTGTCATGCAAAATACTCTTGGTTAGTGTACATTAAGTAATCAAAAAGACTCATAGACTGTTGGACTTCATCTCAATGGTACTGGAGTGCAAAGGGAAGGAAGTGATGCTTAGTTGTATGGAGTCTTGTTTAGACCCCACCTGGGGTGCTGTATTCAGTTTTGGGCACACAATTATGGAAGGATATATTGACCTTGAAACAAATGCAGCTATAGATTCACCAGAATTATAGCATGGTTTAAAGGATTAAATTACAAGGATAGACTTCATAAACTTGCCTCCTAGTCCACCTCAGTTTAGAAGGTTGAGGGGTGAAGATTGGCTGATCACCATCACTTTCTCGGGCCAGCAACATCAAATCCAATGAATGTAAAAAAAAAAATCCAACCGAGGTATTTAAAGTAGTAAGATTTGAGAAGAGTAGATTTTGAAAAGCCATTTCCTCTGGTGGGAAATCCAGAACAAGGGGGCTTAACCTTAAAGTTAAGCTAAACCATTTTGGAATGAAATTAGGAAGCAGTTCAAGGTGGGTAAATGGAGAGTTGAGGTACAGACTAGCCATGGATTGATTGATTGCTTGATTGAATTGTAGAACAAGCTCAAAGAACTGAATGGCCTATTCCTGTGCCTATGCATCAGATCGCTGTTTTCCCTAAGCAAATGTGTTAATTTTCTCACCTTTTCACTTTGAAGAGATTGATTCATTCAAAGGGAATTGAACAACCTTTTGCTAAGCCAAAATGTTGTGTGTTTGTGGGATATTTGGTCATTAAAACCAGTATCCCTGAATGGAGATTATGAGTAGGAACCTATGAGTAGGCTTGCTTACTCCAGCCAAGGAGTGCTGAGGTGGATTGTCGTCCCCTCACTGCTAGCCCAGCTGAGATCAATGAACTTTGCACAAGCTGGGAATTCAACCTGGTTTGTACAGCACAACTGCACACTATTGTTATCAACTGAGCCATCAGGAGAACTTGACTTTCAGTGCTACAGCTGCAATGTGATGTCCTAACCATGTTGACTTCTTGTTTGGCAAAGTGAAAGTTAAAATTGTGATGTCCTGCAGTTTTGATAAAATTGTGCTTTTAATTGCAGACTCTCAGCAAGTGGTTCATGTCATTTCATCAAGGAGCCAGGATTGGACAGAACATGAAGTTGCCATGGATACCAGTCCCACAATTATCTACCAAGATGTTTCTGGGGAACCCCAGTCAGCGACCTCTACCATTAAAGCATTGCTGGAACTCCAGCAGACAGGTGTGCAATTTTTTTAACTGCTAATTTAATCTTCCTATTAAGTGGGGAGAAGTAGTATGATGGTGGAAGAGTGGACAAATGTTTATGCTCTATGAACTGACAGATTTAAGGAAACTCCATTTTCCCTCAGCCAGCAAAGCTTGCATAGGGAGGTTGAAGTAAACAGCAATGCAGTAACAAACAACAACCGTTTATGTAACACCTTTAAACGAATAAAATGTTGCAAGTCACTTCACCGGAGCATTATAAAGTATGAGACTGAGCCACGTAGGAGATATTAGATCAGATGACCAAAAGCTTGGTCAAAGAGGTAAGCTTCACGCAGTGTCATAAAGCATGAAAGCGAAATAGAGAGGAGGAGGGAAGGAATTCCAAAGCTTGGGGCCTAAGCAACTTAGCAATGATGGGGCAATTAAAATAGTATGTGCAAAAGGCTACAATTAGAGGAATGGAGATATCTGAGGGCTGTGGGGCTGGAGGAGGAAGGGGGTGAGGCCTTGGTGGGATTTGACAACAAGAATGAGAATTTTAAAATCAATACGTTGCTTGCCTGAGAGCTAATATAGGTCAGTGAGCATGGCGGGTGATCTGAGAACGGGACTTGATGTGAGTTAAGATATGGGCAACAGAGCTTTCGATGACCTCAAGATTACAGAAGGTCGAATGTGGGATCCTAGCCTGGAATGTGTTAAAATAGTCAAGTCTCGAGGTAACAAAATCATGACTTGAGGGTTTCAGCAGCAGATGAGCTGAGACAGGGGCAAAGTCGAGCGATGTTATGAAGTTAAAAATAGACATTCTTTGTGATGGCACGAATATGACATCAGAGGCTCATCTTGGGTCAAATGTGACACCATGGTTGTGAACAGGTTGGCTTAATCTCACTGCCAGGGAGAGGGATGCAATTGCTAGCTAGGAAACGGAGCTTGGAATGGGGACTGAAAACAATGACTTCATTCGTCCCAGTACTTAACTGGGGGAGGTTTCTACTTATCCAGTACTTGATGTCAGGTAAGCAGCCTGATAATTTAGCAGTGGAGGAGTTGAGAGAGGTGCTGGTGAGGTCGAGCTAGGTGTCATCAGCGTACATGTGAAAACTAACGCTGTGCCTTCGGGTGTCTTCACTAAGGATAGACCCTCGGGGAGCACCAGAGGTAACAGTGCAGGAACAGGAGCCATTGCAAGTGATTCTCTGGCTACCATTAGCTGTATAAGAATGGAGCTAGGTAAGTCCCATCCAGCTGGATGACAGTGGAGAGGCGTTGGAGGATGATGTGGTCGACATGTCAAAGGTTGCAGACAGATTGAGAAGAGCGAAGAGGAAAAGTTTACCTTTGTCACAGTCGCATAGGATGTCACTTGTGACTTTGATAAGAGCTACTACCATGGCAGCGGTGGCACTGTGGCAGTGCTGGAAACCTGATTGGAGGGACTCGTACATAGATTTCTAGGAAAATTGGGCATGGATTTGGGAGGGGACAGTGAGGACTGGAGGAGAATGGGAGGTTGGAGGTGAAATGGTAGTTTGTAAGGATGGTGGGGTCAGGGGTTGGATTTTTGAGGAGGGAGTGATGACAACAGATTTAAGGGACAAAGCAACGTCGCCTGGAGGGAGATCCATTTACATTGGAGAGATTTGGGGAGGATAAGAGGGCAGTGAACTCATTGAGGAAAAGAACATGATGAGATGGAGGTTGAATTACTGAGGATGTGAAGTCATTCAGTGCAGAGACTGATTGAGGAAAGATACCTCAGTGATAACATTTTTATCATTCTTGGGAGGGTGACAGAATGATAATTTTGCAAATGAAGTGAGAGGTGTTGAACAAGGTGAGATGCTCAGAGGAGGAGAAAATACCTGAGGAGTAGGGAGTCAAGCCAAGTTGTGAACTGGTTTGATCAAACTACTTGTATCTAAAAAAAGCTCCTTTATCTTACTACTAATCATAGAATGTTACGGTAAAGTCAGGTCCTGGATTATTGGAACTCCAGAGGTCCCAAGCCCCCAATAATTACTCCACCATTCCCATCCAGTTCAACTCGCTGTGCTCTCAAAGAGCCTTTCTCCATCTGTTTCTGCATTCGTCAGCACTCGCTTTGTTATCATGGTTGTGCGTTAACATGCTGGAGGTGTGTCTCTCTCTCTGCTTCTCTGACCATGAGGAAGTTTTCAGATGGATTTGCGTTCAATACTTGCCCTGATTTTCCCCGTGCTCTAGCACTTTAATTAAAGCTTTATTTGAACTTGCGGTGGCTAGTGTCTGCATCTTTTCCCCCCTTCCTAATTCTGAGCTCTGTCGGATTGCTAGGCACTTTTTTCCAAGGAAAATATTAGGTTGGCAATATGTTCCCAGGCTCCTTTCCATCCGATTCTGACGGTGATGTGCAATAGCTCTGGATTGCCTAATTACTATTTTATGCTTTGGTTGCCCTGGCATAGAGTTGGCTGTATGGCAAGGACGGAGCTAAAAGAAAGAGCTGGTAACTCTGACCATGCCCAAAAGGAGTTACCTAAAAATGACACTTCACAGCTCGTTTAGCTCGCTATAATTTAGTGCCAATTGCCAAAAAAATAAGACTGTTAGAGCTATATATAATCCTTTATCCAATGAAGGAATTGTTTGTACTTTGGCAAAAGGGGAGGACAGAATTTTGGGAATAAGTGATAGCTTCTGTTCTGTTGCAAGCAAGTAGCCTGACCTCCATTGCCAGTAATTGTAGGGATGGTTGGTGAGTAATTTGTTGGATCATCTCAATTATTTTTTTAGCACAGGAGGAAATTTGTCCATTGTGTATGTGCCTGTTCTTCCTGCAGCAATCCAAAAATAATCCTGCTGCCCCTCTTGCTCTCTCTTCATGGCCTTGTATTTTTCTGTTTTAAACAATTTATTTAGCTTTTTTCTTAAAAGATGCAGTGGCTTCTGCCTGAAGCATTTCGTATAACAAAGCTCAGGCAGACCTCTGTGTAAAGCAACGTCTCCTAATGTCTCACCTCTTGGTGATAATTGTAAATTGACGATCCCTTGTCGCTAACTTCCCAAACAGAGGAAAGAGTCTCTCCTGATTCACTGTACCAAAATCCTTTCTAATTTAAAAATCTTTATAAAATTTCCTCTTAGCCTTCTGTGCTGCAGTGTAAATTGCCCCAGTATCTCAAGTCTGACCTTTATGAATATAGTTTCCCATCCCTAGCATTGTCATGGCCAGTCTCGCCTCTGCAATCTCTATGCTTTGAATGTCCTGTCCTTAACAGGATGACTTAAAGGATGCAAAACACCAACTGTCTTCTACCCATTGCTTTATACAAATTTACTGTTGCGTATTTACTTTTTTTTTACTCTGTCCCTATGACTATATCTACTTATATTTTTATTAGCATGTGTTTAATGAAGCCCATACACACACATAAGCACGTGCACACACTCTAGCAGGAGTGAATGGATAGCTAAGGTAAAAGCATTACAAGCCTACCGACTCCCACAGCTACCTCGACTACAGCTCCTCACACCTCGCTTCCTGTAAGGACTCCATCCTATTCTCTCAGTTCCTTCGCCTCCGTTGCATCTGCTCTGATGATGCCACTTTCAAAAACAGTTCCTCTGACATGTCTTCCTTCTTCCTTAACTGAGGTTTTCCACCCACGGTAGTCGACAGGGCCCTCAACTGTGTCCGGTCCATCTCCCGCGCATCCGCCCTCACACCTTCCTCTCCCTCCCAGAAACATGATAGGGTCCCCCTTGTCCTCACTTATCACCCCACCAGCCTCCGCATTCAAAGGATCATCCTCTGCCATTTCCGCCAACTCCAGCATGATGCCACCACCAAACACATCTTCCCTTCACCCCCCCCGGCGGCATTCCGCAGGGACCGTTCCCTCCGGGACACCCTGGTCCGCTCCTCCATCGCCCCCTACACCTCAACCCCCTCCCACGGCACCTTCCCATGCAACATCAGAAGGTGCAACACCTGCCCCTTCACTTCCTCCCTCCCCTCACCGTCCAAGGGCCCAAACACTCCTTTCAAGTGAAGCAGCATTTCACTGGCACTTCCCTCAGTTTAGTCTACTACATTCATTGCTCCCAATGCGGTTTCCTCTACATTGGAGAGACCAAACGCAGACTGGGTGACCGCTTTGCAGAACACCTTCGGTCTGTCCGCAAGCACTACCCAGACCTCCTTGTCGCTTGCCATTTCAACACTCCACCCTGCTCTCACACCCACATGTCCGTCCTTGGCCTGCTGCATTGTTCCAGTGAAGCTCAACGCAAACTGGAGGAACAGCACCTCATCTTCCAAGTAGGCACTTTACAGCCTTCCGGACTGAATATTGAGTTCAACAATTTTAGATCATGAACTCTCCCCACTCCATTTCCGATCTCCCCCTTTTTTTTCCAATAATTTATATAGATTTTTCTTTTCCCACTTATTTCCATTATTTTTAAATGTATTTCCATCCATTGTTTTATCTCTACCTTTTAGCCTTTTTCGATTCCTTCACCCCACCCCCACTAGGGCTATCTGTACCTTGCTCGTCCTGCTTTCTACCCTTAATTAGCACATTCCTTAGATAATATCACCACCTTCAACACCTCCTTGTCCTTTTGTCTGTGACATCTTTTGGTTATCTCCACCTATCACTGGCTCTACTTGTCCCATCCCCCCTTAAGCCAGCTTATATTTCACCTCTTTTCTATTTTTACTTAGTTCTGTTGAAGGGTCATTCGGACTCGAAATGTTAACTGTGTTCCTCTCCACAGATGCTGCCAGACTTGCTGAGTTTTTCCATGTATTTTTGTTTCTGTAATGGATAGCTAACTGTAGTGGTCTCCAGTCTGCACTGGCACAGCTGACCACTTCTGGTGCAAAGAAATCAGCCAGGGTTCCTGATAGAGATAGCAATCCAGTAACTTCTGAGACTGTTTACTTTTTAAAAAGGAAGGAATCCCCATGCGCCAATGGAAAAAAACCACTGGACAAGACTTCACTAAAATGTTTATGTATGCAGCCTTCGATTAAACATAGGAACCAAGTGGGCTATTGGAAATGATTTTGGACACTACTTTTTATTCTGTGTAGGTAAAGAAAAGCTGGAGTCTAAATCTCGGCAGCCTACCATTGACCTCAGTCAGATGGCAGTACCAATTCAAATGACACAGGAAAAGAGACTGTCACCAGAAAGTCCAGCCATCACTGCACTTGACTCAGAGCTGGCTTCAGAGTACTTCAGCTCTGGTAAGTGTCCTCCAAGGTGGCTTGAGTTTAAAAGAAGATAAGTTTATTTATTTCAAGTTATGTGTTTATATATATATATATATGTTACAGAAATATTTGTTATTTTTCTGACTTATATAAAGAAATCACTATGTAAATAGCATTCCCTTTCAATCACCTTCAGTAGTTTCATGCCAGGAGGTCACAGAACCTGAGTGGCTTTGGAACTTTGTAAGCTGATCTGGTGCCAATTTATAATGGAGTTGCTGCAGAACTGATAATGTGGACACTTCATATCTGTTCTTTTTTACAAAACCTAATTTTAGCCCATTTATGCTACCTTTTAGGCTTATTTGAGGCAGTGTTCTACAATTAGCTACTCTAGGTTGAGGAGCAGTGGAAAGAGAGCCAACCAGGTGCTCTTATTTAAAAAGGTTTGGGGATATAGGCATCGGTTAACAAATTTGGGTTCAGCTGTGATGGCTTCCATAGTCAAAGAGCCTGCAAACACTTGCTGTCTAAAATCCCCAGTGATAAAGGTGAAGTGCTGAACGGCAACCTTGTCGCAGTACACCAATATATGTCATTGTCTTCAGGAGAAAAATTGCAGAGTGAGAACAAATGGAAAAAAGTGATTTTCAAGCTCCGCTTATTTGTACTTATTGAAGAATGAATCCAATTTCATTGTGGCACTGATCCATGTTGCTGTCAAACTCACCTGTCTTGTGCGTTCTGAAGCATTGTAGCACTGAATTCTCACAGACTTTGATTCCTTTTGCCGAAGGAGCATTTCTTCTGAGTAGCGAGCTGGTTGAACCTTTAACACTTTTTAGGGATGCAGTATCCATAGCTATCCGAGATGACGCTTTTATGTAGCGTGTGAAAAGGGCATTGAATCCTTCGCCAAACTCTCTTTTCCACCTTCTCTGCAGCAGTTATTAGCAGCAACTCCTATGTGTAAGTAAGATTCTACAACTCCTTAGGGTTGTAAAGTAGTCACCAGCTAGCTTGAGGCAAGTTATTTTCCAATTTCCAATAAAGGTAAAAGAAATTCAGTAGCGTGCAACTAACCCCAGTGTCTTTATCTTTCTACTTCCAAACTTTCTTTATTTCTCTTTTATTACTTGCTGCATTTGATCCTAATTGGATCATTTCCTCTGGGGGAACAGTCTTTGGTGAGTGAAATCAGACAAATTGCTCAGTATGTTTTTTTTAAAAAATCCCATTGGACTGAATCGGGATACATTTTGTGCAATGTGGTAGTGGAGTAGATGGGGTATTATTTTTAAAAAAGGTATGGGACAGACTGAGTACATCAGTAAAGGAAGATGTATGAGCGCCAAACAAGATTACTGGGAAACAAACGGAAAAGACAAACAGGAGACTTGTCCAGAAACAGATGCCAGCATTACAATATGGGTAGTGTGAGTCTTAAGCAGGCAGCGTATGGTATACAATTAACATGAACAGTGGTGGGAAAGAGACAGTTGCATGAAGATATTTTTATTGTCATGGAAGTTTTTTTTCAGACAATTGAAGTTTAAGTTGGTACATCTCAGTGACTTGTCTAACAATTCTGAATATAATTTTCCCAGTCAGTTTTTTAAAAAGCCACTAGGTGACAGCGTTTCAGCAGTTTTAGACAGTCCTCTGTGTGTGTGTGTGTGTGTGTGTGTGTGTGTGTGTGTGTGTGTGTGTGTGTGTGTGTGTGAGAGTGTGAGAAACTTAACGGGATTGGGTCATTACATAATTGCTTTGCATATTGGGTATTGAATGGAATTTTACATATGAAAAGGAAAATTGACTACAGCATGTAGTGATCTGTACTTGTTTGGCTTGAATTCTTACTTGCCATCATCAGATGTTTGTAATTTTTGTTGAATGTTCCCTTTGTGGCACTGCCTGTCGTCCTTACCTAAACAAACTGACAAACTATAGATATATGTATGTTCAAGCAGAACTTAAACACTTGAAGGATTTGTTTCCATTATTTGAGTAATTGGGATCTAAGGCCAGCAAGTTTTTTACTACCTGACAGATTTTGGAAGTCTGCCTTTTGTCTACGCGGAACTATCTGCTAAACTAATGTTACAATCTCTATAGAAACTGATGACTTTTTAGAAAAGAAGGAATCCGCATGGGGATTCCCATTCCCACTCAGCCAACGGAAAGAAAACCACTGGACAAAATTTCACTTTTTAAAACTTTTACTGTAAGAAACCAACTAATTAAAACATTCATTAACAGGTGAGGATATTTCAAACAAAAAGGTAAATTTCACATTAAATAGTTGACACAACAAAGATACGCTGCACATTGTTACAAGCATTTGCATTACTTCCCCAAACAAATGGAGCACCACGTACAATCTCATAACGGAGGCTGAGTTGGAAAAACTGTGTAGGATTTCTCACTTCCAACTCAGTCATTTTGGCCCTTGAGCTGCATTCATCAGCAGCCATATTCCATCCAAAGTACCGGGACAGGGTTACCACTGAGAAGGTGCACGTCTACAGACCCTCTCTCGTTCTGGTCACGACTGTCCTGATGGTGCAGAATCCCCAGAGACTTCATTCTCCAACCTCTTTAAACTGTCTGGTGGGCGCTGGCATCACTGAAACAGCAGCAATGGGTCTTGTCCATTTCGTAATCCCTTGTCCTTCCTATCTTCCACTCTCTGCTCTTTCCAATTATCTAACACACACAGTAATACAATCTCTGCTCTATTTTCAGAGACCTGTTTCACACAAGGATCTGGTCGAAAACTACTAAACGGAAAACTGTTCCATTCTGAGAGAACCTTGCTTGTTTCCTCCCTCTCAAATTCTGTGTGTTCTGAACTGCCAAAAAGTAACGCAAGCTGAAACCCTACACCACTGCAGTTAGCTTTCTTTTTACCATTTGCTTCTTAGCTGTTCATCCCCATGGCAACCTTGGGTCGCGTGGGCATTTCTTGGAATCTAATGATGTCATAATCAGAAAACTAATTAACCCTCTTTCAGAAACTCCCCATTTCACTGATGGCCTGAAAGGGGACCTTGCAAAAAAAATAAAATACAAGCTTTTCACGAGGCACCTGGGTCATCACACTAACTTGTTGCAAAGTGTGCAAAAGCAGTTCAGGGGAAACTTTTATTTAATAACAGGGCAGGTTTAGGTTATAGTTCAATTGCACACCTATTTTAGCAATTAAGCCGTGTTGTTACAAAGACAGTAATGGCGCAGCTTCAAGTGAACCAGTGTTTTCCAGAACATTTATTCTTCTCTCTTCACCGTAGTCTATGATGAGCACCAGAACTTGGCTGGAGCATGAATAGCCAAGCGCAGGTGACCCTATGGATTAGCCTCTGTAGCCTGACCAGCTTTTTGTTCAATTCAAAACCAGATTATTGCTGAAAAAAGAGACACGTCTAAGCGTTTTGTCTTGCACTCATCAGGACACTCGCAAGAATACCAAGATAAGGGAGAAAACAACAATTTATACTGTATGTGAAGACAGTGCTGATTGGTTGGCGAGTGGCGTTGCCTTGGAGAATGCACCACTGATGGTGACTGACAGTTAACAGCCAAGCATTGTTTGAAATTTAAACCAGGCAGCTTGACCCTGATTGATCAAGGCATTGCCCTGAGGAATGAGTCAGTCAATGGCTGTTACTAATTTTGTCGAGCTGAAACAGGCGCAGTGTATGTACGTGTTCCTTCTGTCTGCAAAGAACAGGGCCCTGCGTATTAATGTATGTAGCCTCCTCCACAACACAAATGCGCCACATTGCAAGCCTGACTGACAATCTTAAATTGTTTATCAGTGTAATTCATAGCACATTGAGGATTATTTAGCAATGTTGTCCAATCGTGGAATCACATCTAATGTTGGATGCTGTGTTTTGAGTTTTGCAAGCGCAGGCTGGCTGAGTACGGTCTATACCCTGCCTGTTGCGAACAGCGGCTGTGGCTGTTTGATACTATCCGCCAGTCTTTAGGACGTATGGCCTACATACGTAGCATCACACTGGCACTGAACTTCATATATCACATTACTCATTTGATAGGCAGAACGTCTTTTTGGCTTGACGGCACCACTCATGTTGCTACTGCATAGTAGCAGCGTGAAACAGCTAGCTTCACCTGTTGCTCAAATCTTTGAGATAACTTGCCCTTCCAGGGTAATCTGAGATGGACTGGGCACTTTTCAGGGCCAAAAGTGAGGGCCTTAGGCCCATTCATGAGTTTGCATGATATAAAGCGCGAAATGAGATCAGGATAGCCATTATCCTGGAGAATGCCTTTGCTGTGCACTATTTCAGCATCAAGTTTGCATGGTGAGCAAATGGATTGGGCCCTATTTACAAGGTTGCCACTAAGACCAATCCCAATGTGTATATTGACCAGTGAAGGTAGGCTTGTGGTAGACTGTGGTAGAGAATCGCCTGGCAGATTTCTCAACTAGAATGTTAAGGAAGGGGAGTTCATTTGACTGCTCCATTTCATAGGTGAATTTGAGTGCAGGATGGAGCCCATTCAGACATGTAAGGAAATTGTTACGTGCAGCTGTGGATTTAAATATAACCAATGTATCATCCACATATTGGAAACCTGCGAGGGTTAGGAAGCTAGATGTCCTTCCGTCAAAGACACGTTTCTCAAGGATGTTTGCGAGAGCTGGACCTAGAGGGGATCCCATGGCAACACCATCTATTTGGGCATACATGGCGTCATTAGAACTGAACTCAACTGTGCAAGTTGCCGGGTTCATAAGTTGAATGAATACTGGTTCACGCAATGGTGGCGGGTCCAGGTCACCATGATGCACTGCTGCAGCATAAATATCTATAGCTTTCTTCAGTGGAATGTTGGTGAATAGGCTAGCAATGTCAAATGAGCACATGGACACAGCATTACTATCGATATGCAAGATCTGTATGGCATTCACAAATGTGAAGGAGTCCTTCACTGTGTATGTGGAAAACTTGGTCAAAACTGTTTGTAACAATTCATCCAACCTTTTGGCCACTTCATGTTGTGCAGAACCGGTCATAGATAAGATGGGGTGTAGAGGGACATCACTTTTGTGTGTCTTGGGCAGCCCATACATATGCAGACATAGTGAACCATGAGGACAAACCCTGTCATATATATCACTCTTACACAAGCCCAACAAGTATTTTTTAAGCTTGCTTTCGAGCAAGGCTTTCCGATCATGTTGAGCAGCAGGTCCAATGGATACGAATTTGGACCTGTCATTAAGAATGATGTGCATTTTGTTGATATAGTCATGTTTGTTAAGGATGACTATTACTGTCCCTTTGTCAGGTTTGCTGATGTTAATGTCTGGATTGGTCTTAAGGCCTCGCAACGCTGTAAGACATTCACGTTGTATGTGAAAGTCCGACAGGTCATTCGGAACCCTGCAATATGCATGCACTAGATCAGCTAGGTGCACTTTCAAGGATTCAGCTTCTTCAATGGACGTTAGCTTGTGGCGGTATAGTTGGGAATAGAGGACTTCAAACTCAGCTAATACCTCTTCCTGCTTGATTTGGGATGAAGGCGCAACAAAATTGAAACCATGCACAAGAACAAAGTCCTTGCTTTCTGAGAATACGTGGTCAGAGCGATTTGTTACGTCTTTAGTAGCATCATTCATTGCGTTGCCAAACCGCTTCCGCTTAAGTGAGTTTATGCTGCGGACATGTTTCAAACAGGCACTGTTTATGGTGCGGACATCTATTGAAGGGATATAGCAGCATAAAAAGTATCAAATCGAAAAATGAAAGAAATTTGCACACCTTAGACCAAGTGCAGTAGAGGGCACAGTGTAGGTTAGTAACACTACAACAATCTGTTCAATCTCACCTCGCATAAACGATCATATCATACAGGATGGCCGAGCCACTGTTCGCAACGGGCAGGGTACATACCCAGAGCATACCCAACCAGCTGGTACTTGCAAAACTCAAAACACAATGTTCAACATGAGATGTGATTCCACGATTGGACCGCATTTGCTAAATAATCCTCACTGTGCTACGCCTTACGCGAATAACCAATTTAAGATTGTCAGTCGGGCTTGCAATGTGGCACATTTGCGTGTACTGGAGGCTACATATATTAATACGCTGGGCCCTATTCTTTGCGTCTGTTTCAGCTAAACAAACTAAATGACAGCCATTCACAGACTCAATCCTCAGGGCAATGCCCTGATCAATCAGGGTCAAGCTGCCTGGTTTAAGTTACAAATAATGCTTGGCTGTTAACTGTCAGTCACCATCAGTGGTGCATTCTCCTTGGCAACGCCACTAGCCAACCAACCAGCACTCTTTACATACAATATAAGTTGTTGCTTTTCCCCTTATGTTGGTATTCTTGCAAGTGCCCGGATGAGTGCAAGACGAAAAGCTTAGACGTGTCTTTTTTTCAGCAATACTCAAGTTCTGTACTACCAAACAACCATCAAAACCAGATGGTGATTTCAAATGCCTGCAGTCACTCTATGCTGTGCTATTGACTATAATTTCAGTACTAAATTCCTGCAGCCTACCTTGTGAAAAATTATTTGTGAAGCCTAAAGTGTAGATTGAGGTAGAGAGTTTCCTGAGTCAGAAACAGCAGAATGTATTTGTCTGCAAAACCAACCAATGAAATGAGGAAGCAGGTAATACTATTCTCTGAAGCCTGTTTTGAAACGCAAAGTGCTGATATAAAAGCAAAATACTGCGGAGACTGGAAATCTGAAACAAAAACAGAAAATGCTGGAAAAACTCAGCAGGTCTGGCAGCACCTGTGGAGAGAGAAACAGAGTTAACGTTTTGAGCCTGTATGAATCCTCCTCAGAGCTAAAGAGGAGTAGAAAGTGATGGATTTTATACTGTTTAAGAGGTGATGGAGCAGGTGGAGCAAGGTAGACGGTCAGGGATAGGTGGCAGCTAAGGGGAGATTGACAAAAGATGTTATGGACACAAATCAAAGGGAGTGTTAATGGTAGTGGTGAGGACTAAAGAAGGGGCTGATAGTGGCATAAAGGTAAGAGCAGAGCATGTTAATAGTAGAACAAGAGTCATTGCTCTCTGAAAGTACAACATAGAAACCGGTGACAGAAGGCCCTGTGGGTTGGGGTCGTGTGGGAGGTTGGGGAAAAGGATTAAAAAAAAACCAAATAAATGAATAAAAATGAAAATAATAAGTAAAATTAAAAAACAAAAGCAAACAATTGGATTAAAAAAAGGAGTAAAGATAGAGGAGAAAGTTCATGGTCTGAAGTTATTGAACTTGGTGTTAAGTCTGGAAGTCTGTAAGGTGCCCAATCGGAAGATGAGGTGCTGTACCTCAAGTTTGCATTGGGCTTCACTGGAACATTGCAGCAGGTCAAGGACAGACATGTGGGCATGAGAGCAAGATGGTGTGTTGAAATGGCAAGTGACAGGAAGGTCTGGGTCATGCTTGTGGACTTAGTGAAGGTGTTCCGCAAAGCGGTCACCCAGTCTGCATTTAGTCTCTCCAGTATAGAGGAGACCACGTTGGGATCAGCGAATACAGTAGACTAAATTGAAGGAGGTGCAAGTGAAGCACTGCTTCATCTGAAAGGAGTGTTTGGGGCCTTGAATGGTGAGGTGGTAAAGACACGCGTTGTACCTTCTGCGATTGCATGGGAAAGTGCGGTGGGAAGGGGGTGAAAGTTGGGGGTGTTGGAGGAGTGGACCAGGATGTCATGGAGGGAGCCTTCCCTGTGGAATGCTGACGTGGGTGGTGAGGGAAAGATGTGTTTGGTGCTGACATCATGCTGGAGTTCATGGAAATGGCAGAGGAGGATCCATTGAATGCAGAGGCTGGTGGGGTGAAAAGTGAGGACTAGGGGGACCCTAGCATGGTTCTGGGAGGGAGGGAGGGAAAGGGTGAGGGCAATGGTGTGGGAAGTGTGTGAGACACGGTTGAGGGCCCTGTCAACCACAGCGTGGAGGAGCCCTCAGTTAAGGAAAAAGGAAGACATGTCAGAAGTGTCATTTTGGAAGGTGGCATCAGTTGAACAGATGTGACAGAGGTGGAGGAATTGAGAGAATGGAATGGAGCCCTTATAGGAAGCAGGGTGTGAGGAGCTGTAGTTGAGGTAGCTGTGGGAGTTGATGGGCTTGTAATGAATATTGGTAGACAGTCTATCACCAGAAATGGAGACAGAGAAGTCAAGGAAGGTTTAGCAAGTGTCAGAGATGGACCATGTGAAGGTGAGAGAGGGGTGGAAATTGGAAGCAAAATCAATACGTTTTTCCAGGTCCAGATGAGAACATGAAGCAGCACCAATGCAGTCATTGATATACTGAAAAAAAGAGTTGTGGGAGGGGGCCTGGGTAGGACTGGAACAAGGAATATTCCACACAACCCTCAAAAAGACAGGCATATCTGGGGCCCACCTTTTATTTGGAGGAAGTGAGATATGTTAAAGGAGAAATTGTTCATTGAGGAAACAAGTACAGCCAGGCGGAGGAGAGAGGTGGTGGATGGGGATTGTTCGGGCCTCTGTCCAAGGAAGAAGCGGAGTTCCCTCAGACCATCCTAGTGGGGGATGGAGGTGTAGAGGGATTGGACGTCCATGGTGAAATGGGAGGTGGTTAGGGTCAGGAAACTGGAAATTGTATATATGACATAGGGCATCACAGGAGTCGCGACTAGGTGGGAAGAGACTGGACAAGGGGAAAGAGAATGGAGTCAGGCTAGGAAAAGATTGAGTTCCGTAGGGCAGGAACAGGCTGACATGATAAGCCTACCGGGCCAGTCCTGTTTGTGGATTTTAGGAAGGAGGGGCTGTCCAGGGTTAGGAGACTGAGGTTGGAAACTCTGGAAGGAAGATCTCAGAGGAGATGAGGTCAGTGACAGTCCTGGAAGCAATGGCTTGATGTTTGGTGGTGGGGTCATGGTCCATGGGGAGGTAGGAAGAATTATCTGAGAGTTGGCACTCAGCCTCTGAGAGATAGAGGTCAGTACGCCAGACAACAACAGCACCACCCTTGTCAGCAGGTTTGATAACACAGTCAGAGTTGGATCCAAGTGAACAGAGTACAGCAAGTTCAGAAGGAGACTGGATGGAGTGGGTGAGAGGAGCAGAGAAATTAAGATGGCCAATGTCACGCTGACAGTTCTCAATGAAAACATTAAGAGCAGGTAAGAGATCAGAGGGAGGGGCCCAGGTAGAGGGAGAATACTGGAAGCGGGTGAAAGGATCCGTTGAATGCAAGGGGAGGACTCCTGCCCAAAGGAATGAGCATGGAGATGAAGGCGACGGAAGAAGAGTTCAGCTTCATGCTGAGCCCAAAATTCATTGAAGTGAGGGCGTAAGGGGATGAAACTGAGTCCTTTGCTGAGTACAGAACATTTAGCATCAGAGAGGGGAAGGTCAGAGGCTATAGTGACTACATGACAAGGGCTGTGATTAGAAGAAGGGATGGGGTCAGAGGGACAGGAAGGGGTGGAGGGTCCTGGATAGGCGTTGGTATTAATAAGTTGTTGGAGCTTGTGTTCCTTAACGCCTGAAAGGAAGAGAAAAAGTTTCTTGTTCAGGCGTTGGATGAGATGAAGAATAAAAGGAGCTTGGGGTAAGGACAGCTTTGAGATAGGGAGAGTCAGTGCTGCTGGAGGGAGAGGCCGAAAGTGTACATATGGTGGCGAATGGCACTGATGTTGGGAATCGTGCCAGTAACGACAACGTGCACATTGCCCTGTTAGCTTCTCAGAAGTTGCATTATTTTTGTCAGCTCTATTATATAATAAAGTAGAAGTAAGCTGGAAGCTCTTCTGGTGCCTGCCTCATTTGGAAGTTCAGTCCATCATCAGTGTCGTGTTGCTAAGGGTAGGGAGGGTGGTGGTCTCCACAGCTCAAAAAGCGGGGAGGATGGCAGGAAGGGAAAGTGTTACACTTTTTGTTTTTGTATTTGCTCCGAGCTTCATTTGCATTTGCGACTCATGCAGTTTTTGTCTTTCACAATTTTATTATTCCCCTCTTGTACATATTTTTATTAATGACTGGGCTTCCTTTTCAATGTAGGGAAAAGTATCAAACCAACAGTGTCCAGTTCAAGTGTTGGTTCTGGCGAAGTAGCACTGACATCGCTTTTACCAAGTGGTCAACAGCAGCAGACAGCACAGCCTCCTGCGGTGATGAAATCAGTTCCAGTATCCTCAGCGATTGCAGTCACACACATTCTACAGCAGGTAATTACTTAGCACAATCTTTGTACAAGTAGTGCTGCCAGCAGGATTAGTTAGAAAATTACAAATAGGGATTTTTTTTAGCTGTAATAGAGGGCACCCTTTGCTGCTTAGGGTGGAAAGGCTGGTAGATAATAGAGTACCACAATTGCACTAGGGCTTGCTGTTCTGAATTTTGGAAGTATTGGCTCTTACCGTTCCCTGCATCCCCCTTCTCCAAGCAGCACTCCTTGCCGTTGCTCTTGCTGCAGGAGCAGAACTGATCAATTGGTACCAGAACTGCTGCTCAGCTGCACTGTTGGCTCACAGCTCTCCCGGTTACAGCTCCAGTCATTGGACCTGCCATAGGCTTGAAGGAGTCGGCCAAAAATATCCCCTTATCCAAGCCTGGCCACTCCAGCTGGAGAGGTTAGTGTTCAGGACATTGTGCACTCTGCTCCAATGATCTCTTCATAGCTTCCCTTGCAATTAGCACTTAGGAGCTGCTGGCTTTAAAATCATAAGGCATTGGATTGCTACAATTGCTCCTCTTAGAGAGAGGAAAATCAGCTAGACTTTTCACTCCTGATTGCTAGTCAGCAAATTTTTTGGCCTTGTGCAGGTGGATGTGAGGTGAGGGCATGTTTGGGTGTGACCCCAGGATCAAAAAGCTATCTAAAGCATTGAGCCTCAGTTAGAAATAATTGATCACTGGGTGAGGTATCAGAGGGAATCTGGTACAGTACTTTTGGTACTTTACCTCAGTAAGAAGGGGTTAGAATTGATGAAGTGGTAGTAGTATGGTTACTGATACGAGGAGAGCAATCCCTTTGAGATGTGATTTTGGTTTGTCAGACTGTTTTGCGTTTTAGTATATTCGTCAGAACTACATTCACACTGCAGAATCTCTCAGTGCGTTGACCAAGGCCAGGTTGAGTTAATAGATTCAAAGCACCTGCCCAGACTTGCCAGTACCATTATAAGTCATTCAGAAAAACTTAACCTTCTACAAGAAAATTGAGCCATTTGCTTCATCAGTCAATTGATTTGACTTTCCACACTTCTTGAGCTTGCTTAAACAAGGCTTTAGAGAGTTGAGGAGAATTTCCCTGGGTTTTTCCTGAAATTGGTCACAGGTTTTTCCCCTTGTCTGGGTAGTTAGCCTTACTAGCAGTTGGGGAGGGTTGTGCAGGAGACTGCACTGCCTAATGACAGTGCATATTTGCCCCATTTTATGCTTGTTATATACAGGTTAGAATGTTGGGAATACAGTTATTTTACTGTGTGTGTCATTTTTGGCAATGCAGGTCTGAACATAAATGAAAAGTTAACCAAGTGTCCAAAGTTTGCTTACAGTGTAACTGGAATAAAGAAGTGTTTGATTTGTATAGTGCCAACTGTGTGTCTCAAACATAAATAAAACTTGATGCGACAGCTATTTTACACACATCAAGATCCCACAAACAGCATTTAAACAATAACCAATTAACCTGTTTTTAATAGCGTGATGTTTTGAAATTAATAAATTACAATGAAAATCTAAGCTTTCAACTTTGTGAGAACTCCATTCTGCTGTTGTCTTGTTTACCTCAAGTTCTCCTGTTTTGCTTATATTTCCTCCTCCAACCGCCCCCCCCTCCGCCCCTAACAGCCCCCCCCCATGTTTCCCTTTCTATAGTTTTACTGCATATTTACCTTCCCCAGGTGCCTGGCAATGTTACACAGTAGCTCATCACATGAGGGCCAACCAAAATCAAGGAGCTTTGTGTCTCCTCTGGGGCAGAACCTGGTCTTCGTCCAGTGAAGGCGAGGTCTGGAATTTCATGGAGGAAAATCACAGGCACAGACCACCATCCCCGTTTCCCCATGTGCTCTGGTCATTCTGATTGGGTTCCAATTCTACCATGGTAAATTGCGAAATTGAATTTGTGGACTTGAGCAGGGAAAAGAACCGTGAAAACTGCTGGAGCCCAGTTGGTTCACTAATGTCATTCAGTGAAGGGAACCTGCCATACCTCCTGACCCTGCCTAGCCTACAGGTGACTCCAGATTGGTGCTATTCGATTGCACCATGGTATCCTCTGCAGTGGACTAGCATAAACCATGCAGTTGTAAAAATCAGCAAGAAAGCCCACTATGGAGATGTGTAATAAATGCTACTTTGTCAACAAATCATCTGAAAATTGAGAACACGTGAAATAGTGTGTTTCTGTTAAGTTAGTTTACTTAAAAAACATTGACCATAGCTCAGATTTTTGTACATGTAGCCAATACAACATCCCATGAACAAACTTTAGGGAACTTAAAATTGCCAATTTCAATTACGCTTATTGGCCACGTACTTAGCAGTGATGCAAAGATGGAATTGAAAAAAATCATTTTGAGGCATGATTGATTTAAGTTAAGCAATTCAGAGTACAAAAGGGTCAAAGCAAATTTCTCGTTTAAAAATATGCAAACCAACCATAACTTTATGTTTACAAGATGAGTTGGTGCTTTATTATGTCCCAGAAATTTCAGTGCTTCACATGCAAAGAATTTCTTTGAAGTGTAGTAACTTGTCATGTGGCAAATACTGAGCCCATTTTGTGCATGATTTCTCACAAATGACAACATATTTTTGATGGTTGTGTTGACCGAGGAATGTGTATTTGCATAAAGCTAGCCAAACTCCGCTCTTTAAGTAGTGCTATGGGATCTTTAAGATCAACCCTACCCTTTGGAGCAGGTCGACATGGCTTTGTTTTAATGTCTCATTGGAAGGATGTAGTGCACCTTCAACAATCCCTCAGTACTGCACTGGTGGGGGCCGGTCTAGATCATGTGCTTAAATCCTGGATTGGGACTTGAACCCACACTTCTGGCACAGGGATTTCAATACAGTTGATCATTTTTACTATTGCACTAAAAATTTTGAGCAACATAACGTAGTTTGTGTTTCTCTTTGCCCTACCTCAAAAGAGTGGAAAACTTTAAACTGATGAGTTCAAATATGTCTCGCATTCATTTTCTGTTGGTTACTTTATTCCTAAAATCTGCATCCAGATCCCGATAAAATTACAAGCAGTTGCTGGTCAAGGTACTATAGCCAAGCAAGACGACTCTGAGGCGGAAGAAAGTGAAATAGAGGAAGGGGACACATTGGACCCACAAACGGGCCTCTTCTACAGGTCCAACACCTCGATGCAGCCATCCCATCAGCAACAGAAACAACTGCAACAACCTCAGGAGGTGACACAGACCAAATCCCCAACACTGCAGCAAGTGTCTGCAGCAACGACCCAGACACAACAAACCATGCTGCAGGTGATCGCAGTGAAAGCACAGCAGCCACAGCAACTTCCTAAACTGCTGCACCAAGCACAACAGAAGCCACAGCTACAGCCCCCTACACATCTGCAGCATCAGCCGGATAAGACCCAGCTAACTGTAAAACAACAGTCTGTCTCGTTAGAACAACCTCTTCCTGGCCAGGTAACACCATTGCATAATAGCTGGGAGCATATAATACCTGTCAGCAGTTTCAACAGGTTGTTGCTCATTACTGTGATCTAAAGATAGCAGGATCAGAGTGAGTAATAGTCTGCATGTTGCACGAAATTGGTTGGCAACATTAATACTGAGGGTTTGTGATGTACTCACTGGAATTTTCGGAAGTGATCTGGACTTGATTACCATGATGTTCTTGGTGTGTACTTGTGTGTGTTTTAAACTATTTGTGCCCCTTTCCTCCTCCCCACTCGAAACCAGGAGTATGAGGCCCAAAGTAGGAAACTTGCTACTGTCCTATTGAAAACTGCTGACTTTCTTCGAAACAGGGATTGGACTTGTATAAGTTTAATTACTAATTATAATTCTTCATTTTATACATTAAACATGCCTCATTATTCCTGGTAAGAATGATTTAGCAGATGAAATCAGTAGGGATGCACTGTAAAAATTAGAATGATTTTAGGAGATTAGATTAGAGATTGCTAGAAGTTGCCACAATTAATTTATACTCAGTACTTTCTACTAAACGTAATATGAATATTTTGGTCTTCTCGGAACAATTTGTACGACAGTGAGTCTGCTCTGCCATTTTGTTAGCTGTAGATGAGTCTTACCTTTTTACTCCAAATTTCTTGACTTTTTCTTCATATTCCTTAATACCTGTCCTTCCTTGTGATGATCTCCTGTGACATTGTATCTTGAAGAAGATTTTCCTGGATCTGCTGTTTGCCAACATCATTCTAATTCTAAAAAATTGTCACTATTTTTGCACAGAAGGAATGTAGATGATAAATACACTTGGTCTCTGCATGTTGCATTAATTAGCTCAGTATTTCTTCCCTCTCTCCAGTATAAAAAAACACTGGAATGTTTATTAATTTCAGTTGCAGCATGAGAATTGCAGGACCTGCTTTGCTAAGACTGTGGTGTCAACAGTAGATGAAGTGAGCCTGCTCACTTGAAATAGTATTACCCTC
This sequence comes from Cetorhinus maximus, assembly GCF_964194155.1. Taxonomy (NCBI): domain Eukaryota; kingdom Metazoa; phylum Chordata; class Chondrichthyes; order Lamniformes; family Cetorhinidae; genus Cetorhinus; species Cetorhinus maximus. Next base: position 7,334,162 of record NC_135885.1, read on the forward strand.
CCAAGTGTGATAACTTTGAGTCGAAGCAAAAGTACCATCTTTAAATAAAGAAGCATAGCACTTTGGAAGGCTAGCGTGATATATAGAATATTGAATTTTCTCATCTAGAGTTCCTCACAGCTTAGTTGAGGTGAATGGCATTGATGTATTTAAGGAGAAGCTGGATAAGTACATGAGAGAGAAAGGAGTGGAAGGATGTGCTGATGAGATTAGTTGAAATTTGGTAAGACCATAAGACATAGGAGCAGAAATTAGGCCATTCGGCCCATCAAGTCTGCTCTGCCATTCAATCATGGCTGATAAGTTTCTCAACCCTATTCTCCCGCCTTCTCCCCGTAACCTTTGACCCCCTTACCAGTCAAGAACCTATCTCGGTCTTAAATACACTCAATGACCTGGCCTCCACAGCCTTCTGCGGCAATGGATTCCATAGATTCACCACTCTCTGGCTAAAGAAGTTTCTCCTCATCTCTGTTCTAAAAGGTCTTCCCTTTACTCTGAGGCTGTGCCCTCGGGTTCTAGTCTCTCCTACTAATGGAAACGTCTTCCCCACGTCCACTCTATCCAGGCCTTTCAGTATTCTGTAAGTTTCAATCAGATCCCCCCTCATCCTTCTAAACTTCATCGAGTATAGACCCAGAGTCCTCAAACGTTCCTCATATGTTAAGCCTTTCATTCCTGGGATCATTCTCGTGAACAACCTCTGGACCCTCTCCAGGGCCAGCACATCCTTCCTGAGATGCAGGGCCCAAAATTACTCACAATATACTAAATGTGGTCTGACCAGAGACTTATAAAGCTTCAGCAGCACGTCCCTGCTTTTATATTCTAGTCCTCTCGAAATAAATGCCAACATTGCATTTGCCTTCCTAGCTACCGATTCAACCTGCAAGTTAACATTAAGAGAATCCTGGACTAGGACTCCCAAGTCCCTTTGCACTCCAGATTTCTGAATTTTCTCCCCATTTAGAAAATAGTCTATGCCTCTACTCTTCCTACCAAAGTGCATGACCTCACACTTCCCCACATTGTATTCCATCTGCCACTTCTCTGTCCATTCTCCTAACCTGTCCAAATCCTTCTGCAGCCTCCCTGCCTCCTCAATACTACCTGTCCCTCCACCTATATTTGTATCATCTGCAAACTTAGCCAGGATGCCCTCAGTTCCTTCATCTAGATCATTAATGTATAAAGTGAAAAGTTGTGGTCCCAACACTGACGCCTGCGGAACTCCACTAGTCACCGGCCGCCATCCTGAGAAGGACCCCCTTATCCTCACTCTCTGCCTCCTGCCAGACAGCCAATCTTCTATCCATGCTCGTACCTTGCCTCTAACACCATGGGCTCTTACCTTACTGAGCAGCCTTGTCAAAGGCCTTCTGGAAGTCCAAGTAGATAACATCCATTGGCTCTCCTTTGTCTAACCTACTCGTTAGTGTGAGGAGGCTCATGTGGAGACAGTGGCACAGACCATTGAGCTGAATGGCCTGTTTCTGTACTCTAACTACAATGTGATGCCTGCTTTTTTTTTTCCTTCACCCTTTCATGGGATGTAAGCGTTGCTGGCAAAGCCAGCATTTGTTGCCCATCCCTAATTTCCTGTGAACTGAGTGGCTTGCTAGGCCATTTCAGAGGGCAGTTGAGAGTCAACCACACTGGGTAAGGATGGCCGATTTCCTTCCCTAAAGGGCTTTAGTGACCCAGATGGGTTTTTACAACAATCAATGATGGTTGGCATGATCACCATTACTGCGACTAGCTTTTTTTTATATTCCGTACTTATTAATTGAATTTAAATTCCACCAGCTGCCACAATGGGATTTGAACCCAAGCCCCCAGATCATTAGCCTAAACCTGTGGATTACTAATCCAGTGACACTACCACTAAGCCATTGCCTCCACTGACTTTCCCCTTAGCCAGCAAGTTCTTGTGGGTCATTGGTTTGGAAACTGGCCTTTTACCTCTGGATTCTAGTATGCCTTGTTTTTCTATCTCAACCAAAAACTCAGAAAGGTGTCCCATATTATAGTGAGAGTTTCCTATTTCCTGGATCAGACATTGTGTGGCCTCAACGACTCGGATTGCCAATGTAGTATCAAAATAAGAGCAGTTTGGTGCAGTGGGTGATGCTCACCAGGAACTGAATTGAGACTGAATTCATTTTGCAGTGATCAGGCAGGCAAGACTTGCATCTTGTTAGTTTGTAGCCTCTTTGCAGCATTGTGCACAAGCGGTGGTGGCATAGTGGTATTGTCACTGACTAGTAGTATTCCAGAGATGATCTTGGGACCAGGGTTTGAATCTCACCATGGCAGATGGTGAAATTTGAATTCAATAAAAATATGGAATTAAAAGCCTGATGACCATTTGTCATATGCCGATTGTTATAAAAACCCACCTGGTTCACTAATTAATGCCCTTTAGGGAAGGAAATCTGCCATCCTTACCTAGTCTGGCCTACTTACAACGTGGCTGACTCTGAAATGCCCTCTGAACAATGCTGGCCTAGCCAGTGATGCCCACTACCCATGAAGAAATAAGAAAAAGGAATGGACTTGTTGATGAAGCAGGTCAAATTTAAATATTTTTTAAAAGGAGGTAATGTTTCCTTTTTAGCCAGTCTAAGTTGTAAGTATTACAAATTTAATATTTTATTTCATAAGTACTGTGAATATTCTCATTTTCTTGCGTAGCTAGTTTGCTTTTCCCTCCCTCCATGCTGATCATGGATTCTGGCTGCCCTCTCATATCTTGTGCAATTGGCCAATCTTCAGGTGTGAGCTTAGATGGAGTGTTGGGAGGCTATTTCACTGTGGACAGCATCACTGCCAAGCCTAATCCTGCGTTCACTGACTATCTGCGCACAAGCAATTTTCAGGAGTGGTCACTGAATAGCAATCAGGAATGGATGGCATTTATGATTCACCTCCAGCACTATCCCAGAGTACCATGGCCAATTTTAGAATCCCTATCACTGCCCTGTCCAATGATCCAGTCGCTCAGTACAGACAGGAATCAAACCTGGAAATTTCCTGGTCTGTATGACTCCGTTTGACACTGGGCAGTTTACTTAGAACTGATTCATGGGTGGAAGACTGAGTTTGATGGGATTGGCGAGGGGGGGCTGCAGGTGACGGAGGGCTCAGCCCCTAGATTAGCCTACTGTGACATTCCAGTTCTTGACTGATTCAGAGAGATAGAGCAAAAAAAAACTTCAAATGCTGGAAACTGAAATAAAAACAGAAAATTCTGGAAATGCGCAGCAACTCAATTGAAGAAGAGCTGGAAAAAATGTTTTAGTTGTAGATCCTTCATCAGAACTGGTCTGATTCAGAATAACTTAAAACCATCCCAGACTGTTCTGCTCTGTTCTCCCGTTGTCGTTTAATGGTTACTGTAGGGCTTCTGTTGACGTTTGCAGGCACAGCCACCCATCATAACGCCAGGAACAACGGTCACCAAAATAACCTTTGGAAATTACCAAGCCACTACCATCACGAAAACGGCCAGTGGCAGCTCAGAGAGTTCAGTAATGGCAACAAACTATTACACGGTGCAATCTTCCAAAAAGTCAATGGAAACAGACATTTTAAAGATTTCCATGATGGAGGCCCAGATCGAAATGAATGCGGAAGCCTCCAGTGTAGACACTAGCAAAGAGAGGAAGCCCACTGCACAGAAAGTAAGCTCACTGCAGTCAGGCCCTTCAAATAAGTTGCAGAAACCAGCTGTGACCCCTGTGCTAAAAGAACAGCAAAACAAACAGCCCCCAGAGAAGACCCTTCCACCTAGGGAGGCTGAGGGATCTGGAAAGGCTGTTCAAAGCCATTTTCTTCAAATTCAGAATGTAACACAAGAGAAGTCCGATGAAATATCTGCAGATATTCTTATTCAGGTAAGCATGCGTATCTGTTTAAAATCTTGACGCAGCCTGGAAGTGCGTGCAACACAGGCATTCTGTCCTGTCACGTGTCAACAAGCACCAAAAAAAGAAATGATCCCAAGACAGATTAAACCACATTTTTTCTAAAACAATGCCAGGGTGAAATTTCATTCCTGATGCAGTTGTAAGTGGCTCGTACTTTTTTGTTGAACACCGAGCTTGGGTTACAGATGCACACAGTTATGTTTTTCTGTAATCTGCATCTGACAAAATTCTCTTACAAATTTAAAAATAAGTTCTAAATCATTATGACGCCTGGCTTCATTGAAAATATGTTACTGCATACAAGGATATTGATGAGTAACACTTTAACTTAAACTTTTTAAAGTAAAATAACAACAAGAAAAACATTTCCTAGTGTTGATGTGTAGATGAGTTTACTCATCTGGTTGCCAAACTCTGCGGGGCTACTGATGGGTTAGCCAGTCCTTGGTGTCGCTTCCAAATTTACACTAAAAGGTGCCAACATTTGATATTTCCCAATCTGTTATGCACCTACATCTGTCTTCCAAAGTCTAGCTGAGAAAATGAATCTCTGTCAATGAAAATGCAGTATTTGTAGGTAGCGCTGCCACTCCTAAAATGGACATTCGATAACCAGGATAAAGCAGGTTAACAAAAAGCCCAAAATGTATTTATTTAGTGAATAGGAGGAGAGTGGCAATGGTCCCCTGCACCCCAATCCTTGCCTTCCAACCCAGGTTAATAAACCCACTTAGTCTGTGAGCAGCTGAGCCATACAAGGCACGTAGGTCCCAAGTTTGATGCTTGGTCTGTCCAAACTTAGCTGATCTTGCCTCTGGCGGTCACTTAGCTATTACAATTAGCCTCAGTTGACTGTTATGGAGGGGGAAATCTGCCAGTCTTCTGCTCCTGATTGCTATCCAGCAACTCCCACTGGAAATGCGCATGCAAGAATGCCAGTTGAGGACAGGATTGAACTTGGTTGTGATGCACCTATTGGTTGAATAGACTGCTGGTGCTCACCTTCGAGGCTGATTTATGATTTAAGGCCGACGTTGGCTTTCAAACGATAACCATGGGACTGCACTTAGCTGTAGTTACTGACTTCTGGAGCAATAGGAATGGGGAAAATCAGGAAGAGAGAGCCAGCAATGAAAATTGGTAAATGCAACAGTCTAAATTCACATTTATGTAAAAATTAAGAAAAGGATATTTGGCATTAGCAAAAAAGATTAGCTAAAGGTAAAAATAGGTCACGATAAAAGGAGAATGAGGGAAAACTAGGTTTACTAATATAGGGTTAATGCAGCAATGAAACATTTACACCAGAGGGGATTTTTAAGTAACGTTAGTGCTTGTTTTAGCATGCGTGTATGAGTTGATAACTTAGAAGCCAAGTTTGCAAATTTTACCTTTTGTTGGAGATCAGAGGGTGACCATTTTATTTATCTTTAATTCATAGTTCTCCATAACAGAACTCTTGCAACAATTAATTGTCTTTGTTAGGGAATTGACTTTTATAAATTTCTGAGGAAAAGTTAATTTGTTTTGCCTACAATCTAAAATCAGTAAATTCGCAGGTGTTACTTTAGCTGTGTTTGGGAAGTGGACGTGAACATAGAAAACTACTAGAACTGGTGTATGGGTTTGAAGTGCGTGCATTCTGTCACAGAGCATAGTTATATGGCTAATTTAGCAATCAAATAATCTGTGCAACGAATTAATTAGTAAGAGAAGACACACCCCATCAGTCTACAAGATGTGAGTTAAACTAATAAGGCAAAGGGAATCGCTAACATAGCTTGAGTAGGGAATTGAATTAAAAACTTTACATAATTGAATCAGACTGAAATAAAAACAGAAAATGCTGAAAATTCACATCAGGTCAGTCAGCATCTGAGGTGAGAGAAATAGATTATAATTTCAGATTGATGATCTTTCATCAGGAAGTGCTTGAACTGGTCATTTCTGCAGATCTGAAAATTGGAAACAGCTTTCCTCTCCCTTTTCATTCAATTTGAAACCCAAGCTTGGTCTCATGCAACCAACTCAAGATTTACCTTCTTTTCTGTTATTTTCTTTCTAAACTTTTATTTCTAACCTATGAGCCTTGTCCTTCATAGGGTGGTTTCATTTTTAATACGCAATACTTTTTGACATTTTTTTTTAAAGTTTCACATCGTAATTAGTGACTTTCATAGATTATGTTGGAGCTTTCCAGAGATCAGAAGGGATGGTGTATTGGGGAAAATGATTATTATATACATTATGTCAATGCTATACAACTCCATTTTATATATATATATATATATATAAATATATATATATATGGTTTCATACATTTGTTATAGTTAGAGGATGTGCACTAGGTACTTCACATGTTCAACAGAATGATACTAGAAATGAGATTATAGTTATGAGGAGTCATTTGAACAACTGGAACCTTTTGGAACAAAGAAGTTAAAGGGGGAAAATCTAATAGAGGCTTTGAAAGCCACAAAATTTGGAAGAGTAGGCAATGGAAAGTCGTTTTCACTGGTTTATAAATCAATTACTCTTGAGTCAGAAGGTCTTGGGTTTAAACCCCACTCCAGAAACTTTGGCAATTAATCCAGATTGACACCTCAATGCAGTTTCTGAGATTGCCGTCTTTCAGATAAGACATTAAACTGAACCTCTATCTGCCCTCTCAGCTGGATGCAAAAAGCCCCACAGCCACTATTTGAAGAACAGGAGAGTTCTCCCTGATTTCCTGACTAATAGTTACCCCTTAACATCACTGAAGAAGCAGATTATCTGGTTATGCATTCGTTACTGTTTATGGGACCTTGCTGTTGCCAGATTGGCTGGTGCATTTCCCCACATTTCAGCAGTGACTAATTTCAAAATAACCAAGATTGGCTGTAAAATATTTTGGTATGCCTTGAGGCCAAGAAAGATGTTATATAAATTCTTTCCTTTATGGATTTTGATTTAAGTCTAGAAGAATGAAAGGGGGAGAGTTATTAGAATATTTTTCTGCACTGGGTTATTAGAGCATGTGGCTATTTTGTGTAACATTATTTGCAAGAGAATTCAATAATTTAAAAAATACAAGAAAATAGGATAACTCTGATAACTCCATTGAAGAGCTAGCACCTGCACAGATAGAATGGGTCAAATGGGCACCTTCCAGGTTGTAATTTCTGTGATTATTTTCTTTCTTTCCTAGTCTATACCTCAGTATTCCATACCCAGCCAATCCAGCTCAAATGTAGTGGTCGAACCCAGTGGCCTCTTGGACATCACAAACTTTACCAGCCAGCGAATCGCCGATGAAGAGTCTGTACAGTATTCAGCCATGGAACATGATGTGGACAGTAGTAATGAAGAGGGTACGGAACCCTGTTCAACAGAAAGCACCACTGGACAGTCACATTGAAAGGAAAAGGGGAAAAACGAAACTTGTACCCAGACAGTCCTCAAAGCCTGGAGAAATCTGTCCACAAGGAGACGAACATTTTTTTTTAAAAAATGTACATAAAAACATTTTTTAAAAAGGAAAAAACACTGTAAAGAAGGTTCTGTATACATTAGACTTTTAAAAGTGAAACTTGTGTGGGAAGTCCTTTTTTGTAAAAAAAAATGCTCTTCTGTACGATTTGGAGAAATTTCCAACATTTCCACCTTTCTAAAAATTGGCCATATCTCTAAGAATTCTTCTGCTCAGCATTCCCAATTGGAATACTAGAACTCTGGGCACATTATTGTGACCTTCCAGCTGCTTTCAGAGATCACGCATTGTTGTGATAGGAGCAGATCGGGACTTGAGATGAAATTTTCCTTGGGTTGGGGAGTGGGGGAAGGTGATGGGGGAGGGGCATGTTTGGACACATGTACCATTAATAATAAAGAAAACATATCTCTATAATTCAGCTCACTGAAGTAAGTTCCCACCTTGATAATCTGAGACATCTAGAAGATTTACCTATTGACCTGGATTTACATGGCTATGTTTTGCCAGGAGAATGTTGCATTAGGATTATTTATCCATTTGTTTAAGCAAGTAGCATCAATTATATCATGTCTTATGCAAATCGTATGGGGGTGTTGGTTATCCAGAAGTTGAAAAGATGGGAAAATCTATAGGTAAGTACTATGCACGGTAAGTAGATTATTATTCCTACTTACTTCAATAAAAACTAGCCCGAGGGAAGGCACATGTAAACTGATTTTATTTATTAAGAACTCATTTCATGTTTCTGATTCTTGGGTAAGAAATTATGGTAAAACCTAATAACTGCAAGTCCATCGACATCTGAAAGCAAAGAGATAAGTTATCATTTCTTATAAAGACTTTTTATAGCTCACAGTAGTGTTGATTATCGAAACAATTCTGCTTCTCCTGTGGGCATTTCCAGATTGCTATAGATGACAAGGGCGCAGAGCTGCTGGACACAAAATCTGTGCTCCCTGACACACGACTGGCCTGAAATAATTCTTAATCGAGTGACCTGTTTCGATTCTGGCGGCCTGCCCTTTTAATATTTATTCAAGTGCAGCCTGCAGTGCAGGTAGTGTACAATAAATAATAGTTTTATTTTGGGTAATTTGCTGCCATGTCATTCTTGACACTCCAGAAATATGTATGAGTAGGTTATAATTGCATTGTTAGCACACTACATGGAAACAGTTTAAGTTATAAAATGAAACCTAAAACATAGAATTGTACCTTCCCTCAGCTAAACAGATTAGTGCGTGTGTGCATCTATCAGTCTTCCCTAGAGTATTCATTTAGATTTAAAACACATAGGCACATAAATTTGCCTGTTTTCAGACAAATTCCATTTTTACTATACATAAGGCTAGCTGTGGCAACAGGGAGATTCCTCAGGATTACATCACTCACCACCTGAAAACATGGAAATAACGTGTGGGTAATTACTTGCCGTGCCCTGCAGAGCTAACAATTGAGAGAGTTAAAATTATTTATTTTGTAATTATTGAAGGGAGGGGGAATTCCAGTACCCAGATGGTAAGCAGAAACTTTGAAAAGGGTGACTGGCTATCAAAGGGGGCAGACAAGGATGGATACTAGATTTTTTGAAACAGGGCATTGGTTTGTGGTTTTCAATGACAGAAAGGCAAATATGGAATATAGTTCCCATCTTAACAATACCATGTAATAGATACCAATTTTTTTATTTACTCATTCACAGGATGTGGGCTTCGCTGGCTGAGCCAGCATTTATTGCCCATCCCTAGTTGCTCTTGAGAAGGTGGTGGTGAGCTGCCTTCTTGAACCTCTGCAGTCCATGTGGTGTAGGTACATCCACAGTGCTGTTAGGAAGGGAGTTCCAGGATTTTGACCCAGCGACAGTGAAGGGACGGTGATATATTTCCAAGTCAGGATGGTGAGTGACTTGGAGGAGAACATCCAGGTGTTGGTGTTCCCATCTATCTGCTGCCCTTGTCCTTCTAGATGGCAGTGGTCGTGGGTTTGGAAGGTGCTGTCTAAGGAGTCTTGGTGAATTCCTGCAGTGCATCTTGTAGATGGTACACACTGCTGCTACTGTGCGTCGGTGGTGGAGGGATTGAATGTTTGTGGATGTGGTGCCAATCAAGCGGGTTGCTTTGTCCTGGATGGTGTCAAGCTTCTTCAGTGTTATAGGAGCTGCATTCGCCCAGACAAGTGGGGAGTATTCCATCATACTCCTGACTTGTGCCTTGTAGATGGTGGGCAGGCTTTGGGGAGTCAGGAGGCGAATTACTCGTCACACGATTCCTAGCCTCTGACCTGCTCTTATAGCCGCAGTATTTATATGGCCAGTCCAGTTCAGTTTCTGGTTAATGGTAACCCCCAGGATGTTGATAGTGGGGGATTCAGTGATGGCAATGCCATTGAACAACAAGGGGCAATGGTTGGATTCTCTCTTGGAGATGGTCATTGCTTGACACTTGTGTGGCGTAAATGTTACTTGCCACTTGTCAGCCCAAGCCTGGATATTGTACACGTCTTGCTGCATTTGGACATGGACTGCTTCAGTATCTGAGGAGCCATAAATGGTGCTGAACATTGTGCAATCATCAGCGAACATCCCCACTTCTGACCTTATGATGGAAGGAAAGTAATTGATGAAGATGGTTGGGCCTAAGACACTACCCTGAGGAACTCCTGCAGTGATGCCCTGGAGCTGAGATGACTGACCTCCAGCAACCACTTCCTTTGCTCTAAGTATGACTCCAACCAGCGGAGAGCTTTCCCCCTGATTCCCATTGACTCCAGTTTTGCCAGGACCCCTTGATGCCACACACGGTCAGTCATGTAGTCATAGAGGTCTACAGCACAGAAAAAGGCCCTTCAACCCATCAAATCTGCACCGGTCAAACAAGTACCTAGCCATTCTAATCCCATTTTCCAGCACTAGGCCCATAGCCTTGTATGCCATGGCATCGCAAGTGCACATCCAAATCCTTCTTAAATGTTATTAGGGTTTCTGCCTCTACCACCCTTTCAGGCAGAGAGTTCCAGATTCCCACCACCCTCTGGGTGAAAGAATTCTTCCTCACATCCCCTGTAAACCTCCTGCCCCTTACCTTAAATCTATGCCCCCTGGTTATTGATCCTTCCACCAAGGGGAAAAGTTCCTTCCTGTCTACCCTATCTATGCTCCTCATAATTTTATACACCTCAATTATGTCCTCCCTCAATCTCCTTTGCTCAGTCTATCCAATCTCTCCTCATAACTAAAACTCTCCAGCCCAGGCAACATCCTGGTAAATTTCCTCTACACTCTCTATAGTGCAATCACATCCTTAAATGCTGTCTTGATGTCAAGGGCAGTCACTATCACCTCACCTCGGGAGTTCAGCTTTATTTCCATGTTTGAGCCAAGGCTGTAATGAGGTCAGGAGCTGAGTGGCCCTGTTGGAACCCAAACTGGTTGTCAGTGAGCAGGTTATTGCTAAGCAAGGGCCGCTTGATAGCACTGTTGATGACCCTTTCCATTACTTTGATGATGGAGAGTAGACTGATGGGCTGGTAATTGGCCGAGTTGGATTTGTCCTGCTTTTTGTGTACAGAATGTACCTGAGCAATTTACTACATAGCCGGGTAGATGCCAGTGTTGTAGCTGTACTGGAACAGCTTGACTAGGAGCGCAGCAAGTTCTGGAGCACATGTCTTCAGCACTATTGCCAGAATGTTGTCAGGGCCCATAGCCTTTGCAGTATCCAGTGCCTTCAGCCCTTTCTTGATATCATGTGGAGTGAATTGAATTGGCTGCAGACTGGTATCTGTGACGCTGGGGACCTCCGGAGGAGGCCAAGATGGATCATCCACTTGGCACTTCTTGCGGAAGATTGTTGCGAATGCTTCAGCCTTATCTTTTGCGCTGCTGTGCTGGGCTCCTCCATCATTGAGGATGGGGATATTTGTGGAGCTACCTCCTCCAGTGAGTTGTTTAATTGTCCACCACCATTCATGACTGGATGTGGCAGGACTGCAGAGCTTAGGTCTGATCCGTTGGTTGTAGGATCGGTTAGCTCTGTCTATCACTTGCTGCTTATGCTGTTTGGCACGCAAGTAGTCCTGTTTTATAGCTTCACCAGGTTGACACCTTATTTTTAGGTATGCCTGGTGCTGCTCCTGGCATGCCCTCCTGCCCTCTTCATTGAACCAGGGTTGATACCCTGGCTTGGTGGTGATGGTAGAGTGGGGTATATGCCGGGCCATGAGGTTACAGATTGTGTTCGAGTACAATTCTGCTCCTGCTGATGGCCCCCAGCGCCTCATGGACGCCAGTCTTGAGTTGCTAGATCTGTTCGAAACGTATCCCATTTAGCACAGTGGTAGTGCCACACAACATGATGGAGAGTATCCTCAATGTGAATGCGGGACTTCTTCTCCACATAGACTGTGTGGTGGTCACTTCTACCGATAGTGTCATAGACAGATGCATATGAGGAGGCAGGTTGGTGAGGATGAGGTCAAGTATGTTTTTCCCTCTTGTTGGCTCCCTCACCACCTGCAGTAGACCCAGTCTAGCAGCTATGTCATTTAGGACTCAGCCAGCTTGGTCAGCAGTGGTGCTACTGAGCCACTCTTGCTGATGGACATTGAAGTCCCCCACCCAGAGAACATTCTGCACCCGTGCCACCTTCAATGCTTCCTCCAAGTGGTGTTCAACATGGAGGAGCACTGATTCATCAGCTGAGGGAGGGCGGTCACCTTAAACAAGTGGCCCTGCCCCTTTATATACAGTATTGACTGTAATCTTTCACTTTGGTTGAATGATCAATTTATGATTAGAAACTTAGGGACAGGAGTAGGCCATTTAGCTCCTCTGCCCTGTTTTGCTATTCATTGTGATGATGGTTGATCTGTGTCGTAACTCCATATATATCTGCCTTTGCCCGATATCCCTTAATACCTATGGATGACAGGAACCTATCAATCACCCTTTGTGAGGAAGAGTTTCCTAATTTCATTTCTGAAAGACTTCAAAATGGTTTTTCGATTATTCCCCCAGTCCTAGGTTCCCCAACTGGCAGAAGGCGTTTCTCACAATCTACCCGATCTGTTCTCCTTAATATCTTAAAAACATCAATCAAATCACCCCTTAACCTTCTAAATTCCAGGAATGCATCCCTCATTTACTGCCTAAATGATCTATAGGATTTACATTTGCTTTGTCACTGGCGGCAGATCATTCAACCAAGTTGTTAGAGACACGTTCTCATTTTTGATCAGCACTTGAAGTCCTTACTGCTGGTTTAGTCTGACTAGGTTCAGCCTGTCTAGGAAATTGTATTCTTTTTTTACTTATGTGGAATTTAATTCAGAAATGGTAGCCAGCTCAAATGTCAAATTTTATTATTTTTCCACAGATTCTGGTGGTGCCTTTTCTTTGTGGATGTTTGGATGTCTGCTACAATTTTATTTTAAAGCAGAGATTTTTTTAGGCTTCCCTCCTTGTTTGTTACAGAGGGTTTGGATAAGCAGCAAAATTCACTTTACTGTGTTTGTTTAATACCTAGCAGGATGAGCCTGGCATCGCTGATGTTATGCATTATCTGTAACAATGGGGAGTAGTACAAAAGAGACCCCAAGTGTCCATTCTTGGCAGGTTATCACTGCCAAGCCCATTCCTGGCCTCATCTAATTTTCAATTCCCTTTACCTGGCTCAGGAAAGTCGAACCCACTTTGCAGTGTGCCAGTTGCCCACCCAGGCTGGGATTAATTAACAAAATGGAGATCAGAACTGAGGCTGTCTTTGGTAAATTTTGATTTGAAAGGATTATAAAACAGTAACTGTTCCAAATTTCTGGAGCACGTTATACCTTCTGGGGGGCTTTTAAAAAAAAAAAAATTGTGCTATGAAGTTCAGGGATATTGATGATGTGGTATAGACATCCATGTCAGGTACAGTGTGGTTGGAGGCAGAGATTGTGAATTTTGTGCTATGGATCACTGATTACTAAGAGCTGGGTTGAGAGTTCCTGAACTGATTTATCCTCGGTGCTCAGAACAAATAATTTCCATCCCATCAATTGGGCTGAATTTGAACCCAGATGTCAGTTTGCATCATTCAGCCTTTTCCTCCCTTTAGAGTTTTTGGATAAGCATTCTTAACCAAGCAGATTTTGTCTTTTTTTTTCCCCCCGGAGTCAGCTGCATTGACCAATGCAGTCATAAGCCCGTAGCTACCATATATCCTCCAAGAAAATGGCAATCTCTTGAGCAGGAGAGTGCAGTTACATTCTGAAACCTGCCCATGCTGAATAGTAATGGCCCTGGCCTTGTAGCAAGAGTGCTGTTCTTTTTGAAATTTTGTTTTAATTAGTTTTTGAAAAATTATTGATCAGGTTATTAGCAGTAGTATTCTAGTAGCTGCCAATTTAAACTGCAGTACTTGCCTTCTGTAAGTCTGTGACTGGCGCAGCTAGGTTAGATGCCTCTAGGTTAAATGTAATTAGTCAGGGCAGTTGTGACAACTGTTTACAGTAAGAACACTTGTGTTTTTGAGGTGTTTATTATAAAAAAATTTAAAACTGAGTACTTCATAAATGCTTCATTAGATATTTTTTATTGCCTCCAAACCTCCGGCACCTTCTAGGTGGAGGACCACACTCATGAACGTCAATAAATCTGAGTTTCTAGGATATCGGAGTACATTGTTTCTTTTTACATTTGCATTACTGATTGACAATTTGATCTCTCAGCTGTTTGAGTTGTGTGGCAAGATGCGCTTGAGGACACTAGTTGTTTAATGTACTCAAATTTTTTTTGCATTGTTAGTTTGGCAAAATTGATGTCATCCTTCCAAAACTATCTTTCCATTGCAACATCTAAATTAATCCAGTGGCATGGCCTCAACCATACTGCCTGATGGTGCACTCCTACTTGACCTTCCTTTGTGTAAAGAAATGGCTCCCAGTGCAGAATTTTACAGCCTCCTTGCAGGGGCTGGGGTGGGGAGATGGGAGAAACCTAGCAGGTCACCCTGCTCAGGCTTCAGGTGGGGGGAGCGTCTATCAAGGGCCCCCTTTCCACATTGGGTGTGCCCCCAAACCCCCTCTCTCGACATCCCTCAGGCATTTCATCTCCTCCCCTCCTGCCGTGAGACTCCCCCCAGCTCCTGCAATTACCTGGTCCTGGACACCGGGACTTAAATCTGGGTACTGGTTTGGCTGCTTGGACTACAGAGCTGCTGGCCAATCAGATTGGCAGATTTTCTTCTCTAAAGGACATTAGTGAACCAGTTGGGTTTTTACAGCAACCAAAATAGTTTCATGGTCACCATTACTACTAGCTTTCAGTTTCAGGTTTATTAATTGAATTTAAATCCCGCCAGCTGCCACGGTATTTGAACCAATGCCTGGGCTTCTGGATTACTAGTCCAGCAACATTCCCAGTACGCTACCATCTCCCTAGGATGTGGGAAAATAATTGGATAATAAGGAACAGCATTAATTAAAAGACTTTGGGGAGAATAATTGGCAGCTAAGTTCAGGATTCAAATTGACAATGTTTGCATTTTGCAGTTTTGTAATTAACTACAAGGCACTGTGCAGTATTAAAAAAGTTGGCCCAGGCCTTTATAGTAACATAATGTACCAACTAAAGATTGAAATCATCAGTTAAGCTTGTAAACTCCCAATCAATGCCACAGGTTATAGCATAATTGTGAAGCAAAAGTTTTATACCCTATACCTGAAAGAAGCACAGCAGTGTCTGTGACTCCTATAAAACATAAAACGTAATGGTTGATGTTTAAATCTCACTCCACTACCCAAGCACAAAACAAAAGCAAAATACTGCGAATGCTGAAATTAAAACAAAATATTCAACATACTCAGCTGGTTAGGCAGCATATGCAGAGAGAGAAACAGATTTAATGTTTAACTCTGTTTCTCCTTCTGCAGATGTTGCCTAACCTTCTGCGTATTTCCAGCACTTTCTGTTCTTGTTCCATGTTCTAGTGTAAGGCTTCAGTGAATTACCAGCACTGAGCAAAGAAAATGCCTCAAACAAATTATTGTATTCTAAAACGTATTCCAAAACACTTTTTCTTTTCATTGAGGTGTTAAACTGAGACCCCTGCCTATTCGGGTAGAACAGTGCTATTCAAAGAGGTGAGTTATCCTAATTTCCTGTAAGTCAACAGTAAACGTTTATTTTTGTGACTGTTTCATTGTCTCTCTTCTGTCAGGCTGCTTGTCTGACAGCCAGTCTTTGATGGGTAGCAACCTTGAAGTAAATATTGGGAAGATGGAAGCCATCATCTTTAGCTGCCTTTAATAACTTCACCTCCTTGCCAGACTGTTCACAACCTTGGCAACGTGCTAAGTTTTTGACTCCATACCAAAATCTAGCGAGTATTCCAAAACACTGCTGCTTGTATTCTATACCATAGCACATTCTGCTCACCTATCAGCCTCATTTTGAGTGTTCCACATTAGCTCCTGGAACCACAAGGTTCAAATCTCATTCTTGTCCTCTTCTAATAACTCCATGGTCTCATTCAGACTATACTCCCCTAATCTCTGGTCTCCTGGCATCTTATTTCTCTCCACTTTTTTTCTGCCATTTATGGCCACGTCTTCAGTTCTCCGCAGTTCATTCCTCTCCAGTTCCCTCCACCCCGACTCTCTTGAGACCATCCTTAAAATCTATCCCTTTGGTTCGAGCTTTTCAGTCACCTCTTGCCTCCTTTGGCACACCATCCTTTTTCTGTAAACTTTTGTGAAGTGCCTTGTTTTTTTAAAAAATTAAAAGCACTATATAAATACAACTTGACTTCAAGTTGGCTGCCTCTTGGCTGTGACGTACCGTGAGGTGACATGAGGATGTGAAAGGCACTGATTAAAAGCAAGTTTGTTATTTTAAAGTTGTTGCACTGTGCTGTTACAGGCCTGTAGGTGAGCTAGTTCAGAAACTAATATTTCGGGTGAGACCTGTCATTCACTTCTAGATGCTGTGTAGAATGTACATATGCAGTTTTCAGTAAACATCGTTTTTCCCTTGGGAGATGTCAGCTTATAAAGGCAAACAGCTCCTGAAGCACTAATTATGGAATGGGTGGACACATGGCAGATGAAATTTAATCTAGAGAAAATGTGAAGTTGAATATTTTGGTCGGAAGAACGAGGAGAGGGAATATAAAATAAAGCGTACAATTCTAAAAGGGGTACAGAAACAGAGAGGCCCAAGGGGGGTTGTGTGGGAGTAGGTGGTATGTATGCACAAATCAGCCAAGGGCAGATTGGGAAAGCAGTTTTAATAAAACATATGGAATGCTGGGCTTTCTGAATAAGAGGGATAGAGTACAAAAGCAAGGAGGTTAAGGTGAGCCTTTACAAAACATTGTTTTGGCCTCAGCTGGAGTATTGTGTCCAATTCTGAGCGCCACTATTTAGGAAGAATGTGAAGGCATTAGAGATGGTGAGAAAGGTTCCAGGATGAATGACTTAAGGTATGTGGATAAATTAGAAGAAGATGGGACTGTTTTCTTCAGAGAAGATTGAAAGGGGGTTTGATAGAGGTGTTCAAAATCATGAGTGGGTAGGGAGAAACTCTTCCCATTGGGAGAAACTCTTCCCATTGGCAGAAGGGTTGCGAACTAGCAGACTCTGATTTAGGGTGATTGGCAAAAGACGCCATGGCGACATGAAACTTTTTTTTACACAGCAAGTGGTTAGGATCTGGAGTACACTATGTGAGAGTTTGGTGGAAGCAGGAAATGGATAATTATCTGAAGGAAAAGATTTGCAGGGGAATGGGACCAGCTAAGTGTCTTGCAGAGAGCTGGCATGGACATGATAGGCTGAATTGCCTCCTATGCTGTAATCATTCTGTAATGGCACTAGGTGCATATAATATCTCAGTCAAGCAGGCAGTGCGCGCAAATTTAATGTTAATTGTGCCAGTATATAGGCTATCATAGCCTCAGGATGACAATGTTCCTCTCAATGCATTTATCCCAATGATCATTTGGCTTTCAGCCATCACCAAATAAAACCACAGACATCTCTGTTATGATTAACTAACAAAAAACATTATTTCCTTAAGCCTTGTTATGATAAACTGATGGAGCCAGAGCAGAAGTTTTGCTTTTACTACTTTGTCACAGACTGATTGGGAGGAAAGACCTCCTGCTTTTCTTCTTCTTTGGCAGCTCATCTAACTGCTGTCAATGTCAGGTGATTTTTGTGAGGAGCCAAAACAATTACAGTTGATTAGTTTGCCATGAAATGACTCAGCCCGTTTAAATTACAGTAATCTGTTACAAGGCAGGTGTTTGTTATTATGAAAGACGTTTCATCAGGCTTTATTAAACTCCCTCAATTTCGACAGCGCTTCAATCTGCAGAAAAGGAAGGTTCATCAACCATTTCTCTGCTTCCCATTTTCTCCCTGTTTACCAAAGGAGACACCTCTCATCAGAAAAAGTCATCGACTGAACCTGTCTCCACAGGTGCTGCCTGACCTGCTGAATGTTTCCAGCATTTCACAACAAAAGCTCAATTCTCATGCACTCCTTAACATGGTGCAAATTTCTTTGTTTATACATTAATTTATGCTTTTTTGTAATAGAAAAGCAACTTAATTCAAATGAGTGATGAAATTAAGGTAATTGTTAATTCCAAAGCTTTATAATTTGAAATCCCTTTTAACCTCGAGTTAATTTTCATTTTTAATTGAGGAAAAGCTGTACCTCTTGCACCCTCAAAAATTGATACAAAGCACAAAATCATCTTTTCTTGTCCTTGATGTGTTTTTAAAAAAATCATTCTTGGGGTGTTGGTGTCGCTGGCTAACCTAGGATTTATTGCCCATCCCTAATTGCCCTTGAGAAGCTGGTGATGAGCTGCCTTCCTGAACCGCTGTTGTCCATGTGTTATAGGTACACTCATTGTGCTATTAGGGAGGGAGTTCCAGGATTTTGACCCAGCGACAGTGAAGGAATGGCGATATTTTTCCAAGTCAGGATAATGAGTGACTTGGAGGGGATCTTCCAGGTGGTCGTGTTTCCAGGTGGTCGTGTTCCCATGTGTCTGTTGCCCTTGTCCTTCTAGATGGTGGTGGTCATGGGTTTGGAAGGGCTGTATGGGGAGGCATGTATCAAATTAGATCAAAGCAGAATTGCAAACCTAAAACTGGCTAAGGTACTTTGTTCCAGAATGTAACCAATGCTACACGTCCCTCCCAGGCAAAGAAGATCAGAGATTTCTAGTATCCTGTTAAACATTTCTCCCTTAACCAACACTGATTAACTGGATACATATCTGATTGTGGGATATTGGCTGCCACATTTGACTATACATGACTTCAAAGAATTATAGAATAGCTACAGCGCAGAAAGCAGTCATGTTCATGCTGCCTCTGCATAACAGCAACTCTTTTCTGTGTAGTCTTGCAATTCCTTTCAGATAATTATCCAATTGCCTTTTGAAAGCCATGATTGAATCTGCCTCCACCACACACTCAGGAAGTGCATTCCAGATTCTAACCACTTGCTGAGTATAAGTGTTTGTCCCCCTGCTGCCATTGCTTCTTTGGCTTTGAATGAATGTCCTCTGGTGTTCTCAAGCCTTACACCAATGGGAACAGTTTCTCCCTATCTATTCTGATTAGACCCCTCATGATCTTGAACACATCTATCAAATCTCCTCTCAACCTTCTCTAAGAAGAAGTGCCACAGGTTTTTGAGTTCCTCATCCCTAACTTCAAAAGTAATTAATTGGCTTCGGACATTTGAGACACATGATAAGCTATATATTTTTGTTCTTATCTGCACCCAGTCCCTTCCATCTCATTACACTTACAGGTAGAAATGATTCCAGTGATTCAGCCTGGACTGATTTAATCCCATCAAGATAGCTACAGAGATGCGAAAATGAGCTTGAGTAATAAGAAAATTGACTAGAGGTCCTCCTGATTTGCCATTTATTGCAAGAATTCTTGGCCTGAATTTTGCAGCGGTAATGATGGCCCAACGGTCAGCGTTCGCTGTACTCCACTGAAACTTTCAGCAATATCTGAGTCTACGCCTGTGCAGAGTAATGCAGAAATCTGGAAGTTTCTGTCGGTGATACTACACTTCCTTATACCTTGTGCTATCATTGGAAATTAATTGAATTTACAAGAACTTCCATTTTTACGCTGTTAGGTTGTTGTAATTGGGGCAAAATATTATGGCGGTGGAGTTTCCTGCCCTGCCACCCTAAGAACACAAGAAATAGGAGCTGGAGCAGATCACGTGGCTCAATGAGCCTGCTCCACAACTCAATACGATCATGGCTGACCTTGAGCTTCAACTCTCCACCTGCTCCCCATATCCCTTAATTCCCTGAGACCAAAAACCTATTCATCCCAGCCTTGAACATACTCAACAATGAAGCATCCACAACCTTCTGGGGTAGAGAATTCCAAAGATTCACAACCCTTTGCGTGAAGTAATTTCGCCTCATGTCTGTCCTAAATGATCGGCCCCCTTATCCTAAGACCGTGCCCCCTGACCAGTAGATACAATCTCTCGGCGTCCGCTCCGGTGGGAACGCATCACCGCTGATGCCGGCTGCCCCGCAGCCATTTAACAATCTAAGCAGAGTTAATTGGCCAGAGACAGGATTTCTGCCCCTCACTCAGGAGGAAGTTCTCTCTTCACGGAGAGAGCTGCTGGCAGATCTGTAGCCTCAGCAGCGCCACTGGCAGCAGTGGTCACTCCTGGGACTACAAACAGTCCCCAGAAGTCCCTGAGCCCAGGATGGAGGTAACTTGGGGGGAGGGGGTGGTGATGGGAAGACCAGGTGGGGAGAGTGCAGTGGAGGGTGGGGTGGTTGGTGTGGTGTGGCAAACTTTGAAGGGATGCTTGATCTCCAAATGGAGCCAGTAACAAAGGCAACCGAGTTGCTCCTTTCTCACCTGAGGCCTGAGCAGAGTGATCTGCCAGCTTCTTTCTCCCACTACGGACAGGTTGGGGGTGAGTGGCGTGAAGACCACCCAGAGGGCCCCTCAACTGCAAACCTGCTGCCTGGGAGCCATAAAATCCTGCCCTTGAGAAAAGTTACAGCTTGTTGAGTGAATTGTGACTGGGCTTTCTAACGGCGTAATAACTTACCGCCAAACAAAATTCGTAACTCCTCAGATACTGATGCAGCCCATGGCCCCATATAGCAAAACCTCGCAACAGTCAGGCTTGGGCTGATAAGTGGCAAGAAAGATTTGAGACACTAGCCAAACAAAGGTTGTCTCCAGCAAGAGAGAATCTAAGCACTTCCCCTTGACATTCGATGGCATTACCATTGCTGAACGTCCCAACATCAACATCCTAGAGGATTGGGGGGGTCACCATTGACTAGTAATTTAGACCCTGTGAGGAACTCGCCTCCAACTTCCCAAAACCCTGTGCACCATCTACAAGGCACAAGTCAGGAGTCTGCTGGAATATTCTCCACTTTCCTGGATGAGTGCAGCTCGACACCAGCGTGCTTGATCAGGGGTCTTTTCACCACCGATGCAGTTGTGTGTACCTTCTACAAGATCCATTGCGGCAACTCACCAAGGCGCCTTTGACAGCACCTTCCAAACCGCGACCTCTGTCACCTAGAAGGACAAGGGCAGCAGATACATGGGAACACCACCGCCTGGAAATTCCCTTCCAAGCCACTCGCCATCCTGACTTGGAAATATATCGGCCATTCCTTCACTGTCACTGGATCAAAATCCTGGAACTTCCTCCCTAACAGCACTGTGGGTGTACCTACACCACATGGACTGCAGCAGTTCAAACTCTTTCGAGTTATCAGTCACAGATTGCAACTCTTTCGAGCACAATCACAGTTCTTGGTTTCCGGGAGTGGGACATGAACCCACAACCCTCTGATTCAAAGGCGAGGGTGCTATGAACTGAGCCACAGCTGACACCTCCTGCAGCAGTTCAAGAAGGCAGCTCACCACCACCTTCTCAAGGGGCAATTAGAGGTGGACAATGGATAATAAATGCTAGCCCAGCCAGTGAAGCCCACATCCCATGAATGGATATAGAACCCCTTATTGGCCCTGAAAAGCTAATTTTATATTTGTGGAATGATGAACTTCCTGGTAATCATTTTTTTTTAAAAATCCACATTTTTAAAAAATGATGAACTTCCTGTTAAAAAGTTTAAAAAATTTCTTTTTAAAAAAGAAATCACTTTTTAAGCACTGGTTTATCATTTAAGTTTCCATCTTAATCCAATCATTATTTATTTCGCTATTTGAAAATTAGATCAAGAGAAAAGTGAGTGATTTTAATTTCCTGCTTTGCTGTGTGTGAATACTTCAGTCTTACTTGGCTGCCGATCTGCTGGCTGACATCACTGCGGCTGCATGTCAAGACATCACCTTGACTTGGTGCCAGATTTAAACTGATGCCAGGAAAAGGGGAAAAACCACACCACGGAGAGTGAAAGATCTTCGTGAGCATCTTTCTTTGAGGACAGAGGCGAGCGCCCTTGTTTTACCACTGACTGCAAAACCCGGGCCTTATAATCCGAACATCCCACAATGCTCTCTCAAGCTTGTGAAATTTAATTAAATATAAATATTGATGTTCTGTGGACACCAGAGCTAAACACTGGCAGCAGTGTCAAAACCTGTCAAAAGATGGAGTCTCAAAACCCATGACATGATCACTGACTTATATCCTTTTGTGTTTATTCCTGCAGATTTTGTTTCAAGAAATATGAAGATTGATGAGCTTTTTTAAGGGAATGAGTCAAAGTTCCTTGACTTGATGCAAAAGTGAATTTTAACACATATACAATTTGGAATGACCAAAATTGCACAAACTCCAATGATAATTGATCCGCCACTACAAATTGTAACTCAGTTGCCTTGAGGTCTGGGGCTTAAAAATTCCTGAGTTACATGCCCAATTATACCATTTAAACTGAGCTGTTCGTGTTGCTCGCCCACGCTTCCCATACAGCAGTAATAGATGGAAAAATATGTATAGTGAGGCCTTTTCAGTACTACTACATTGTTCTCTTTTTACAGAGGAGATGGAAATGTCACCTGTGGAAATCAACTAGCCAGCATGGAACAATTACCCATGAATGCTGGAACTGTGAGCTAATGCAGAAAATCTGTAATTGAACTGATTCTCGGCAAGATACCAAAATTGTTTCAGCTCTGCTCCTTGATACAGTGCATTGTACCTTTCTAACACGTTCCAGACTTGTTCGTACTCTTTAGGGATAGTCTTGTGAATGTAAACTGCGAACGTACAAACAAAGGAGCAGGATTAGGCCATTCGGCCCCTCGAGCCTTTTCCGCTATTCAATAAGATCAATGCTGATCAGTTTGTGTTTCAAATTCCACATTTGAAGGGGAGGCGATAATGTAGTGGTATTGTCGCTGGGTTAGTCATCCAGAGATCCAGGGTAATGCTTTGGGTTCAAATCCCACTACTGCACCATGGTGGAATTTGAATTCAATAAAAATCTGCCACTAAATGTCTAATGGCAACCATGAAACCATTGTCGATTGTTGTAAAAACCCACCTGGGTTCACTAATGTCTTTTAGGGAACGAAATATGCCATCCTTACCTGGTCTGGCTGACAAGAAACTCCAGACCCACAGCAATGCGGTTGACTCTTAAATGCCCTCTGAAATAGCCTCGCAAGCCATTCGGTTGTATCAAACTGCTACGAAGTCTCAAAAAAGGATTGAAACCGGATGGACCACCCGGCATTGACCTAGGCACCGGAAATGACAACGGCAAACTCAGCCCTGTCGACCCTGCAAAGTCCTCCTGACTAACATCTGGGGGCTAGTGCAAAAATTGGGAGAGCTGTCTCACAGGCTAATCAAGCAACAGCCTGACATCGTCATCCTCACGGAATCATACCTTACAGAACTTGTGCTCCGGAACTTGCTGTGCTCCAAGCCAGGCTGTTCCAGTACAGCGACAACACTGGCATCTACCCAGCTATGTGGAAAATTGCCCAGGTAAGTAATGTACACAAAAAGCAGGACAAATCCAATCCAGCCAATTACTGGCCCATCAGTCTACTCTCCATCAGTAAAGTAATGGAAGGGATCATCAACAGTGCTATCTAGCAGCACTTGTTTATCAATAACCTGCTCACTGATGCCCAGTTTGAGTTCCGCCAAGGCCACTCAGCTCCTGATCTCATTACAGTCTTGGTTCAAACATGGACAACAGAGCTAAACTCCCAAGGTGAGGTGACAGTAACTGCCCTTGACATCAAGGCCACTTTTGACCGAGTGTGGCATCAAGGAGCCCTAGTAAAATTGGAGTCAATGGGAATTGGGGGGGAAAACTCTCCACTGGTTGGAGTCATATCTAGCACAAAGGACGATGGTTGCATTGTTGGAGGTCAATCATCTCAGCTCCAGGACATCGCTGCAGGAGTTCCTCAGGGTAGTGTCCTTGGCCCAGCCATCTTCAGCTGCTTCACCAGTGACCTTCCTTCCATCATAAGGTCAGAAGTGGGAATGTTCGCTGATGATTGTACAACATTCAGCACCATTCGTGACTCCTCAGATACTGAAGCAGTCCATGTCCAAATGCAGCAAGACCTGGACAATATCCAGGCTTGGGCTGACAAGTGGCAAATAACATTCGTGCCACACAAATGCCAGGCAACAACCATCTCCAACAAGAAAGAATCTAACCATCACCCCTTGGAGTTCAATGATATTACCATCACTGAATCCCCCAATGTCAACATCCTGGGGGTTACCATTGACCAGAAACTGAACTGGACTAACCATTTAAATACTGTGGATACAAGAGCAAGCCAGAGGATAGGAATCCTGCAATGAGTAACTTGCCTCCTGACTCCCCAAAGCCTGCCCACCATCTACATGATACAAATGAGGAGCGTGATGGGATACCCTCCACTTGCCTGGATGAGTATATCTCCCACAACACTCGAGAAGCTTGACACTGTCCAGGACAAAGCAGCCCATGTGATTGGCACCACATCCACAAGCATTCACTCCCTCCACCACCGACGCGCAGTAGCAGCAGTGTGTACAATCTACAAGATGCGGTGCAGGAAATCACCAAGGTTCCTTAGACAGCACCTTCCAAACTCATGACTACTACCATCTAGAAGGACAAGGGCAGCAGATAGATGGGAACGCCACCACCTGGAATTTCCCCTTCAAGTCACTCACCATCTTGACTTGGAAATATATCGCCGTTCCTTCACTGCCGCTGGGTCAAAATCCTGGAACTCCCTTCCTAACAGCACTGTGGGTGTACCTACACACATGGACTGCAGCAGTTCAAGAAGATTGCTCACCATCACCTTCTCAAGGGCAACTGAGGATGGGCAATAAATGCTGGCCCAGCCAGCGAAGCCCACATCCCGTGAACGAATTTTAAAAAAGGGTGGTGAATCCTTGGAATTCTCTACCCCAGAGGGCTGTGGAGGCTCAGTCATTGATTATGTTCAAAGCAGAGGTCGATAGATTTCTAGATACAAATGACATTAAGGGATACGGGGATAGTGTGGGAAGATGGCGTTGAGGTAGAAGATCCACTATGATCTAGTTGAATGGCAGAGCAGGCTCGAGGGGCTAAATGGCCTACTCCTGCTCCTATGTTCTTATGTTTCAAAACAGTTTTAGCCAATGAAGTACTTTTGAAGTGAGTTCATTGTTGTCATGTAAGAAATGCAGCAGCCAAGTTGTGCACAGCAAGCTCCCACAAACAGTAATATGATAATGACCAGATAATCTGTTTGGTGATGTTGGTCGAGGGATAAATATTTGCCAAGACACCAGGGGTAACTCCCTTGCTTTGTTTCAAAATAGTGCAAAGGGAAGTTTTACGCCCACTTAAGAGGGTGGACAGGGACTCGATTTAATGTTTCATCTGAAAGATTGCACCTCCAACAATGGAGTACTCCCTTCTCCAGTGTGAACCTAGGTTTTTATGCTCATTTCTCTGGAGTGGGTCTGGAACCGATGACCTTCTAACTCAGATGAGAGTCGTAATACTGAGCAGCAATTGGCACATTATATATTTCCTTAGTTTCTAGTTGGAACTGAGGATGTGGCTGTGATTGATGAGCTATTCATAGTCCTTTTCCTCTCCACGGTCATTTGCCATTGCATGGATGAGATGTGTAAATAACTCTGCATGCAGTGATAGAGACTAGTCCAACTTATAAAAACAAAAAACTGCGGATGCTGGAAATCCAAAACAAAAGCAGAAACAGAAATACCTGGAAAAACTCAGCAGGTTCTGTTGAAGGGTCATGAGGACTCGAAACGTCAACTGTACTCTTCTCCGCCGATGCTGCCAGACCTGCTGAGTTTTTCCAGGTATTTCTGTTTCTGTTTTTGTTTTAGTCCAACTTATAGGTGCCTTGGATAAAAACAATGTCCTTTTTTATTATTTGATAGAGGTGATGGATTTGATAGAGATCTTTAAAACTATAAATCTTAGTTTAATAGGGTCGGTAGGGTAGAAATAATGTTTTTACATGTGGGAGTGTCCAAAACTAGGGATCTCATTATAAGATGGTCACTAATAAACCTGATAATGAATTCAGAAGATTCTTCTTTCTTCAGGGAATGTGGGATTTACTGCCACATGGAGTGGTTGAAGTGAATAGCATAGATGCTTTCAGTGTGGGGAGCTAGTTAAGTACATGAGGGAGAAAGGAAGAGAAGTATAGGATAAGTATAGGGTGGGCTTTTGTGGGGTGTAAAAACCAGCATAGACCAGTTGGGCTGAATGGCCTGTTTCTGTGCTGTATTTTCCACTTGGTGAGAGGTGTTTTAGAGCAATGTTTCCCAAAGCTAGATTTCAGGCTGGAAACTTGTTCCACCAGACAGTGGAAATAGGAATATCTTGGTCTTCCTGGGTGACATACTATCACGTAATAGCTAATGGCTTCCTCAAAATTCTAGTTTCACCATCCCTAAAGGTGTGTATTGTGTTTGGCATCCTCCGAAGAGCCTACTGAGGCAGTTACATACCAACATACGAGTTAGGAGCAGGAGTAGGCCACTCGGCCCCTCGAGCCTGCTCCGCCATTCAATGAGATCATGACTAACCTGAATGTAACCTCAACCCCACATTCCTGTTGATTCCCAATAACCTTTCACCCCCTTGTTAATCGAGGATCTATCAAGCTCTGCCTTAAAGATATTCAAAGACTCTGCTCCCACTGCCTTTTAAGGAAGAGAGTTTCAAAGACACTCAACCCTCTGAGAGAAAAGATTCCTCCTCATCCCTGTCTTAAATGAGCAACCCCTTATTTTTAAACAGTGACCCCTGTCATTGTTAGCACTTCCTTCTTACAAGCTGTTATCTCCAACTACCCCATCTTCCAGTTTCATCAACCTTCCTGCCCAGAACCCCCATTGGAGGTTAATCTCCCCAACCTCTTTCCCAATATGCTTGCCCCTATCACCATCTCCTTAGACTCTTACTAACAGATGGACATCATCATTGCCCTCTGCGTTGGTCTCCGGGATGATCTTTCACTCTTGAACAAGGGCCTTGCCATTTTGCCACTTTTCTCTGGACATTGGCTTCATGACTTGACTGAAAATTGCCTTACAGATAACAAAACCTGAAGCCTCCCCACCTGTGTATACTTCCCATCACCCGTCCTGCCTTAACTCTTAACCTGATAGTATGGATCCAAACTTCTGATCAACCCCCCTTATAACCCCTGGTATTTTTTGGCTCTCCATCCATTTTTGACTGATTACTCATGGTTTAGGCGTTATGATGTTCTATATTAAAGATGCTCTGTAAATGTAAGTGATTATTACTAACGGTGCAGAGGCTGTTATTTCTCCTGTTATGGCACAGCTGATGGTAAATGCTGAGTTGTTCAAATCCTAAAGGGAAACTTGAAACAGCTGCCACAACTTGTTTTGCAATTGTATAAATTTTGAGATATGGGCCTTGAATTCAGTAGTAATAATAGCACCAAGTTTTATAAGTTTTTACAAAACTAGATGAAACATTTATTAACAAAAAGAAATGATTTTTAAGCACACACATATGTCTATAAATTACTACAATAATAATTTCTTAATCCCCTACTTAACCTGACTCCGAGTTACACTTTTGTTAAGGCAACATTAAAACATGTAGATTTTGAAAGACCAAGACAAGGTGACACACAATACCCTGAACCAGTTGAATTCAAAGTTCCTTAACTTCAGTTCGTTGTAGACAGCAGCTTGAGGCTTAGATGCTGAAGGCTTTTCACACTTGTTAGAACTTAAAATGCCTACCCTTTCACACAGCCTTCGCTCCTTTACACATATGCCCTTTGCCCTTTGAATGCAAATTCCTATTGTTTCACTATGTCTTTGGACTTTAACTTTCTAATAATAAAACTGTCTCATAGCACTAATTTTACCAGTAATCTTTGGGAAAAATAAACACACTGTTTCTGAACTTCACCTGGCTAGGTGACACATTTCACCCCTTCGTTGAAATCAATCTAGTTTGGTTTATTTAAAAATGCAAATGTTCTTTTACACCCATGTTTACCTCCTTAACATTTCAAACCTAGCTCATCTCATCTCAGGCCAGCTGCCTTTAATCCAATTAAGTCTCACGCACACACATTACAGACACAGATACCACTATTTTGCAATAAATTCCAAAAGCATTATTATATCTTCCTGACACTCCCTTGTAGTCTTTCTACTACCTTTAGTTGATCTCTGGAGTCTTAATTCTTCTAAAAAAAAAGTAGTTGATTGTTCAAATCAAAGCCCTCAAGGACTTTGAGATCAAGGCCGAGATTTTCCAGTCTCATGGCGGGCGGGACCTGCTGTGGGTGAGGCGGTGCCCCAGCCAGAAGTCCATTGACTTGCGGTGGGACCGGAAGATCGTGGCGGCGGGCGGGCGCGGAAAATCCTGCCCCAAGAGTTTGGCAACCGCAAAGTGTTAGGTGTCAGGACTTTGCTAGTAAAACAGGCCAATGTTTGGTACCTGCACAAAACAATTGCTCATCCCAACATTTAACCACCTCACTTTTCATCATTTTTTGTGGGACTTTGCAGTTTACAAATTGGCTGTTGCATCTCCTACAATTCGGTAGTGACGACGTTAAACTGGAACCTGAGTTAGACCACGGTTGGAGTACCTGTGCATAGTTCTCTTCTCTACGAAACAAAAAGGATAACGAATCAGTGAAAAAAAGTGCAAAAATATTGACATGTCTAATACCAGAACTGAGAGGTTATGACCATCCCTAAAGATTGAATAGGCTGGGGCTCTTTTCTCTGGAAAAGAGTAGGCTGAAGGCTGACCTGATGAAGCCTTTAAGAGAATGAAAAGGTTTGATAGGGTAGACCTGGAGAAAATGTCCCCACTTGTGAAGGAAGCTAAAAAATAGAGACCATAAATATAATTCAAAAGGCAATTCAAGATAAACTCCTTTTACACAACAGGTGGTAAGATTGTGGAACTCATTGCTGCAAGGAATCGCTGAGCTGAATAGTGTAGGTGCAGTTAAGGGGAAATGAGATAAACACATGATGGAGAAAGAAATCGAAGGGTGAGATGAAGAAGGGTAGGGGATTAATACATAGAACATGGGTTGAATGGTCTGTCTCTGTTCTGTACACTCAATGTAGCATTTTATTTTTAATTGGTTGTGAAGTGTTCCTGGACATCCTGAGGATTTAAGAAGTGCTACCTAAATACAAGCTCACCTCGAGAAGCATGAGTTGAAAAATATGTAGAGTTTAAAAATAGCGAAGCAACTCGTAAACGTAATGGTGCTAATGAAACGCGATACTTTTAAAATATATTGCTGAAGGTTTCTGAGCTGTTTTTGATGATGTGCAGATGGAAGCACTTTTGTGTGGCTGTGGGAGGACGAAATAGAAATGAAGAGAGGTCACAGACCTGAGACGTTAACTCTGTTTCTCTCACTGCAGGTGCTGCCAGACCTGCTGAGTGTTACGGCACTTTCCGGCCTGAATTTTACCCCCCCCACCCCGAGGCGCGCCCGAAGTCAGCGCGGCTGGAAATGGGTGTAAATCCCGCTCCTGGCCGAGATTGCATGGTGAATGCGATGTTACGCTGGGTGGCCAATTAAGGCCCGCCCAGCGCCAAATGCAGCTACCGGCTGGATTTTCCGTGTGAAGGGGTGGAAATGCGTCAGGCTCCTGGTCCGGTGGGGACCCGGAGGCACGTTCAAAAACACAAGAGGCAGCTCCCTGAAGGCTGGCAGGAGCTGTGGGGGGAGGTTGAGGGAGCTGTTTCGAAGCTATCCAAGAAGTGTCCTGGTGTGCAGTCACGGCCTCAACACCTGGTGGTCATGGAAGGCGGGAGGGCAAGTTGGATGGGCACTCTACCAACCCCCCCCCCCCCTCCAACGTTTCTGAGACGAGTTCCTGGGAGTGCTGGTCGAGGTGGTCAGTGCCAGGCGGCATATCTTAATGCCCAGGGACAGCGAGAGAAGGCCACCCAACCCTGATCAAGAAGGCCTGGACAGAGGTCGCCATTCAGGCAGTGGGTACGATGTGTGGCGCCGCGAGTGGCTTCAGTGCCACACAAGGTTCAGTGATCTGCTGCGGTCAGCGAGGGTAAGTGCAGAAATGGCATGGACCCATGGGGAGAACTTTAGCTGGGAGCCCGTTGCTCAGATTGTTCAGGGGTCTAATAGTGTGTAGGCCAACTGGCACTGAAACCTGCCCTGCCAAGGCTGGGATGCCAGCACCACTGGCCTCTGCGCATTGTAGGGTGAGATGTGCCACAGTGACGAGGCCTGCCTAATGCCCGGGTGGGAGGTGGGTGGGGTGGGGGGGAAACCTGGAAAGGACCTTCAGGGAGACGGAGCAATAATGAGGCTTTCTATTTTACCCTGCCAGGAGAATGACACTGCGGAGCGCCGCAGAGCAGGTGGAGGAGTGCCAACTCTGTGCACCCTCACAAAGCACAAAAGCAATGCACTGGAGCTGGAACGCCAGTGGCCTGCTCGCTCCTCCGGTCGCGATGAGGTGGTGTCTCGGGATGAAGGTAAGAGTGACGGTGAAGGTGACGGATCTGTGTGCAGTGGGTACTGGAAACGTAATGGGTCTCCTCTCATCAGAAACTGAACTGTTGTAGCCAGAGAGCCCATTGAAGCTCCAATGCAGATGGCACCATGCAACAGGTCTCCACTGTCTCCTCAGCCCACCCAGCATGTACGATGTGACTTTGATGATTGAATGTACTGATATTTTGCCTTCCTCCCGCAGATGCACCATCCACAGGAGCCGCCGGTGACCCTGAGGACCCACCATTGAGCCCTGAGGAGGACATCACATCTGCACTAGTTTCACAGCGTCTCTCTGAACCAGGCAGCAGCGCAGATACTGACACGTCGGTGGGCATTAGTTCTTCGGCTCCACGGGTAATGCACAGTGGTGAGGGAACGTCACACTTGCACGAGGAGCTGGCAGAGGCAGCGAGGTCCCAGGGAGCTGACAGTGGGAGCACAGCTGGAGACCAGGACCACGCGTCCGAGGCAGATGACAAGCCTATGGAGTCGTCCATCAGGTAGCAGATGCTGGATGTCCAGTAGGATGCGTGAGGAGATCTGGTGGAGATCCATGAGGGTCTGCGTGCCATGGCCTCCATCATGGAGGAGTCCATGCGGAACATGAATTCTTTGTTGACCCTTAACACCAAGCACCCAGCCTCCTCCATGGAGAGAGTGGCGACCCTCATGGAGAGAGAGCTTCAGGAGCAGACGCAGGGGTTCCTGGGGCTGTGCTCGGATCTGCAAACCCTCACACAGGCACTGACTTCTGGTGGAGCTGCCTCGCTTTCCTCAGCCTCCAGTGGGCCCCCCTTGCCAGAACCAGGTTATGCAGGGCGCAGCATGCGACATCTATGAGGGAGACACGCTCTGGAGGATAGTGTAATGCTCCACCTGATCAGTCCAGGCATCTGAAGCGCATCCTCAGCAGCCCAACCTTCCTCTCCGCCACCGCCCTTATGGAGGTATGACTCCCATTGTATCTCTCCTCGGCCTCAGTTCTTGGGTGACGGAGTGGGGCCACCAGCCATCTCTTCAAGGGATAGCCCTTGTCAGCCAGGAGCCAGGAACAGCCTTGGTGCCTGTGAGGGCCGCAAGACGTAAGCATCGTGTGAGCTCCCAGGGCAACGGACACAAACTTGGAGAATCTATGCCCTATGGTCACAGACGATCTGAACGTTCATTGAGTGGAACCTCCTTCTGTTAATGAAAGCTCCCAGCTCACCTGCTGGGACCTTGATAGCCCCGTGAGTGCAATCGATGACCCCCTGGACGCGAGGGAACCCAGCCATCGCAGTGAAGCCTCGTGCTCTCTCCGCCTGGCTCCCCTCGTCTGTCCAGAAGTGGATGAATGTGCGGATGTGTCTCAAGATAGCATCAATGATGAGCTTGACATAACTGTTTGCAGCTGTTTGAGAAATGCTGCACAGATCCCCCACTGAGATCTGAAAGGAACTGGAGGCAAAGAAGGTCAGGGCCACTGTGACATTCAAAGCTAGGGGCATGGGGTGTCCGCCCACACAGTTGGAGGCGATTTCCGGACCTGTCATGTGACATGTTGCTGTCACTGTGACCCTGGAGAGGCGGAGTCTCCTGAGGCACTGGACCTCAGACATCTGGAGGTAGTTGGAGCACTCCCTGAACACTCTAGGTGCTGGGTCACGCCCTCCCGCCTTGGACTCCCTGCTGGCCCATCACCCACTGAGCCCGTGCCCCTCCTCTGTCCCTGAGGCACTGCCCGTGCTCTTCTGGCCTCCTCTCCCTCCTGCCGCCCCCCCACCCCCTTCCTCTTCAGAGGAGGTTCCACTGGCGGAATTCAATACCCCCATTAGACGGGATGAAATACTCAGGGGAACCTTCCAGGGAAGATGGGGACCTGAGATGCTGAAAGGCAGGCTTGACAATCAGACAAGATGCAAAGAAACTCTGGGTGAGTCTGTACTCACCCAGCAATGAACTGGCAAAGACAGGGAAAGTGCTGCTGACCCGGGGGCCTTTTATCCCACCCGTCGATGAGGAAATGATTATTACGTGATTCCTGCCCACCAGTTTCGCCCGTGCGACGAGCTAAAAATCGCATGGGCAGCATAAAATCGCTGTCTATTGGTTTGTGGATGGCCTTAATTGGCCCTTTAAATACCGGCGCGCGTGGATCCGATTCATCCACGCGGCTGCTGACCACGAAATTGGAGCACGTACTCAATGACGTCGGGAAGCACGCCCGATGTCATTTGACGATATTTGACGTTTGGTCGGGTCAGTCGCGCGCCTGACCCACGAACGTAAAATTCTGGCCTGCGCTTCTTTTTCAGAAATAAGCACCCGTTAGCTTAGTAGCTGCGCACTTGTCTCAGAGGGAGAAGGTTGTAGGTTCGAGCCACGACTCGAGCTGATAGCCTAGGCTGACACTCGAGCATTAACACCAAGGGAGTGCTGCACTGTTGGAAGTGCCGACCTCCAGATGAGATGATAAACCGAGGGCCCCTCTATGGATTCGAATGAGTGTTAAAGATCGGAAGGTCACTGTTTGACGAACGGCCGTTTTCTCATGGGGGGTGTAGAGAATGGTGCGAGGGCTCAGAAGGAAAGTTACATCGTAACATCGCCAGCCTGCGGCCTGAAGCGAGGGCTTCAGGTTTGAGGTGTTTCCAATCGGAGGCGTATTGTAGCTAGTCAGTTGGAGATGAGAAATAATTCAACAAGGAAATCGATGCAGCAGAAAATGAATGCCCTTTTTGATGTTTTTCGTCCCCTGTTTCAAAATTAAACACATGTCCAGTGAGCTCGCATGTGGTATCAATGTTTGAAAAGGGAAATGTGAGTGAATGTTTAGTCTAATCAGAACATTGCTACACTGAGATTTGATTTATGCTTTTAATAGTTCAACACAAAGTTACAAAAGGTTAATATATGTGTTTTTCTTTCCAAAAAAAAATGAATTGTCAGGCGAGACCCAATAAAGGGAATCTTTGCAGTTGTGATTTGGTGTAATTTAACAGCAAAAAAAATAAATCCAAGGAAAGTTTTGTGAATAAGTAGCTCAGGGGAGTTGAAGGTTAGATTTTTTTTTAAGGGAAAACCTTGCTTAATATTTCATGAACCCTTTGTAAAAAGAAACGTTCACCTTGGAAACCTATTAATGCAAAACATAAGTTTTAAGAGATGTTTTGCCAGTGGCATTTATATTTGGCGCAGTGACCATTGATTAGCTGATAGTGTGAATCAGTCACCATCGCTCTGTCAGCTTAGAATATAAAGCTGGCTGTTGTTGCTCAGTGACCATCACACTCATTAATGTTTCCACTTGGATATTTCCAATGTCTCTGCTGTTTATTATTATTTGTTGATCTCCTGTGTCCTATAAAATTCTAACAGGACTAGACAGGGTAGATGCAGGAAGGATGTTCCCGATGGTGGGGGAGTCCAGAACCAGGGGTCACGGTCTGAGGATATGGGGTAGACCATTTAGGACTGAGATGAGGAGAAATTTCTTCACCCAGAGAGTGGTGAGCCTGTGGAATTCGCTACCACAGAAAGTAGTTGAGGCCAAAACATTGTATGTTTTCAAGAAGGAGTTAGATATAGCTCTTGGGGTGAAAGGGATCAAAGGATATGGGGAGAGAGCGGGAGCAGGCTATTGAGTTGGATGATCAGCCATGATCATAATGAATGACGGAGCAGGCTCGAAGGGCCGAATGGCCTACTCCTGCTCCTAGTTTCTATGTTTCTATGACCTTGCGCACATAGAGTTTAAACCGTGTCAGCTTGGCGCAGTCACCAAGGTTTTTGCCTCCAAATCTGAGTTGTCTATTCAAAACTTTTTTAAAAATTCATTCATGGGATATGGGCTTCACTGCCTGGGCCAGCATTTATTGCCCACCCTTAGTTTCCCTTGAGAAGGTAGTAGTGAGCTGCCTTCTTGAACCACTGCAGTCCCTGAGGTGTAGGTACACCCACAGTACTGTTAGGAAGGGAATTCCAGGATTTTGACAAAGTGACGGTGAAGGAACGGCAATATATTTCCAAGTCAGGGTGGTGAGTGACTTGGAGGGGAACTTCTAGGTGGTGGTGTTCCCATCTATCTGCTGCCCTTATCCTTCTAGATGGCAGTGGTCATGGGTTTGGAAGGTGCTGTCGAAGGAGCCAGCACATCATTTAAGTTGATGCTACAGTGCAGTACTGAGGGAGTGTTGCACTACCAGAGGTGCTGTCTTTCAGATGAGATGTTAAACTTGTGGTTATAGAAGATCCGATGGCCATTATTTCAATTATTATTTCAATGAAGGGTAGGGGAGTTCTCCCCAGTGTCGTGGCTAATATTTATTCCTCAACCAATGTCACTAAAATAGATTATCTGGTCATGTACCTCGTTGTTTGTGGGAGCTTGTTGTGCACAAATTTCCTGTCATGTGTACCTGCTTCATACCAGTGACGACACTTCAGAAGTCTGTCACTGGCTGTAAAGCACTTTGTAACATCATGATGATGTGTTAGGTGCTATATAAATACAAATTCATTCTCGGGGTGAGGGTAGAGAATAGGGAACCAGGGTTTTCGGATCTAATTCATACCCATTCTAAAGTCTTTGCATTCCGTCCATTTAAAAAAAAATCCATGATAAATTTCACCTTTATAATTGAAACAGCCTATGTAAACTAGTCACGCTGTAATTACATCTTTTTGCCAGTGGTGGCACTGCTGGAAACAAGCTGGCATAAAGATGTTTTTTTTATTCATTTGTGGGCATCACCCATCCCTAATTGCCCTTGTTCAGAGGGCATTTATTAAGAGTCAACCACATTGCTGTGGGTCTGGAGTCACATGTAGGTAAGAGCAGCAGATTTCCTTCCCTAAAGGGTATTAGTGAGCCAGATGGGTTTTTACAACAATCGGCAATGGTTTCATGCTCATCATTAGGCTTTTAATTCCAGATATTTATTGAATTGAAATTGCACCATCTGCTGTGGTGCGATTTGAACCCAGGTTCCTGGATTACCAGTCCAGTGACAATACCACTACGCCATCGCCTCCACCTCATGTGCAGCTGCAAGGTTTTAGTACATTCCTCGAAACTTACAAGCCTCTGACCCAGCAGTGGGAGTGCTCCCAGCTGAGCCAAACCGACAGATTAAATGCAGTCACAAAATCCTCCAATTGCTAAGGGTGAGGAAGAGACACTTACACCTCTGGCGTAACACAATTGCCGCATTTACACCATTGCAAGAATGATAAAGCTCCTGATGTATGTAAGAGAATAAGTACTAGAAATACTCTCAGCATTGCCAGAGGAGCTGAGAGAAGAGGTAGCTCACATTTCAACCGGGAACCCTTTATCAGGACTGGCCGGTAAACGTTTTCAGTGTGTAACTTTTCTAATTTTTTAACTCTCCCTGGTGGTTCAGTGGTTGCATTTCTTCAGGTGGTGGAGACTAGGACAAGAGCTCGATGTTTTGGGGGTTGAGGTTAGGAAGGACTTCGCACAATGAGCATTGGAAATCTGGAACTCTCTCCCTCAAAAGGCGAGGTGGCCAGTTGAAAATTTCAAGACTGTGATTGATAGATTCTTGTTAGGCAAGGGTATTGAGGGTTATGGAACAAAAATGAGTTGATATAATCAAGATACAGGTCAGCCATGATCTAACTGAATGATGGAACAGGCTTGAGGGACCGAATGGCCTCCTGTTGCTATAAACTTCCTTGTGTATTACTGAAATAATGAGTCATGCTGCCGACGTTTTATACCTTGCACTCATCAGGACAGATGAAAGAACGCCAAATTTTAAAGGGTGCAATAATTTATACCACATGAGAAATGGGTGCTGATTAGTTGGCAAATTGACTCTGATTGATCAAGGCCTTGTAATGGGGAATGCACCAGAGAGCCAAGATCACCCATGCTTTTGGGCTCCCTGCTGCATTCGCCATGGCAACACCTTGACCAATCGGAGGCGACTTGCCAACCAATCAACATTCCTTTCTCATGCGGTTAAAATTGTTGCCCTTCCTTTGAAATGTGGCATTCTTGCACCTGTCCTGGTGAGTGCAAGATGAAAAGCTTCGACAACACGCACTCTTTTTCAGTAACACTCAAGCTCTGTACTACCAAACAACCTCCTTGGTATGCGTTACAGAGTTACCTGAAGGGCTGTAGGGAGGATGAGCCAGCTGACCACAGCACCGTGGCACAGGAGGCCATTCAAGAGGGGGGAGCAAAAAGACAAGTGGTAGTTGTAGGGGATCCTATAATTAGGGGAATTGATAGCATCCTTTGTAAGCAGGATCAAGAGTCCCACATGGTATGTTGCCTGCCCGGTGCCAGGGTGAGGGACATCTCTGACTGGCTTGAAAGGATATTGAAGAGGGAGGGGGAGGATCCAGTTGTTGTGGTCCACGTCAGGACAAATAACATAGTTAAGACTAGGAAAGAGGACGTGTTTGGGGATTATCAAGAACTAGGAACTAAATTAAAGAACAGGTCCTCAAGGGATATAATCTCCGGATTACTACCCGAGCCACGTGCAAATTGGCATAGGGACGTGAGAATAAGGGAAGTAAACACGTGGCTAAAGGAGTGGTGCGAGAAAGAGGGGTTCCATTTCGTGGGGCACTGGCATCAGTATTGGAACAGGAGGGATCTGTACCGTTGGGACGGTCTCCACCTGAACCGATCTGGGACCAATATTCTAGCGAAAAGGGTAAATAGGGTGGTCAACAGGACTTCAAACTAGAAAGTGGGGGGGGGGGGGAAGGGTAAAACTTCAAGAAGTATGACTAATGGGAAACAAAGCATCAGGTTAGCATGAGGGGGGGTGGATTCAACTTCATGGAAAATTATGCAAAAACTGAAAAGAAAGGAGAGCCCAGGAGAGGCTATTAAAGTCCCCAGAACACAAAATAGGACAGAGTGTCTGGAAAGGGCTAGGAATCTAACTTCAAGCACATCAGATAAAGGGACAACAATGAGAAAGGGGACGGGAAATACAGGACTGAAGGTGTTGTATCTGAATGCACGCAGTATACGAAATAAGGTAAATGAGCTTGTGGCGCAGATTGAAATTGGCAGTTATGATGTGGTGGGCATCACGGAGACATGGCTGCAAGGGGATCAGGACTGGGAGCTAAATATCCAAGGATATACAACCTATCGAAAAGATAGGCAGGTTGGCAGAGGGGGTGGGGTTGCTTTGTTAGTAAGAAATGAAATTAAATCGATAGCAAAAAACAATGTAGAGTCAGATGATGTAGAATCTGTGTGGGTAGAGTTGAGGAATCGCAAAGGTAAAAAAACCATAATGGGAGTTATGTACAGGCCTCCGAACAGTAGTCAAGATGTGGGGCACAAGATACACCAGGAGATAGAAAAGGCGTGTAAGAAAGGCAAGGTTACAGTGATCATGGGGGATTTCAATATGCAGGTAGACTGGGAAAACCAGGTTGGTAGTGGATCCCAAGAAAAGGAATTTGTGGAATGTCTACGAGATGGCTTTTTGGAGCAGCTTGTGGTGGAGCCCACTAGGGAACAGGCAATTCTAGATTTAGTGATGTGTAATGAGGTAGATTTGATAAGGGAGCTTAAGGTGAAGGAACCCTTAGGAGGAAGTGACCATAATATGATAGAATTTACCCTGCAATTTGAGAGGAAAAAGCTGGAATCAGATGTAACGATATTACTGTTGAATAAGGGCAACTACAGAGGCATGAGGGAGGAGCTGGCCAGAATTGACTGGGAGATGAGCCTAACTGGAAAGACAGTGGAACAGCAATGGCAGGAGTTTCTGGGAGTAATTTGGGAGACACAGCAAAAATTTATCCCTAGGAAGAAGAAGCATACTAAAGGGAGGACGAGGCAACCATGGCTGACAAGGGAAGTCAGGGACAGCATAAAAGCTAAAGAGAAAGCATACAATGCGGCGAAGAGCAGTGGGAAACCAGGGGATTGGGAAGCCTACAAAGACCAACAGAGGACAACTAAAAAAGAAATAATGAGGGAGAAGATTAAATATAACGGTAAACTAGCCAGTAATATAAAAGAAGATTACAAGAGTTTTTTAGATATATAAAGGGTAAGAGAGAGGCAAAAGTGGACATTGGGCTGCTGGGAAATGATGCTGGAGAAGTAGTAGTGGGGCACAAAGAAATGGCAGAGGAATTGAATAGGTACTTTGCGTCAGTCTTCACGGTGGAAGACACGAGTAAGATCCCCAAAGTTCAAGAGAGTCGGGGGGCAGAGGTGAGTATGGTGGCCATAACCAAGGAGAAGGTGCTAGGAAAACTGAAAGTTCTGAAGGTGGATAAATCACCTGGACCAGATGGATTACACTCCAGAGTTCTGAAGGAGATGGCTGAAGAGATAGTGGAGGCATTAGTGGTGATCTTTCAGGCATCACTGGAGTCAGGGAGGGTCCCAGAGGACTGGAAAATTGCTAATGTAACCCCCCTGTTTAATAAGGGAGTGAGGCAAAAGACGGGAAATTACAGGCCGATTAGCCTGACCTCGGTCGTTGGTAAGATTTTACAGTCCATTATTAAGGATGAGATTTCAGAATGCTTGGAAGTGCATGGTAAAATAGGGCAAAGTCAGCATGGTTTCATCAAGGGGAGGTCATGCCTGACAAATCTGTTAGAATTCTTTGAGGAGGTAACGAGTAGGTTAGACAAAGGAGAGCCAATGGATGTTATCTACTTGGAATTCCAGAAGGCCTTTGATAAGGCACTGCACAGGAGGCTGCTCAGTAAGATAAGAGCCCATGGTATTAGAGGCAAGGTACTAGCATGGATAGAAGATTGGCTGTCTGACAGGAGGCAGAGAGTGGGGATAAGGGGGTCCTTCTCAGGATGGTGGCCGGTGACTAGTGGAGTTCAGCAGGGGTCAGTGTTGGGACCACAACTTTTCACTTTATACATTAATGATCTAGATGAAAGCACTGAGGGCATCCTGGCTAAGTTTTCAGATGATACAAAGATAGGTGGAGGGACAGGTAGTATTGAGGAGGCGGGGAGGCTGCAGAAGGATTTGGACAGGTTAGGAGAATGGGCAAAGAAGTGGCAGATGGAATACAGCGTGGGGAAGTGTGAGGGCATGCACTTTGGTAGGAAGAATAGAGGCATAGACTATTTTCTAAATGGGGAGAGAATTCAGAAATCTGGTGTGCAAAGGGACTTGGGAGTCCTAGTCCAGGATTCTCTTAAGATTAACTTGCAGGTTGAGTCGGTAGTTAGGAAGGCAAATGCAATGTTGGCATTTATTTCGAGAGAACTAGAATATAAAAGCAGGGATGTGCTGCTGAGGCTTTATAAGGCTGTGGTCAGACTACATTTAGAATATTGTGAGCAATTTTGGGCTCCGTATCTCAGGAAGGATGTGCTGGCCCTGGAGAAGGTCCAGAGGAGGTTCATGAGAATGATCCCAGGAATGAAAGGCTTAACATATGAGGAACGTTTGAGGACTCTGGGTCTATACTCGATGGAGTTTAGAAGGATGAGGGGGGATCTGATTGAAACTTACAGAATACTGAAAGGCCTGGATAGAGTGGATGTAGGGAAGATGTTTCCATTAGTATGAGAGACTAGGACCCGAGGGCACAGCTTCAGAGTAAAGGGAAGACCTTTTAGAACAGAGATGAGGAGAAACTTCTTTAGCCAGAGAGTGGTGAATCTATGGAATTCATTGCCACAGAAGGCTGTGGAGGCCAGGTCATTGAGTGTATTTAAGACCGAGATAGATAGGTTCTTGATTGGTAAGGGGATCAAAGGTTACGGGGAGAAGGCGGGAGAATGGGGTTGAGAAACTTATGAGCCATGATTGAATGGCGGAGCAGACTCGATGGGCCGAATGGCCTAATTTCTGCTCCTATGTCTTATGGTCTTATGGTCTTATTGCTATGTGTTACAGAGTTCACTACACTCTTGTGGAACGCATAAAATTCACAATTAGGTGTTATCCGTAATGACTTCAAATCCAGTGTTGCACCCTTGCCACTGGTACAGCCTATTTGCTGCAGTTTAACTGTACTAAAAGCTGGTTTAGGAATTTCAGATAAGGATTCAAAGTAGAAGTTTGGGGATCTCTTGACCAATCAGCATGGAGCAAGGGTTGCCAACAAAAACCTACCCAGAGCTTGGCACAGTATTAACGGCCTCCCTTGGAGAACTTCCGAGAATGCTTAGGGTGGGATGTGGAAATCAAACACTGGTCAGGGTTTCCGATGATTGTGTGAACCATGGGAATGCTGTTGGAGTGTTTTGCCAATCTTGTTACACTTGAACTACGGCTGTCAGCTCCCTTCCCTTGGAACAAAGCACTGCACTGTGAGAAGGCCATTTTTGGGAAGTGTGTGCCATCATCGCCTCTTTAGGGATGATTCTCTGAATGAGTGGGCAGACCAAGGGGTGGGGTAATACTATAGGTTGCATTTTACTAGTCTCCTGGGGACCACAGGGGAAGCAGGGGGGCGGGGGTTGGGGGGGGGCTGCAAAATGTCGAAGGAAGGTGGGGGTGGATTGCTCATTGCCTTCCCACTGCCATGGCACTTTACCAGGGGCAGGAAAGGTGGAGGACAGCCCTCCCGCCAATTGAGCCACTATTAGGCGCCTTTCCCCACTGCTACTGGCATTTTACCAACACTGGGTGGGCCCTCTGCCACCTAGGGAGACTGCCTGGTGAACCCTGGTGGACTCGGGGGTGGGGGAGGGAAAGGACAGCCTTAATCGGGCACTCTGTGGCTCATGGAGGGGTACCGGCAGACATGGCTGTACCCCGGAAATGCCCCCCCCCCCAACCCCCCCACAACCCCCCCCTCCCCACCCTCCCTCCCCTCCCCTGCTGCCTGCTGCCAGAACCAACTGCTTCACCCATCCTCCACCCCTCTCTGGGACCTGCCTGACTGGCCTCGGTGAACTCACACCCCACTCACCTCATTGCAAGAGAGCTTTTCTCCCCCTCTAATTGGCTGGCAGCTCTCAAAAGGCTGGCTCTCATACTTTAAAGGGCTGGGAGCCCGACGGCAAATAATTAGTCGCTGGATGGTGGTAAAATGTGGCCAGGGGTCCCACGAACAGCCAAGGTGGGGGCTGCCCCTGGCGTGCAGGCTCCTGCTGCAACATCCTGGCTGGTGTGTCCACACGTGTACTCGTGCTTTTAAAGAGAGATGTAAATTCTCACCTCGTGGCCGGACAGAGTGACGAGTATGGAAGTACACCAGCCTGCAGGGATCCCCAGCACCTTTGACCTCTTGAGTCAGCGGTTGGCCGGGCCATGTGAGCTGATGTGAGGGCCGCACCCTCAAAGACATGCTCTTATGGCGAACTGGCTATCGGCGCGAGACCAACAGGCCACCCACGTCAGCTGTACAAGGATGTCTGCAAGTGAGATCTCAGTTGTACCGGGGTCAGAGTCAATGCATGGGGGAAGCCCTCGCTGCTGACCAGAGGTGCCTGGAGACAAACCATCAGGAAGGACATGAAGAAAACAGAGGACAAAATAACTGACCGGATGGCGGAAAAGTGAGCCCACTGGAAGGAAAGAACATCAGTCAACCTTGGGCCAACACTATTCACCTATGCCAGCTGCGGAAGGGACTGGTACTCACGAATCGGCCTCTACAGCCACAACAGACTGTGTCCAGTACAGAAGTGACACACACTCTGGGTGCAGTCCATTGTCTCCCGTGATGAACAAATGCCAACAAACTGTCAATGGTTTATAATTTTCTTCACAGACGCCTTGAGCTCTTATTGCTCTAAGTGAGGCTGAGGCACTTATCGAAGGTTGAGGGTGATTACAGTGCCAAAGTAAAGAGATTTTTTCCCTTCACTCTATCTTTAGGATGAAAAATGTACATCATACCTGAGTGATAAGATCTCGGTAGTTTGTGCGTAGAATCAGCTCACTGAAAGATTGCCATGTTAACAACTGTAAATTGGTGTCTCCTGTTTCAAGGTGGTTTTTGAGTCATGTTCACTGTTCATGTTTTTGCCAGTTCATGGATAGGGTGGTGCTACCTGGAATTAAGCTAATGGTGCGGGTTCAATCCCAGTTACTAGCTGTGGGAGTTCATGGAAGGCTGTCTCCTTGCCTTGTACCACACTTGCGGAGTGGTGTCCCTCAAGCTATATATAACCAATTGTCTCCCTTTTACAGAGAGAGATTCCTATGATCCCTCGCAGACTATGGTTGATTACCTACCCTACACCACCCCCTCCCACCCACCCCACAACCTGACTAATGATTAAGAACAGAAAACACTGGAAATATTCAACAGGTCAGTTTATATCTGTTGGGAGAGAAGCAGCAGTGTTAGTGTTTCAAATGTTTCAACCTTTCGTTCAGAGTGCTGGTATCCATAGAACTTGACTTCAATTTCCATTGTGACCATTCAAGAATTTGAATATTAAAAGTCGTTTGGTAGTGCAGAATTTGAGTATTGCTGAAAAAAAATACATGCTGATGCTTTTCATCTTGCACTCATCAGGACACCTTGCAAGAATGCCGATATAAGTGGAAAACAACAATTTATTCTGTATGAGAAGTGAGTGCTGACTGTTTGGCAAGTGAACGCTGATTGGTAAAGGCATTGCCATGGAGAATGCACCAATTGATGTTAACTAACAGTTAACTGCCAATCATTGTTTGAAATTTAAACCAGGCAGCTTGACCCTGATTGGTCAAGCCATTGCCCTGGTGCATTTACATGTACTGGAAGCTACATTTATTAATACACAAGGCTCTGCTCTTTGCAGGGAGAAAGAACCTGTACACATGTTGAGCCTGTTTCAGCTAAACAAAATAAATGGCAGCCATTTGCTGACTCATTCCTCAGGGCAATGCCTTGAGCGATCAGGGTCAGCCTGTCTGGTTTAAATTTCAAACAATACTTGGCAGTTAACTGTCAGTCACCATCAATTGGTGCATTCTTCATGGAAACATCTCTAACAATCAGAGTCCACTTATTAACCAATCAGCATTCACTTCTCATACAGTATAAATTGTTGTTTTCCCCCTTATATTGGTATTCTTGCAAAGTGTCCTGATGAGTGCAAGGCAAAAAGCTTTGGCATGTCTCTTATTTCAGGATTTTGAATAATACTTAAAGTATGGGAAGAAGGAGGTGTTGGATTGCCATATAAATGTAACTAGTTCACCAATATCCCTTAAGTGAAGAAACCTTCTGCCTTTAGCCAGCCTGGGCCATATGTGGTTCCAGACCCACAGCTGACACTCAACTGCCCTCTGAAGTGTTCTACCAAGCCACTCAGTTGTATCAAACTGCTAAACCTGCAGTGGTTCAAAAGGAAGGTCAGCCACTACCTTCTCGGAGGCTGGGTAATAAATGCCAGTGATGGCCACATCCTGAGAATTAATTTGAATTTAAGAAAAAAAAGTCATTTATTCCTGCCAGAGGAAAGATTGGATAGGCTGCAACAAGAAGGCAGTGACTTAATTGAGGTGCGTAAATTTATGGGGGGACAAACTTAGTAGGGGGTCAAAAATCAGGCAGCATAGTTCAAGTAGTTGACAGAAGGATTAAAAGGGAGATGAGAAGACATTTTTGCAATATCGCTGAAAAGAGAGGCATGTTGTCGAAGCTTTTCCTCTTGCACTCATCAGGACAAATGCAAGAATGCCAAATTCCAAACGACCACAACAATTTATACCACAGGAGAAAAGGGTGCGATTGGTTAGCAAGATGACTCTGATCGGCCGAGGCGTGGCCATAGGGAAATCAACGGGGAACCCCTGTTTAAGAAGGGAGTGAGGCAAAAAACGGGAAATTACAGGCCGACTAGCCTGACCTCGGTCGTTGGTAAGATTTTAGAGTCCATTATTAAGGATGAGATTTCAGAATACTTGGAAGTGCATGGTAAAATCGGGCAAAGTCAGCATGGTTTCATCAAGGGGAGGTCATGCCTGACAAATCTGTTAGAATTCTTCGAGGAGGTAACGAGTAGGTTAGACAAAGGAGAGCCAATGGATGTTATCTACTTGGACTTCCAGAAGGCCTTTGACAAGATGTCGCACAGGAGGCTGCTCAGTAAGATAAGAGCCCATGCCATTAGAGACAAGGTACTAGCATGGATAGAAGATTGGCTGTCTGGCAGGAGGCAGAGAGTGGGGATAAGGGGGTCCTTCTCAGGATGGCGGCCGGTGACTAGTAGAGTTCCGCAGGGATCAGTGTTGGGACCACACCTTTTCACTTTATACATTAATGATCTAGATGAAGGAACTGAGGGCATCCTGGCTAAGTTTGCAGCTGATACAAAGATAGGTGGAGGGACA
Source organism: Cetorhinus maximus (assembly GCF_964194155.1). Lineage (NCBI taxonomy): Eukaryota > Metazoa > Chordata > Chondrichthyes > Lamniformes > Cetorhinidae > Cetorhinus > Cetorhinus maximus. The sequence goes on from NC_135885.1 coordinate 7,378,860, forward strand.
GGTAGTATTGAGGAGGCGGGGAGGCTGCAGAAGGATTTGGACAGGTTAGGAGAATGGGCAAAGAAGTGGCAGATGGAATACAACGTGGGGAAGTGTGAGGTCATGCACTTTGGTAGGAAGAATAGAGGCATAGACTATTTTCTAAATGGGGAGAGAATTCAGAAATCTGGAGTGCAAAGGGACTTGGGAGTCCTAGTCCAGCATTCTCTTAAGGTTAACTTGCAGGTTGAGTCGGTAGTTAGGAAGGCAAATGCAATGTTGGCATTTATTTCGAGAGAACTAGATTATAAAAGCAGGGATGTGCTGCTGAGGCTTTATAAGGCTCTGGTCAGACTACATTTAGAATATTGTGAGCAATTTTGGGCCCCGTATCTCAGGAAGGATGTTCTGGCCCTGGAGAGGGTCCAGAGGAGGTTCACGAGAATGATCCAGGAATGAAAGGCTTAACATATGAGGAACATTTGAGGATTCTGGGTCTATACTTGATGGAGTTTAGAAGGATGGGGGGGGATCTGATTGAAACTTACAGAATACTGAAAGGCCTGGATAGAGTGGACGTGGGGAAGATGTTTCCATTAGTAGGAGAGACTAGGACCCAAGGGCACAGCTTCAGAGTAAAGGGAAGACCTTTTAGAACAGAGATGAGGAGAAACTTCTTTAGCCAGAGAGTGGTGAATCTATGGAATTCATTGCCACAGAAGGCTGTGGAGGCCAGGTCATTGAGTGTATTTAAAACGGAGATAGATAGGTTCTTGATTGGTAAGGGGATCAAAGGTTACGGGGAGAAGTCGGGAGAATGGGGTTGAGAAACTTATGAGCCATGATTGAATGGCGGAGCAGACTCGATGGGCCGAATGGCCTAATTTCTGCTCCTATGTCTTATGGTCTTATGGCCTATAGGCTCCCCAAGCTCCTGGGTAATTCAAAAAAGGTGCAAGGCTTGAACGTGTATCTTTTGTTTGCAGAGAATGGGTCCCTGTGTATTAATGTACGTCACTTCTAGCATGTGTAAATGAGCCATGTTATGAGCTCAACTGATTATCTTAAACCTGTTGTTAGTGTAGCTATTTTTCATGCAGATGGTAGTAGGACCTAGGACTTACAGTAGAGGCAGAAACCCTCACCACATTGAGAAAAAAATTTCGATGTCTACTTGAAGAGTCGGGAACTCCAAGGCTACGGACTGAGCGCATGGAGGTGGGCTTCAGCTGGATAGCTCTCCACCAATCAGCACGGGCAGGATAGCTCTCCACCAATCAGCACGGACAGGATAGCTCTCCACCAATCAGCACGGGCAGGATAGCTCTCCACCAATCAACACGGGCAGGATAGCTCTCCACCAATCAGCATGGGCAGGATAGCTCTCCACCAATCAGCACGGGCAGGATAGGCCAAAATGGCCTCCTGCTGTGTCACAAAGTCTCTAAGACTTTTACCTTTCCTTGTAGCATCAGATGAGGCTGGTAATGCAGTAAAGGCTACAACACACTCTCTCTTTCATTATCAGGGAAGAATATGACCCCCCCACCGCCCTCGACACCACCACCCCCAACCCCCTCCAATTCGCCCCACTCACTAAATACACAGATCATGCAGAAATATTACAGTGAAATGAAGAAGAATAAATAGTGATTTTTGAATGTCCCCTCGAGCTTTCAGACTCTGCATATTTTCTTTAAACAACTAATAAATCAGCCCAAGAAAGGAATATAATGTGGCTGCGTTAAAAGTGTCTCGTCCGCTGCCTGGAAAGATTTTTTTTTCACTGTTTCCAGGACCTTGATATGGAACAGATTTGGCTCCTTATTCACCTCAGGAGGGTGGAAGAAAATTCATTTTTAGAAATTTCTCGTTAATATGTATATAGGAAGAAACTTGCTGTTCATGCTAGAAGGTGGAAATAACTGTTCAGGTCCCTCCCCATTGTCCCCCTGGGATAGATCCTACTGAAAACAATGGCTGCTTGAGAGGGAATCTGAGTTCAGTTGAACTTGTTTTAATGATGTTATAAACCATGAGAACACAGCTGGAGTAGTTTGTCGATCTGGCTGGAACTGATCCTCCAATGACTTATGACTGGGAACTACATTTCCTTAAAACAGGCAACACATTATACCATGAGATCATTTTTTTTTATTCATGGAGGGGACATGGGCATCAATGGCAAAGTCGAGATTTATTGCTCAACCCGTATTTCCCGTGAGAAGGAGGTGGTGAGCCATCTTCTTGAATCACTGCAGTCCCTGTGGTTTAAGTACACCCACAGTTCTGTTTAGGGAGGGAGTTTCAGGATTCTGACCCAGCGACAGTGAAGGAACGGCGATATATTCCCAAGTCAGGATGGTGAGGGGCTTGGAGGGGAACTTCCAGGTGGTGGTGTTCCCATTGTGCCTGCTGCCCTTGCCCTTCTAGATGGTAGTGGTCATTGGTTTGGAAGGTGCTGTCTTGTAGATGGCCCACATAAGGAGCTGAATGACTTGTGTTTCAATACTGACTTTTTGCTTGAAGGGCAGTGAATAGAATGAGTCCGGATTTGTCGTGGGAAAAGCCTTTGAAAACGTATATTTGCCTTGGGCTTTTTGTTTGTCCATTTGCAAGTCTTACGGATTTTGACGTTACCGATGTGGCCCTCCACTCCAAATGCCGCAGCCCTGCCTCCCCACTTCACTCTTCAATCCAAATGTTGACATCCTGCTCAATTCTCTTGTCGTTTGCAAGTGCCACATCTGTTTGACTTCCTCTTGGTCATGGACAGCACAACCCAAAGATGTTGCTGAACAAGTACTTCCACAATAAGAAAATCTTAACCATTGAATCACTGACTTTTGTCTGTTCTTCTGTACACATCAGTTGCCAGTATGTTTTTTTGGGGTAGGGGGAGTTGTGTACATCTCAAAGGGAACTGGTAAGAACATTGGAGAAATGGTCACCTGAACCTCATGTACTTTTTTAATGAGACTTTTTTATTTTAAGATAAAACAAATACTGTTGAGGGTAAACTTTGCATATTGATTTAAAAAAGACACACAAAGTAAACCAATTGCAGACAGAGCCTCGTCTTGCCCTGAATGATGAAGCTCTGTGTATTAGCTGCCGAGGAACTTGTTGCCTATGATGTTTCTGCCATCTTAAAAAATGCACAAACGTCAACCAAAAGATATTTTTTTTAAATCCTAAACGTACAAAAGCAGCGGTGAGACGAATGTCTTGTGGCTCTTTGCAAGTGCAGCTCGGTATCAGCTTCCTGTGATCATTCAGCGCAAAAGAATTGGCTGTGGCTCACTTGGTGATACTCTTGTCTTGGGGTGAGGAGTTTGTGGACATAAATCTAGGTTGGCACTCGGCGCAAGTACCGACAGATGTGAAACCAAGGCATCCACTCAGGTACCATGCAACTTGATGAGAAAGAATTTTATTCAGCCTTCATTGAGAGGATGGCATAGAAAGCGGTAATTGGAATGGGCCAGCCTAACATTCATGCCAACTGCATGGATTAGAGCGGAAAAGAGGGAAAGTTATCAGTGTGAATGGGAGGAGTGTGGGAAGAGAAGAACTGAAGAAGTGCGGCGCAGCAACTTTCAGGAATATTTATTTCCTTATTGGCCATTTGCTTTTTCCTTTAGTTTATTTTGTCTTTCCCGTAGGTTACATAGCTGCTGGGAAGCAGAACATGTCTAGCCATGATGACCTGTCCAATGTGAGTGTGGGGGAAGCGGGTTGTTGGTGGGGACAGGCTTGTGGACAATTTTTGCTGGAATGGCCCAATTATAAGGCTGTACTTGTGCGATTTGTGGTGTGTTTTGGCAGTAAAGCACCAACAGGTTAAATTGTACACTAATTTTTGCCACAGGAGGGCACTATCTTCCAGTGGGTAGTTCCCTTGCCTTTGAGCCGCAAGGTTGTGGGTTCAAACCCCACACCGGGAATGTAAACACATAATTAAGGTTGCCATTCCGCTGGAGTACTCAGGGATTACTGCACTGTTGGAAATGCTGTCTCTCAGATGAAATGCTAAACTGAGGGGCCCTGTCTATCCTCTTAGGTAGACTTAAAAGATCCTGCGGCCACTATTTTATGAGGACACAGTGGCGCTGTGGTAATGTCACTGAGCTAATGTTCAAATCCCACCATGGCATCTGGTGGAATTTAAATTCAGTTAATAAAATCTAGGTTTGAAAGCTAGTTTCAGTAATAGTAACCATGACAACTATTGTCGATTGTCATAAAAACTCATCTGGTTGACTAATGTCCTTTAGGGCAGGAAATCTGCCTTCCTTATCTGGTCTGGCCCAAGTGTGACTCCAGACCCACAGCAATGTGGTTGACTCTTAACTACCCTCTGAAATGGCTGAGCAAGTCAATCATTTCAAGGGCAATTAGGGATTGACTTTTCCCAATGAGCAATTAGATGGTGAGTAATGGTGGATTGCTTGCCCCTGATGTGGGCCATTATAGCCCAACCTCCACCAACAGGGGCTCTGAGATGGAAATCAAGACTGGCATTCTGAGTGAATAACAGATTGAAGCTAGTACCCTCTGGCTGGATAGCGAGAGCAACTCAGTGTCCCCCACCACCACCATCTTTACCCTGTGGCCTTGCAAATATTTTCTCTTCAGATGATTATCCAATTCCCTTTGGAAAGTTTTGATTGAACCTGCCTCCACCACACACTCAGGCAGTGCATTCCATAATTTGACGAGGAAGTATTCAATGAACAGCATAACACTAGGAAGTTCTGAGGAACAAAGGGACCTTGGCGTGTGTGTGTCCATAGATCTCTGAAGGCAGAGGGGCATGTTAGTGGGGCAGTGAAAAAGGCCATTATCAATCAAGGCATAGATTACAAAAGTAGCAAGGTCATGTTGGAGTTGTATAGAACCTTGGTGAGGCCACAGCTGGAGTACTGTGTGCAGTTCTGGTTTCCACATTATAGGAAGGATGTGATTGTGCTGGAGGGGGTGCAGAGGAGATTCACCAGGATGTTGCCTGGGATGAAACATTTAAGCTATGAAGAGAGGCTGGATAGACTTGGGTTGTTTTCGTTGGAGCAGAGAAGACTGAGGGGCGACCTGATCGAGGTGTACAAGATTATGAAGGTCATGGACAGGATGGATAGGGAGCAGCTGTTCCCCTTAGTTGAAGGATCAGTCACAAGGGGACATAAGTTCAAGATGAGGGGCAGGAGGTTTAGGGGGGATGTGAGGAAAAACTTTTTTTTACCCAGAGGGTGGTGATGGTCTGGAATGCACTGCCTGGGAGGGTGGTGGAGGCGGGTTGCCTCACATCCTTTAAAAAGTACCTGGATGAGCACTTGGTATGTTATAACATTCAAGCCTATGGGCCAAGTGCTGGTAAATGGGATTAGGTAGGTAGGTCAGGTGTTTCTCACGTGTCGGTGCAGACTTGATGGGCCGAAGGGCCTTTTCTGCACTGTGATTCTATGATTCCACATCCTAACCATCTGTTGTGTAAAAAAGTTTCCTCTTTTGTAGCCATTGCTTCTTAAATCCGCGCCCTCTGGTTCTTGATCCTTCCGCCAATGGGAACAGTTTCTCCTTATCTACCCTGTCACGACCCCTCGTGATTCTGAACACCTCTATCAAATCTCCTCTTCTCTAAGGAGAAGCATCCCACCTTCGTCAATCTAACTGAAGTTCCTCATCACTGGAGCCTTTCATCTTTTCTGCACCCTCCCAGCGACGTCACATCCTCCAGAAAGTGTGTTGCCCACAACTGGACACAGTACTCCAACTGAGGCAGAATCAGTGTTTTATGGAGGTTTATTGTAACTTCCTTGCTTTTGCACTCAGTGCCTCTATTTATAAAACCCAGAACCCTGTGTGCCTTATGAACTGCTTTCTCAACCTGCCCTGCCACCTTCAATAATTTCTGTTCTCACTATACTGTAGAAATAATCTGTTCTTCATTTGTTGACTGAGTTTCCTTAATCCCACATAAACACTGAGTCATCATTTCCTGTTGATAGCCACAAGCTACTTTAGCCAACCATGCTTCAGTGTTTTTTGACAAGATTCCCTGAAATCAGTGACTAATTAATGAGCAAAGCCATCATTTTCTCATTATTGGTTGAAAAAATGGTTTAAAGGAAACCTGTTGCCACATGATCAACTTATCAGCAAAGTCCATGTAGAAAAACAATACAACTAGAAATTATGAAGGAACAAAAGTCAAATAATATACACAATGTAATGTACACAAGTAATATACAAATGTAATATACACAATGTAATGTACACAAGTAATATACACAATGTAATGCACACAAGTAATATACACAATGTAATGTACACAAGTAATTTACACAATATAATGTACACAAGTAATGTACACAATATAATGTACACAAGTAATGTACACAATGTAATGTACACAAGTAATATACACAATGTAATATACACAAGTAATATACACAATGTAATGTACACAAGTAATTTACACAATATAATGTACACAAGTAATTTACACAATGCTATTAGTTGGTTTCGCTGTTCACTCAAAACTCAGAACTGTCTCTCTGTTTTTTCTATACAATGATGAAATGATGAACACTCAATTATCTTATAATTCCAGTACACTTGTGGTAAAAGTGGACAATTCCTGTCAGGTACCAATGGTGTAGGTATGTAATTTATTCCACAAATAATTCTCTCAGGTTTTTAAGGTATGTGCCATTCTTCAAGTAAATTGGTACCTTGTAAGGAACTGGCATGGTTTAACATACACCAATTCTCATGAAAAGAAAAGTCTGCATTTATATAAACAAGTTCCAAAGCGTTTTAGAGCCAATGAAATATAGTCACTTCTGTAATATAGGAAGCATAACAGCTGATTTTACACACAGGAAGATCCCATGAATAGCAATGAGATGAATCATAGAATGTTTGCTGTACTGAAGGAGGTCATTTGGCCCATTGTGTCTGTGCCAGCTCTCCATTGGAGAAACTCATCTAGTTGCACTCCCCTGCCTTCTCCCCATAGCCCTGCATGCTCTCCCTTTTCAGATAACTATCTAATTCCCTCTTGAATGCCTCAATTGAACCTGCCTCCTCCACACTCTCAGGCAGTGCATTCCAGACCCTAACCACTCGCTGCGTGAAAAAGTTTTTCCTCATATTGCCATTGCTTCTTTTGCCAACTACCTTAAATTGGGGTCCTCTGGTTTCGATTCTTCCACAATGGGAACAGTTTCTCCCTATCTACTCTGTCCAGACCCCTCATGATTTTCAATACCTCTTTCAAATGCCCTCTCAGATCTTCTTTTATCCAAGGAGAACAGTTCCAACATCTCCAATCTCTCTATGTAACTGAAGTTCTCATCACTGGGACCATTCTCATGAATCTTTTCTGCACTCTCTCTAATGCTTTCAAATCCTTCCTAAAGTGTGGTGCCCAGAACTGAATGCAATAATCCAGCTGAGACCGAACTAGCGTTTTATACAGGTTCATCATAACTTCTTTCCTTTTGTACTCTGTGCCTCTATTGATAAAGCCCAGGATACTGTATGTTTTATTAACCATTCTCTCCACCTGTCCTGCCACCTTCAATGATTTATGCACATAAACACCCAGGTCCCTCTGCTCTTGCACCCCCTTTAGAATTGTACTCTAATACATATTGTCTCTCTGCATTCTTTCTACCAAAATGAATCACTTCACATTTCTCTGCCTTGAACTTCGTCGGCCACCAGTCAACCCATTTCACCAACTAGTCCAAATCCTTTTGAAGTTCTACACTATCCTCTTCAGAGTTCACAATGCTTCCGAGATTCGTATTATCTGCAAGTTTTGAAACAGTGCCCTGCGGCCAAGGTCTAGGTCATTAATATATATCAGGAAGGGCAGGGGTCCCAACACTGACCCTTGTGGAATTCCACTACAAACCTTCCTTCAGTGTAAAAAAACATCACCACTCTGTTCCCTGTCACTCAGCTAACTTCATATCCATGTTGCTACTGCCCCTTTTATTCCATGAGTTCTAACTTTGCTCACAAGTCTGTTGTGCAGCACTTTATCAAATTCCAGATCCTATGGTTTGGATTTTGTTCAGGGGATAAACGTTGGCCAGGACACAAATTATAGCCATGACTACCAAAATGTTTTGTGTTTTGAAATGCCTGAGTTGGAAACTGCATCATCTGATGTGGTAAAAATGGAAAGGAAAGATGGATTGAATCATGGATGTGGCAGATGGTGATATTGGACTCAGGTTGTGACGCCTTTCATGGTTTTAAACCCTGCTGACCATCACCATCCCAGCACGTGCAAAAAGAGCTTGGGAAGGGTGAGGGAGACAGCTGGAGATCCTCGGAACGCTCATGGATTTGATTCCAGTTCAGAAAAAGCAAGGGAAGACTTTTCCAATATAACTGCATCGCCAACCTGTGATCTCCTCTCCACCCCAACAACAGCAACTTGCATCTCTTTAGCACAGTTAATATAGTAAAAAGTCCCAAGATGCTTCACAGGAACACTTATCAGCAACAACTTGCATTTATATGGCATCTTTAGCATAATAAAACTTCTCAAGGTGCTTCACACAAAAACAAAATTTGACATCAAGCCGCATAGAAGATATTCGGGCAGATGACCAAAAGATTAGTCAAAGAGGCAGGTTTTAAGGGGCTTCTTAACAGAGGAAAGGGAAGTGGAGAGGTTTGGGGAGGGAATGCCAGAGCTTGGGGCCCAGGCAACTGAAGGCACAGCCGCCAACAGTGGAGCAATTAAAGCTGGGGATGCACGAGAGGCCAGAATTAGAGGAGCCACAGATATCTCGGAGCATTGTGAGGCTGGAGGAGATTACGGAGATAGTGTGAGATGAGGCCATGGGGGGATTGGAAACCAAGAGAGAATTTTAAAATCATGATCTTGATTGACTGGGAGCCAAGATAGGTTACTGGAAAAAAATTGACACAAAACCACGGAAGGAGATATTAAGATAAAAGCAAAAAACTGCGGATGCTGGAAATCCAAAATAAAAACAAAAATACCTGGAAAAACTCAGCAGGTCTGGCAGCAGCTGCGGAGAGGAGCACAGTTGACGTTTCGAGTCCGTATGACTCTTCACCAGAACTAAGGAAAAATAGAAAAGAGGTGAAATATAAGTTGGTTTGGGAGTGGGAGGGGGGTGTTGGGACAAGAAGAGCTGGATAGAGGGCCAGTGATAGGTGGAGATAACCAAAAGATGTCTCAGACAAAAGGACAAAGAGGTGTTGAAGGTGGTGATATTATCTAAGGGATGTGCTAATTAAGGGTTGAAAGCAGGACGTGCAAGGTACAGATAGCCATCCCCACCCTCTTTCCAATTTTCCCCCTCCTTTTTGTTTTTTCCAATAATTTATATAGATTTTTCTTTTCCCACCTACTTCCATTATTTTTAAGTGTATTTCCATCCATTGTTTTATCTCTACCTTTTAGCCTATTTCAATCCCTTCCCCCCACCCCACCCCCACTAGGGCTATCTGTACCTTGCTTGTCCTGCTTTCTACCCTTAATTAGCACATTCCTTTAGATAATATCACCACCTTCAACACCTCTTTGTCCTTTTGTTTGTGACATCTTTTGGTTATCTCCACCTATCACTGGCCCTCTATCCAGCTCTTCTTGTCCCAACCCCCCACCCCCTTAAACCAGCTTATATTTCACCTCTCTTCTATTTTTACTTTGTTCTGTTGAAGGGTCATTCGGACTTGAAACGTCAACTGTGCTCCCTTTCACAGATGCTGCCAGACCTGCTGAGATTTTCCCAGGTATTTTTGTTTTTGTGAAGGAGATATTAAGTCAGGTGACCAAAAGCTTGGTCAAAAAGGTAGGTTTTAAGGAGCGCCTTGAAGGAGAATTGAGGTAGTGAGATGGAGGTTGAGGGAGAGAATTGCAAAGCTTCAAGGCTGGTGAAGGCATGGCTGCCTCTGGCAGGTGCAGAACGTTATAGATATAAGGAAGCAGGAGGCCGTGGAGAGATTCGAACACAAGGATTAAAATTGAGGCAATGCCATAATGACAGCTAATATAGGTCAGCAAACACAGGAATGATGGATGAGCAAGTGTTAGAAAACGGTTTTGGATGTGCTCCAAGTTCACGGAGTGTGGAAGATTGGAAAAGCCACAGGCCGGGAAGGTTTGCAATTCTCTCATTAACATTCGCGGCTAGTACTAGTAGACCAGAAGTGGTAAGCCCCCCTTAAAATATTTTCACTCAAAAGAGGACTGAACTTATTGGGCCTAAAATGGCTTTTTCCTGTCCAAATGAACCCTTTTGTACCATGCAACCCACAGGATAAATTCCAGAGCCATCACTTCACCATAACTTTTCTTTCCTGGCTGTATATGAAAAGATTTCTTTAAAATTCTGTTTGGGGAGCAGACAATTGTTTGCTCAGGTGATCTACACTCATGTTTAAACAAATTAAATATCCTGTTTGGTCAACACAGCGGTGTTGCTCCCTCCTACTTGTTGCAGCACCTCTCAAACCCTCAATCTATTACCACCTGGAATGGACAAGGGCAGCAGATAGATGGGAACACCACCACCTGGAAGTTCCCCTCCAAGCCACTCACCATCCTCACCATCCTGACTTGGAAATACATCGCCGTTCCTTCACTGTCACTGGGTCAAAATCCTGGAACTCCCTCCCTAACAGCACTGTGGGTGTACCTACACCACATGGACTGCAGCGGTTCAGGAGGGCAGCTCACCACCACATTCTCAAGAGCAAATAGCGATGGGCAATAAATGCCAGTGATGACAACATTTTGAGAATGAATTTTCACAAATAACTCCTATTGTAAACTGAAAGGGAGAGACAGAATTTAACAAAGAAAAGTTAGAACGTTTCGAGTCCAATATGACTCTTCTTCAGAACTGAAGAGAGGTAGCTCTACCTCTCCACCTCTCTCCAGTTCTGAAGAAGAGTCATATTGGACTTGGGACGTTGGCTGGGGTTTTGCGGCCCCATCACGGTCGGGACCCACTGCGGGCGAGGCAGTGCCCCAGCGAGAAGTCCATTGACTTGTAGCGGGACCGGAAGATCGCGGCAGTGGGTGGGTGTGGAAAATCCCGCCGATTAACTCTAGTTTCCTCTTCACAGATGCTGCCAGACCTGCTGAGTTTTTCCAGTATTTTATGTTTTTATTTCCGATTTCCAACAGCCGCAGTATTTCGCTTTTATTGAGAAAAGTACTGCGTTTTCTGTAAGTTTCTCACTGTTGGCATTGCACCCTCTTTGCATTCCTAGTCACAGTTAAAAGGCTATCTCAGTCCACACATTCTACTGTCGTTCAGCAATAAGTGTTAATGGTCTTTGTTACACTCATCCCACACTTGCAGTTCAATCATTGGTACTAGCCTGCGCTTAAGCTCTCTGGGTTAAGTAGGTGTGTCTTCACAAGGTACCCTTGACTCCCATTGTCCTCCATCTTCATTAGACGCTCAATGCAAAATTCATTTCTAACATAAAATAAAAATCGAAAAACCTGAAAATACTCAACAAACCTGGAAGCAACTGTAGAGCAGGATCTAGAGTTAATATTAACTCTGTTTTTCTTTCTCTACTGCCTGACCTGCTGAGTGTTTCCACCATTTTCTGTTCATATTTCAGATTCCCAGCATCTGCAGTATTTTACCTTTGTGTTAACGCCACCATGTGCAAGTTCCCCTCCAAGCCACTCACCATCCTGACTTGGAAATATATCGCTGTTCCTTCACTGTCGCTGGATCAAAATCATGGAAATCCCTTCCTAACAGCACTGTGGGTGTACCCACACCATGTGGACTGCAGCGGTTCAAAAAGGCAGCTCACCACCACCTTCTCAAGGGTATTTCGAGATGGGCAACAAATGTTGGGCTAGTCAGCGATGTTCACATTTCAAAAGTGGATAAAAAAATTTCTAATAGTTCCTCCCATATGCTTTTTGGATCGCGCTTCGCTATTTTCACATGTTACAAGTTATAAAGTCATTTATTTACATCACTAATCTCATTAAAATTCACAAGAGGGTCAATGCGCTGATGGATAATCTGTGCAGTATAAGGCTCCAGGTCCAATTATGTGCCAATTGCTGGCTTCATGTGGAGGAGCATCTGGGGTGCTCCAGCTGAACTCAATTGCTCTGGGCTAGGGAAGGAGAATCAGATCAGTGTTTCCTGCTCCTGAACATCATGTAGTCCCCAACCAGACAGTGGACACAAAGTGATGATAACTTCAATTTGGATTCTGGCCTCCTCACCCTCCCATTGTAGTGAAGCTATCTAACTATCATGCAGGAACAGTGGCTACTCAGCAATGTACACTCGACAGTCTCTTGGCTAATAGCTATTCCTCAACCAACATCACAAAAAAATATATTATCCAGGCATTATCTCATTAATATTCATGGGAGCTTGCTGTGCATGCATTGGCTGCCATGCTCCCTACTTTACAACATTTGATTACAATGAAAAAAAAGTACCTCATTGGCTGCAAAATGTCCTGAGGCCATGAAAGATGCGATACAAATACAAATTCTTTCTTTTAATCATTGACCTGCACCCCTGCTGGAGTTGAGAGTTTCAGCAGAGCTTCAGGGTGGGAGGCACAAAGCCAGCGAACAGACTTGTGCAAGGTCGTTTGTTCCCAAGGATTATTTTGTAACAGCCACAGATTGATTGGATCAAGGATCAAGCAGTTTTGACCTTAGTTCCCCCCTCCGTCCTCTCCAAGGAGCGGTTTGGTTCATCCAGAACTTTCTATGATTGCTGATGTGAAGAGCAAAGAAAAAATGCTTGGGACTGTGGGTGTCTTGGGAAAGTTAGCCTGTAGAAACTTGGCCAAAGGAGACGAAAATACATCATGATGAGACAATGTAATTCTGGAACTGAGGAGACGGAGGAGGGGTGAGAGAAAGAAAAGCCCTTCTTATAGTTCCTTGCAGGATGTTGCTGCTTGGGAATGGGTGAAATTATATCATGTTGCCAAAACTCAGCATATTTCCAAGATTATTGGGAAGATAGTAGTGAGTTGTTGAACTCTGAAATGTTGGTGAAGCGGATTCATTAGTAATTTTCAAAAGGGAATTGGATTAATACTTGAAGGGGAGAATATTTCGGGGTTATGAGGAAAGTGAAGAGAGGTGTGCAACTAATTGGATGGCTCTTTTGAAGAAACAGCAGAAGCAGGCTGGGCCAATTGTCCTCCTGTGTGTAGTATAAATGCCTGGCACACATAGGGTTAATGTGGGGTTGAGTATAATACTGTCCACACAGTGATCTAGTGATGTAAGAACGCACATGACACACACCCAGGGTCAGTCGAGTATTGGACAGAGCCATGTGTACCAGCAAGTAAGAAGCAGATCCTAGCTTGTACCCTTTACAGTATGTTTGTAACTAGTTCCAAGAGTCAATGAAGACTTACAGTTAACCTACATATGTCTACGAAGACTTCTTCAGCCATACTGAGTGGCAACCAACACCCTACAACATGGTGGCAGCTTGTGGAAAAACCCAAGACCTCGCAGAAACATAGAAACATAGAAAATAGGAGCAGGTGTAGGTAATTCGGCCCTTCGAGCCTGCTCCACCATTCAGTATGATCATGGCTGATCCTCTATCCCAATGCCATGCTCCCGCTCTCTCCCCATACCCCTTGACGCCTTCAGAGTCCAGAAATCTATTTCCTTCTTAAATATATTCAGTGACTTGGCCTCCACAGCCTCTGTGGTAGAGAATTCCACAGGTTCACCACCCCCTGAATGAAGAAGTTTCTCATCATCTCAGTCCTAAATGGCCTACTCCATATCTTCAGACTGTGACCCCTTGTTCCAGACACCCCAGCCAGAGGAAACATCATCCTTGCATCCAGTCTGTCCAGCCCTGTCAGAATTTTATATGTTTCAGTGAGATCCCTACTCATTCTTCTAAGCTCCAGTGAATGCAGGCCTAGTCAACCCAATCTCTCCTCATACGACAATCCTGCCATCCCAGGAATCAGTCTGGTGAACCTTCTCTGCACTCCCTCTATGGCAAGTATATCCTTTCTTAGGTAAGGAGACCAAAACTGTACATAATACTCCAGTGTGGTCTCACAAAGGTCTAGTACAGCTGCAGTAAGACATCCTTATTCCTGTACTCAAGTCCTCTCTCAATGAAGGCCAACATACCATTTGCCTTTTTAACTGCTTGCTGCTCCTGCATGCTTGCTTTCAGTGATTGGTGTACAAGGACACCCAGGTCCCTTTGTACATCAACGTTTCCCAATGTATCACCATTTAAATAACACTTTGCTATTCTGTTTTTCTGACCAAAGTGGATAATTTCACACTTATCCTCATTTTACCGCATCTGCCATGCATTTGTCCACTCACTCAACCTGTCTAAATCGCCTTGAAGCCTCTTAACGCACTGCTCATCGCTCACATTCTCGCCAAGTTTCGTGTCATCAGTGAACTTGGAAATATTACATTTGGTTCCCTCATCCAAGTCATTGATATATATATTGTGCATAGCTGGGGCCCAGGCACTGATCCCTGCGGTATCCCACTAGTCATTGCCTGCCATTCCGAAAAAGACCCAATTTTTCCTACTTTCTGTTTCTTGTCTGCTAACCAATTCTCAATCCAATATATTACCTCCAATCCTATGCAAGTTACGCCCCCAAAAATCTCCTGTAGATTTGTCAAACATGATTTCCCTTTCTTAAACCCATGTTAACTTTGTCTAATCCCGTTGATACAGAAAACGCAGAGACAAACAGAAATGCTTGAAGACTGAGGAAAAAATTCAGCAATGCAGCCTGACTGGAAAGGAGGCTCCAGCAGCAGAGGCTCTGAGAAAATAATTGCCAGAAAAAGGCTCCAAAGAAAGGCCTGGAAACTGGAGGCAGAAATGTAAAATTCCTTACTGCATCAGAAGGCTCCATTGAGACCGAGCATGGGTGAACTAAATCTTTTAAAGCTCCAGGCTACAGCATGTCCTGAAAAATCTTTCAATAATTCAGAGTTAGAAGTGCAGTTTGAAAAAAATCTGTCTGTAAAACCTAATCCCTGAGCTCGCTCCAAATCAGAAAAAAAATTAATGAAATAATCGAGGAGAATTGCGACTTTTAAACTCAGCTGAGAAAAAGCAAAAGCCAGGATTCAACAAATTCGCGACTTTAAAGTAAAACGCTGAGCAAGAAAACTCTGCGGGCAGCCAATCCAGGAAGCCATTGTTGAATTTTCTTTTCATGCTAAGCACTATCACCGTTGTAACAAAAGCCCAGCAAAACTGGCAAGCGTGGGAAACCCCCTTTGTCTCCAAGTGAATGGTGATGCC
This sequence comes from Cetorhinus maximus, assembly GCF_964194155.1. NCBI lineage: Eukaryota > Metazoa > Chordata > Chondrichthyes > Lamniformes > Cetorhinidae > Cetorhinus > Cetorhinus maximus. The sequence goes on from NC_135885.1 coordinate 7,394,168, forward strand.
CGATTGCAGATCATGTTATTGCAAAACAGGGAATCAATGAATCATCTGCTAAATTTAAAGAAGTACTAAAATTATTGGACCTATATTTTAATCTAAAATACTCAAAAGAGGTAAATTTAACAAGCGAGTCTAGCATCCTGGAGAACCCGTTGATTCATCCCTCAAAGATCTGTACGGGAGGGCAGGAGGTTGCAAAAATGGAGACTTAACTTCTGAATTCCTCAGAGACAGAATAGTGGTAGGAGTAGCGGACGATGCACTCTCTGACCTCATGCAAACAGAGGAAGATCTAACTCTAGAAAAGGCAGTCCAGAGAGTTAGGCGGTCAGAGCTCTGTGAGCAGCACAGACCCATTTTAAGGGGAGAAAATAAACTGTGGTGCAGATGCCAACTTACAGTTCAGCTAGTTAAGCAACAAAGAGACAGGGATGCTGCAGCCCAGGGAAAGCAATACCCAAACTGGCCAGCAGAGCGACCATACCAGTGCTGTGGAGCAAAGCCACCCCGTAGGCGAGATCAATGACCTGCAACTTCTGCCCAATGCTTTCAGTGCAACAGGATTGGGCACTAGGGCAAACTGCGCAAGACAAAAACTCTGAAACACACACAGGCTTAAAGCTCCTGGTAAAAGGCCCCCTGCAGGTGACACTGAGATACAAGCATAAGACAACCTGTGAGACCCTCTTTGTTTTCCACAACCAGCTCCATTCATTACTAAGCCGCAAAGCCCGTGTTGAACTTAACCCTGTTGCAGAAGATTGACGAGGTCAGCCAGCAAGGGCCTGGCTCCAAGGATAGAAGCGAGTTCCCGAAACTCTTCACAGAACCGGGGCGACTGAAGAACATATCCAAGAATCGCACTGGGAGAGGATGCCAAGCCTAAGTGCCTATTTCCACCACATCAGGTCCCCCACCCACTAATGAGGAGCAGCAGCTGGACCAGATGATAAACATGGGAGTCACCTCCCCAGTCACACGACCAACTCCATGGTATTCTGGGACGGTCCCAGTCCCAAAACCGGACGGGCCCATCGGCATCTCCGTCGACCTGACACAGCTCAATAATGTTGTAGCCAGAGACGTACATCCCATGTCCCCGTTGGGCGAAAGCCTAACTAAACCCTCGAAGAGCACCTATTTTCAAAAGTGGAAGAGTCCAGGCTTCTGGCAACATTTATTACCCTCTTCGGCAGATCCTGCTTTAACTGCCTGCCGCTTGGAATCACTTCAGCGCCAGAAATATTCCAACCGTACGGTGTCGGCCATTTTGCAGGGCCTACAGTGGGTCATTTGCTACATGGATGATGTATTGGTTCACAGTGCAATTGTGGGGCGAGCATGACAAGAGAATCACCCGCCCCTCCCCGCCCTCCAGCAGTCTTGGAGTACCTGCTGGAAACAGGGCTGATGCTGAATAACAAATGTGAGTTTCCCGAAACATCATTTTGATTCCTGGGCCACATGGTCAGAAATATAGGTATCATGCCCGACCCACAAAAACACCAAGGCTATCAGCGACTTCCCAACCCCATCCTCAATTCCAGGCCTCCAGTGATTCTTGGGGACGGCGAATCAGCTAGCAAAATTTTTACCGGGTTTAACATAGATCACAGAGTCCTTTGAGGGACCTATTTAACAGACCAGGCACGGTGCAGGGACTCATATCAAGAGCAAGCATTCACTCGCATCAAGGTGATGGTGCTCTCCATGGACACTCTGGCCCACTATGACCCAGCCCTGCCTGCCACCATAGCAGTGGATGCTTCGTTCACAGGCCTGGGAGTGGTCCTGTTCCAGGGACAGTTGGATGGAAGTTGCTGACCAGTATACTACACATCCAGAAGGCTGTCAGACACGGAGACAATGTACGCCATCATAGAAAAGGAAGACCTTACAGTCAGGTGGGCATGCTAGAAGTTTTCAAACCACATCGTCAGCCTCAAGGTTACAAATGGACTAGAAGCCACTAGTCTCCTTATTGGATGAAGGGGGCCTAGCAAAGATGCCTCCCAGAATCCAGAGGTTTTGCCTGTGCCTCATGAGTTTCACCTGTGAGATGCTGTACATGCAAGGTAAAGACCAGACAACAGCAAGCGCACTTTCAAAGTTCACAGTGGGCCTCCCGACAAAACAGGATGTCAATCTCATCGAGGAACTGGAAGCGAACTCCCACTTGACCAGGAGACACCTGCCAGCGACCACAAGTGAACTCCAACAGATTTGCCAGGAACAAATGTGTGAGGAGGAGCGTGCCCACATCCACAGATACTGCCGACAAGGATGGCCTCAGCAGAGGCCAAACGGAGGGACCATGAAAACCTGGTTCGAACAGCAAACACACTTTACAATTACAGACGACCTCCTGGTCTGTGATGAGTGACTGGCCAGCCCAGTCTCCCTGTGGCCGGAGATCCTTCAAAAAGTACACCAGGGCCAGCTGGGCATCACCACGTGCAGAGCATGGGCCCAGTCTGCGGTCTGGAGGCCAGGCATTTCCAAGGTGATGGAAGACAAATTGTCAGGTGTGTGTGCTGCACAGACAGGACCAAAGAGAGCCCCTCATCCCCACACAATCCCCTAGCAGGCAAGGAGAGAGGCTGGGTGTTGACCTGTTCATCTTCAACAGCAAATCATTCCTTATGGTGGTGGACTACTTCTCCAGATAGGTTGAGGTGAAACAACCATATATGACGACCACAGAGGCAGTAACTAAGGCACTAAAAGAGATGTCCATGAGCCACAGCAGCCCAGACGAGACCGTGTCCAATAACGGCCCACAGTTTTCAGACGAGTGCTTCGCGCACTTGGCCATCACTTCCATCACCAGCTCCCCGAGATACCCCCAGTCAAATGGGGAGGCTGAAAGAGGGGTCCATGCAGTAAAAACACTCCTAAAAAAAGAGTGAGGGCTTCCCCACGGCAATGCTAACTTACAGGTCGGTTACAGTGCGGCCTGTCACCATCCGAACTCCTGCTGGGCAGGAAACTCCACACACAACTTCCAATCCTGTCAAAAAATCTCATGCCAAGGTTGGTAACCAAGGATTACCAGGACGTTCAAGCAAGAGAGCAGCCTTACATGCAGAAGCAGGCTTCCACCATCCACAGAAAATACCGCACCCGGCACTTGCCACAATTACACAAAGGTGACAGCGTCTGGACTAAAGACCGAGAGAGACAGAGAGAGACAGACAGAGAGAGAGAGAGAGAGAGAGAAGATACCATCATTAGAAAGGACAAGGACCAACCTCGTTCCTACCTGGTTGGCATTGCTGAATGCTCGGTCAGAAGATACAGGAGGAGTTTCCTCCTCATCCCTAGATCACCCGTCCCCACTGTGCAATGGAGGAACATACCCAAATGCCAGAACAGCCTCCAAACCCACAGGAAGAACCAGCAGTGAAAGAGTCTCCCACTCCTCCAGCTGTAGTGCGAAAGAGATATGGAAGGGTTATAGGGCCTCCAGGCCACCTGAACCTTTGAACTCAAGGGCTTGAAGGGGGGGAGATGGGGTAATGATAACATAACATGGTAATGACAATGTAAATGTATGAAAGTAATAACAATGTACAACATAAAGTAAACTATAATCAACTAAACACATTGGATAATGACTTGGGGGGGGGGTGTAATATAAGGGTCGGGCACATATAGGGTTAATGTGGGACTGAGTACAGTATCGCCCACACAGTGATGTAAGAGAGCACATGACCTGCACTCAGGGTCAGTTTAGTGTTGGACAGAGCCGTGTGTAGCAGCAAGCATGGAGACAGCTCCTAGTTTGTGCCTTTTACTGTAGATTTGTAAATAGTTCTAATAGTCAATAAAGACTTACAGTTAACCTACCTATGTCTATGAAGACTTCTTCAGACCCACTGAACGGTAACCCAACACCCTACAACATTGTGCCGTCAGATTATTCTATGTAGTTAAATACTCAAAACACAAGATTGTAAACAATTTGATTCTGTTTAAAATTAAGTCCAACATGCTCAATTTTAAACAAGCAAAGTTCTTGGTTTTAAACTGAGTGGAAAATTCAGAACAGTCTGAAATCTTGATGTCTGCAAAATAAAATGTAATCAATGGGATGCAACCCTTGAAATTTGTTTTAAAATTTAAAAATTCAATCTCCATGCTTATCGTTGGTCTCTTTATTTGCAGATTCTGGATGCTGAGTGTTTGTCACATATCACACATCCGGTCTGCACACTGTGTCCTGGAACCATTTGAACTTCCAACCCAGTGATAACAACAACTACAGCTTTTATTTATATAGCACCATTAATGTAGCAGAACTTTCTAAGGTCAATAGTAGGAGGGGAGGCAGTGGCGTAGTGGTATTGTCACTGGACTAGTAATCCAGAGACCCATGGCATTGTCGCTGATCTAATGGTCTGGGAACCGGGGTCCAAACCCCACCACAGCAAATGGTGAAATTTGAATTCAATAAAGAAAAACTCTAACGATAACCATGATTGTTGTGTAAACCCATCTGGTTACCTGGTCTGACCTACAGCAATGTGGTCGATTCTTAAATGCCTTCTGAATTGGTCTAGCAAGCCGCTCAGTCCAAGGGATGGCAACAAATGCTGGCCTAGCCAGCATTGCCCCCGTCCCATGAATGATCAAGGAAGAAGATATTAAAATTCAGGAATGTGCAGAATCGGAGGAGGGCAGTGACCTCAGAGGGCTGGAGGAGGTTACAGGGATAGGGAGAAGGAAGGCCGTGGAGAGATTTGAAAGCAGAGGGTGAGAATTTTAAACTTGAGATGTTACTGGAGTGGGTAGCAAGCCCCGTGGAAATGACCAGATAATCTGGAAGATGGCAGTGTAGTGATAATGCCACTGGGCTAGTAATCCAGAGGCCCAGGCTAATGCTGTGGGGACATGGGTTCAAATCCCACCATGGCAGCTGGTGGAATTTAAATTCAAATAATAGAAAGTCTGAAGTGAAAGCTAGTCTCAGTCACGGTGACCATGAAACTACCAATTGTTGCAAAAACCCATCTGGTTCACCTTGAGTAAAACTTCTATATCTTTTTTGCTTCCAGGCTCTTCTCTCTCTTATTCTTCCCGCTGAATTTTCACCACATCTGTACCTTCAGCTGGGAGTTTGTTTCAGTTCAGAATCTGTTGTTCTGACCCCAGCTGATGTTATTACTGGACAAGCCAGATCCCAGAGTGGAACCCGGCCTGATAGGTCCTAACTTTTATTTTTTGTTCAGAAACGTCGCAGGAGTCAGCTGATGAGCTTTTAACAAAAGAATAAAACATTTATTAAACAAGGAAAGATGAGCTATATTACAATACTCCTCCACACACGACTATACCTTTACGGATATATTCAGATTCGTAGGGATAACACAAGTTACAGAAGCTGTTTTATACTCTTATCTTCATAGTAAATGCACCATCCATGTAAACCAATAAGTGACCTGCAGTCAGGCACACCACACTCTGAAACAAGTGACAGATGCCACCCCCAACAGATATTATGGATCCCTCATCAACCCCACCTCAGACGCTTGTCACACTATGAGCCAACCGGTCTCATTGAACTCTATCTTTCACACGGGGTCTTCCAATCTCCACTCTCGAAGAACCCGCTTTGGAATCTTCTCCCAAACAATGCTTTCTCTCAGATGTCTTCCACAAGGGTCCACCTCCAGGGTTTAGAACTCTCCTTCCAATGTTCCTCTCCCCTAGATCTCCCATTCAAGCTTTCATCCACGCACTGTTTCTCAGACTCAGCCAGGCCAAGAGAACACCACTGCTTCAGCTGCCCATAATAAAGAGTTACAGACCTTCAACTGTCTCCTTGGATCTCCTGGCTTCTCACAAGCCTATTTTACTTTAAATCTCTTTAAGCTTGGAGGCTTTCTCTGCTCTTCACTCTTCACTTCACCTAACAGGACCTTTTCCAGATTTGTGTCCTTTTCTTTTGACTTAACTTAAAGGGTTTCTTGGGTCTTTCTCTTTTTCCCTTCAGACCTGCTCCCTGCAGTTACCTCTCCCGGTAGACTGCTGACAACTTGGTATCTCCCTTGAGATCCAGAACTCACATGTCATTCACTGTTACATTAACTTTAGAGCAATTCATCTAAGATTCTTAGGCTTTCTAAGATTCTTAGGCCTATGCTCCTCAACAGTCTGCTACTTTGTCAGCTGGAGAGAAACTTAAACTGCTCCATTGACCTTAGAGCAGAACCACCAACTGAACTCAAATTGCTTTTGGTTATTTGTTATCTGTGTGGGACCTCACTCTCTAGACCCCTGTTGCTAGGCAACAGCACAGTTTTTTTCCTACCTTGTGGCCAGGATTTTCCGCTCGTGTGCAGGCGGGTGCCTGACATGTCCGAGCGTGAAACAGCGTGCAGTGATGTCGGGTGAGCGCCCTGACATCATCGCGCACTCGCGCGATATTTCCTGGCTGGCACTCGGGCCCGCTCACCACGCCCACCCAACGATCTGAAAATGCTGTCCTCAGTTTGTTTAACTCCTCTTCAAGAGCCGTAAACCTCATTAAAATGCAGGCATCTTTTAAAGCGAAACTAAAACTCAAGTTCTCCCTTTCTTGACACACAAATACAGAAGCACAAATCAAACTTAAAATTAAAGATATACCTTAAACTAACACACATAAATACACATATAACTTAGTTAAACTATCTCTAGTTCTTAACACTGTTGAAGCTGTCCTTTCTCTTAGTTTTCCTCATCCTTGTGAGGACAAGGGTTTTTGATCTAGACACTGCCACCATGAAGAATCCTGCTTTGGGCTCCATGAAGTAAGGTTCATAGTCTTGAGTATATTAACAGCAAGCCTCTATTAACAACCCATAGCTATGTACATATATACAGTAGAGGATACAGGTATGGAGCTGATTCAATTCCAGGTCTATACACATCTCTAGACTGACCCTGGCTCTGGGTTATGTGTCTTCTTACATCACTGTGTGGGCAGTACTGTACTCAGGTGTAATGTCACCAGACTAGTAATCCAGAGGCCCAGGCTAATGCTCTGGGGTCATGGGTTCAAATCCTACCATGGCAGCTGGTGGAATTTAAATTCAGTTAATAAATCTGGAATTCAAAAGCTAGTCTCAGTATTGGTGACCATGAAATCATTGTTGATTGTTATAAAAACCCATCTGGTTGACTAATGTCCCTCAGAGAAGGAAATCTACCATCATTACCTGGTCTGGCCTACATGTGATTCCAGACCCATAGCAATGTGGTTGACTCTTGAATGCCCTCTGAAATGGCCTAGCAAGCCGCTCAGTTATATCAAAACCACTACAAAGACTCCAAAAAGGAATGAAACCAGACGGACAACCCAGCATCGACCCAGGCACCGGAAATGACAATGGCAAACTCAGCCCCGTCAACCCTGCAAAATCCTCCTTACTAACATCCGGGGGCTAGTGCCAAAATTGGGAGAGCTGTCTCACAGACAAGTCAGCCAACAGCCTGACATAGTCATCCTCACGGAATCATACCTTACAGACAATGTCCCAGACACCACCATCACCATCCCTGGGTATTCCCTGTCCCACCAACATGACCGGCCCAGCAGAGGTGGTGGCACAGTGGTATACAGTCGGGAGGGAGTTGCCCTGGGAATCCTGAACATCAACTCCGGACCCCATGAAGTCTCATGGCATCAGGTCAAACATGAGCAAGGAAACCTCCTGCTGATTACCACATACCACCCTCCCTCAGCTGATGAATCAGTGCTCCTCCATGTTGAACACCACTTGGAGGAAGCACTGAGGTGGCAAGGGCTCAGAATGTATTCTGGGTGGGGGACTTCAATGTCCATCACCAAGAGTGACTCGGTAGCACCACTACTGACCGAGCTGTCTGAGTCCTAAAGGACATAGCCGCTAGACTGGGTCTGCGGCAGGTGGTGAGGGGACCAACAAGAGGGAGACGCCTACTTGACCTTGTCCTCACCAATCTACCTGTCTCAGGTGCATCTGTCCATGACAGTATCAGTAGGAGTGACCACTGCACAGTTGTGGAGACGAAGTCCCGCCTCCACATTGAGGATACCCTCCATGTTGTGTGGCACTACCACCATGTTAAACAGAATAGATTTTGAACAGATCTAGCATCTCAAGATTGGACATCCATGAGGCGCTGTGGGACATCAGCAGCAACAGAATTGTACTTGCACATAATCTGTAACCTCATGGCCTGGCATAGCCCCCATTCTACCATTACCATCAAGCCAGGGTATCAACCCTGGTTCAATGAAGAGTGCAGGAGGGCATGCCAGGAGTAGCACCAGGCACACCTAAAAATAAGGTGTCAGCCTGGTGAAGGTACAACACAGGACTGCTTGTGTGTTGAACAGTGAAAGCACAATGCAATAGAGAGAGCTAAGCAATCCCACAAACAACAATTTAGACTTAAGCTCTGCAGTCCTGCTACATCCAGTTGTGAATGGTGGTGGACAATTAAACAACTCGCTGGAGGAGGAGGCTCCACAAATATCCCCATCCTCAATGATGGAGGAGCCCAGCACAGCAGTGCAAAAGACAAGGCTGAAGCATTTGCAACAATCTTCAGCCAGAATTGCCAAGTGGATGATCCATCTCGGCCTCCTCCGGAGGTCCCCAGCATCTCAGATGTCAGTCTTCAGCCAATTCAAATCACTCCACATGATATCAAGAAACGGCTAAGTCACTGGATACCACAAAGTCTGTGGGCCCTGACAACATTTCAGCAATAGTACTGAAGACTTGTGCTCCAGACCTAGCTGCACCCTTAGCCAAGCTGTTCCAGTACAGCTACAACACTGGCATCTACCCGGTAATGTGGAAAATTGCCCAGGCATGTCATGTACACAAAAAGCAGGACAAATCCAACCCGGCCAATTACCAGCCCATCAGTCTACTCTCCATCATCAGTAAAGTGATGGAAAGTGCCCTCATTACAGCTTTAGTCCAAACATGAACAAAAGAGCTGAACTCCCGAGGTGAGGTGAGAGTAACTGCCCTTAACAACAAGGCAGCATTTGACCGAGTGTGGCATCAAGGAGCCCTAGAAAACTGGAGTCAATGGGTAAACTCTCCACTGGTTGGAGTCATACCCAGCACAAAGGGAGATGATTGTTGTTGTTGTTGGAGGTCAGTCATCTCAGCTCCAGGGCATCACTGCAGGAGTTCCTCAGGGTAGTGTCCTCGGCCCAACCATCTTCAGCTGCTTCATCAATGACCTTCCTTTCATCATAAGGTCAGGAGTGGGGTTGTTTGCTGATGATTGCACAATGTTCAACACCATTCACAACTCCTCAGATACTGAAGCAGTCCATGTCCAAATGCAGCAAGACCTGGACAACACTCAGACTTCGGTTGATAAGTGGTAATTAACGTTTTCACCACACAAGTGCCAGGCAATGTTTATCACCATTAGGAGAGAATTCAACCATCTCCCCTTGACATCCAATGGCATTATCATCACTGAATTCCCCACTATCAACAATCTGGGGTTTACCATAAACCAGAAGCTGAACAGGACTAGCCAAGTAAACACTACAGGAATTCACCAAGGCTCCTTAGACAGCACCTTCCAAACCCATGACTACTACCATCTCGAAGGTCAAGGGCAGCAGATAGATGGGAACACCATCACCTGGAAGTTCTCCTCCAAGTAACTCACCACCCTGACTTGGAAGTATATCGCCGTTCCTTCACTGTCGCTGGGTCAAAATCCTGGAACTCCCTTCTTAACAGCACTGTGGGTGTACCTACACCACATGGACTGCGGCAGCTCAAGAAGGCAGCTCACCACCACCTTCCCAAGAGATGGACAATAAATGCTGGTCCAGTCAACGAAGCCCACATCCCATGAATGAATAAAACAAAAAATCTGTTTTACTGATTTTGGTTGAGAGGTAAATATTGGCCAGAACACCAAGGAGCACTCCTTCAAAAAAGAGCCATTGGATCTTTTATGTCCACCTGAAAGGGCCTCAGTTTAACAACTCATCTGAAGAATAGCCCCTCTGACTGTGCAGCAATCTGTCAGTACTGCACTGAAGTATCAGACTAATGACATGGTCGAATCTCTGGAGTGGGACTCAAACCCACAACCTTCCCATTCAGAGGCAAGAATTCTACCCACTGAACCGTGGCTGGCTCTGAAGGCTGAAGGAGGATGCCCCATCATCTGATTTGATCTCATGCTTACGGGAAAACAAACCCACCAGTATTCTACTAGACAATATTGCTGCTCCTAAAAATGGGTCTAGTTTTATGCATCTCAAATGCATTCATCAAGAGCTTGATACCGTTTCACCTCAGATAGTGGAAACCTTTCCCCTGACACTTACGCAGTGTGGTTTTAAAGAAAGTAGCAGAAATAAATGGAAATATTAAAATCTTGTTCAGACAAATGATTTCATTTAGTTTGGTTTCATTAGCTGGGTCAAATGTTCCATTATGAAGGTGAGCACAAACCCTGCCCTCATTTGTTGGAGTTAATGTAACATGTAGGGGGTGACATTGAGTGGTGGTTGGTTTGGATGTGTCATGTCTGTTTTCCTATCACACAAACAGCTGTTCAGACTAGTTACACCCAAGCAATGCCTCGTTCCCCTACCAGCAACGATCTTCGCCCACCTAGTGATTTCCCAGAGCACTGATTTCTATAATAATTCAGGGAAGCAACATAGATTCACATTACCACCAATATCCAACATCCCAGGCAGCAGCATAGGTGTAGCTAGCAATGATGTCACCCCCACCGCCTACACACCCCTCCCCCCACCAAAACCGGCACCATTTCGCAACCAGATTTCTGGAATTTTTTGGATGATACGTCTAGCTATTGAAGAATAGAATGTGCCAGATCTAATACTGAAAAATAGTCTACGCCTTTGAAGAATTGAAAGAAATCTTATTTCACCCAATTTTGCAAAGGGATTAGGCATGGGAGGAGGCCATTTAAGGCTGTAGAGCCCGTTCCGCCATTCAATTAGATCATGATTTATTGGTATCTTGACTCCATCTACAAGTCATTGGCTCTGTAACCCTTAATAACCATGCCTGACAACAATTTATGGGTTTCCATTTTGATATTTTCCATTGACTCTCCAGCCTTAGCAGCTTTTCTGGGGCAGAGGGTGTGAAGAAATGCTCGACAACATCCCGGAGAAATTTGATGTGTTTTTTTTATTCATTCCTGGGGTGTGAGCTTTGCTCGCGAAGCCAGCATTTGTTGCCCATCACTAATTGCCCTGTTTGTATAGTATTCCAAACTCACTGCAGCGTTCAAAGACAATCACTCTACATGGACAGCAGGTAGCACACTTCTGCTATGGGTGGGAGGGGCACAAAGACCAACATAAGCCCGATGGGCTGAATGGCCTGTTTCGGTGCTCTACATTCTATGTAATTCCATAAACCAAACTGGTGGCTCTGCCTTGTTGTGGGTCGATGGGAGGCCCTGATTCAGAAACATCTCACTTGTGCATGCAGGCAAGTGTGATGTCTCTGCAGATTTACAATGGATTTGAGGAAATGTGGTGACACAGGATAGAACTCAGTAACCTGTCACGTCAATAAGCTCACCTCTAGGTCAGGCGGTTGGGGATTCGAGCTCCCCACTCCTGAGCACAAAACCCTGCCGGGACTCCGACAGTACAGTACTACACTGCCGGAGATGCTGTCTTTCAGACTGAGGCCCCCGCCTGCCTCCTCAGAGGGACAAAAAGGAACCCAATGCAGTATTTCAAAGGAGAGCAGGGGCATTCACCCCGGCGTCCTGGTCAATATTTATCCCTCAACCAACATCACAAAAAACAGATGACCTGGTCATTCTCACATTGCTGCTTGTGAGAGCTTACTGTGTGCAAATTGGCTGATGCGTTCCTTACATTACAACAGTGACAAAAAAGCACATTGTTGGCTTGTTAAACATTTTGGGATGTCCTGAGGACATGAAAATATATATACACATCTACAAGTTCTTTCTTTTTTTCAAAGTTTATAATGGTTTTCATTTAAAAATAAATTTGTTACTGAGGCTCGTGCGGAGAAGATTTATCACCCCAATGTACTCGGCATGCTTGCATCACTGTTTACTTCTATGCCAAATATATAATCGATTAACTGATTTGTAAAACCATTGTGCCTAGTTTACAATGGAATCATCAACATGTTGCTCACTGAACTGAAGTTGTACAACATGGACTTCAAATTCCTGAGTACCCTCATCTGTCAATCAAGCCAAACCATTTTGGGAGTTGCAAAACAAAAACAGAATTACCTGGAAAAACTCAGCAGGTCTGGCAGCATCGGCGGAGAAGAAAAGAGTTGACGTTTCGAGTCCTCATGACCCTTCAGCAGAACTGGAGTTGCAGACTTTTCTAGAAAGAGAAGTGGGGTGTACCAGAGGCTACATCCATCTTATTGTCTGACTCTTCTCATTGGTCACTGATAAAACGGTGCAGGATTGCCCCATCGCTCTTCACCGTTCGGGCCTGGACATCGGACCTTGTGGTGCCGGCTTTCCGACTGTAAAGGGCCAATTTCAGGGATCAGAGTCCTCTGTTCACAAGGATGCCTAAAGGACATCCCACTCCTATCTTGTGTTGGGCCATTTATTCAGGCGTGTATGGGTGTTAGACCTCCCCGCAGCTGAGCTACAAAGCATCTATTTCAGGCCTTCTTTGAGAAATTGGCTAGTATTGGACTGCCAACAAAACATAGGGCAGAATTTTCCCATTGGCATGTTGGGGGTGGGCCACCACGTCCCCACGTAAAATGACGCGTGGTAACATCGGGCAAGCGACCCGAAGTCACCGCGCGCCATCGCGATATTTCGCTGGGCGCGATGATGTCCGACGTGCGCCCACCATTAATTAACAGGCCAGTTAAGGCCCTTGAATGCGCCAATCGACCGCAATTTTTCGGCACCCGTGCAATCTTTGGGTTTGCGCACAGGCTCAACGGGCAGGTGGGTGGGACACATTTGTATAAACCTCATCCACGGCCGGGATAAGAGGGCTCACTGGGGTTGCAAGTGTGCACTGTCAAGTATTTACTTATGAAAGCCTGTGTGATCTGCAATACTTCAAAACGCATACCAGCTGCTTTCTCTGGACTCTTACCCTTCAGGTCAGTGCTCTGCAGTGAGGAATCCTTTTTGGGCCTGTAGGTTTCAGTAAGCTTTCCCTTAGCCTGGGAATGGGAGCTGAACTCTTCACCAGAGGCAGCTCCTCTGAGGAGGAAGGGAGGGCTAAAAGGGGGAGGAGACCAGGAGTCCACATTCAGCCTCCAGGGGAGCCACCTTTGGGAGGACAGGCGCAGGCACAAGGGGTGCAGGGCCAAGAGGTAGTCCAAGGTGGAAGGGGCCGCAGAAGACGCCACTATCCTGCTGCCAGGGTTTACAGGCGGCGAAGCAGCTACCTCAATATGTCTGAGGTGCAGTGCCGAAGGAGGCTCTGACTGTCAAGGGAGGCAGTCAACACCACCTATCAGGTGATTGGGCCTGAGATCTCTGCTAACTGTGTGGGTGGACACCCCATGCCAGTGGCTCTGAAGGTCACAGCTGCTCTCAACCTCTATGCCTCTGGCTCCTTCCAGGGCTCGGTGGGTGATCTTTGCGATGTCTCCCAATCAGCTGTCCACACTTGTGTCAAGCAGGTTACAGACGCTGTGTTCAGGCGTGCATTGACCTTCACCCACTGTCGCTGGGACCAGGCAAGCCAGACACAGTGAGCAAAGGCTTCGTGGCCATTACTGGCTTACTCCATGTCCAGGGTGCTTTAGACTGTACACATGTGGCCATCAAGGCGCCAGCGGGTGAGCCCGGTGCCTTCATCAACAGGAAGGGCTTCCACTCCATGAACGTGCAGATAGTGTGTGATCACAGGATGCAAATTCTACAAGTCTGTGCAAGGTACCCAGGCAGCTCCCACGATGCCTACATCCTCAGACACTCCCAGGTGCCGGGGCTCTTCAGTGCTCCAGCCCGACTGGATGGATGGCGGCTGGGAGACAGGGGCTATCCCCTCAGAAGGTGGCTCATGATGCCTCTCCGCCATCCAAGAACAGAAGCTGAGCAGTGGTACAATAGGAGCCAGACCTCCACAAGGGCTGTAGTGAAGAGAACCATCGGTCTTCTCAAGATGCGCTTCCGATGCCTGGACCACTCGGGGGGGCGCATTCCAGTATCCCCAGATCGTGTCTCGATGATAGTGGTTGAACGCTACTCTCTCCACAATCTTGTGCTGGAAAGTGGGGGATGCTGTGGACGATGAAGATGTTGATGCAGTGGCTGCGGCTGCACACGATGAGTCCAGCAGTGAGTCTGAGGATGAGCATGGACAGGGGAATGCTGAGGGGGTGGACGCTGACCCGGGCATACTCCAGGGAGGCAGGGACACCTGGGAGGCTTTAATTCAACGAACCTTCAGCTAGCACACCACAGATGGACCTCCAGGACAAGCCTGGGCTGTAGGCTCCATACGCGATACCTAAATGCCAAATCTCCCAGGTTAGGAACAGTCACTTTGTTAATAAAGCTGCATGTCCCACAAAGCACTCATTACAGTTTTGGAAACCATACACATGCAGAAGAGAAGAGGAACCCTCAGCCATGGTGACATATCTGAATTTATTTTGTCAAGCAAACCAACTTAATCCAAAAAAAAGACAATAGTGTTACAAAACAAAACAAATCATAAGGACCTCATCTCAGGCCAATACAAAAGCACCGGTGAGAAACCCATGGTGTGCCTAAGGTGCCTTATATTTCTGTTTCCGGGTGCTACGTCTTGGTGCTGCCCCATCGCTGGGATTGGTATCTGAGACAGCCTGCTGACTCTGCTGTCCTGTTGGCCTCGATGAACTTGGTGGGTGTCCTCTGGCCCGTGGAGCCTGTGCTGGCCCCGCCTGGGAGGGAGCTGCAAGTTCCACAGCATCTACCCAGTTGTCGCAGCCTCACTGGATGCTATGGTCAATGGGAGAGGGGCGGAGAATCTGCCACCCTCATCCGGAGCGCCCTGAGAGGTGCCCGCAGAGATGCCGAGCAGCTGCTGCACCAATGTGAGGTCGCTTCGGACCTCCCTGCTCACCGTGGGTGGATGGGCACCGAGCTGGGTAAGTTGATGCTCAGACCATCTCCCACATTGGCACTGACCAGCTGAGGACAATGCCGATGTGAGGGCTTGCTGGTCAGAGTGCATCCCTAGGAAGCCCTGACGGGTCTCCTGGAGGAGGCTCTCCATGAGAGTCGCCACTCTCTCCATGGAGGACGCTTGGCACTCGGACATGAGGCTCATTGCTTCAGCGATCATCTGCGTGGACTCCTCCACCATGGAGACCAAACCAAGCATAGCCTCATGTATCTCCCCCAGATGCTCCCGCCACCCGGCCGCATTTCCTGCAGCTGCTGCATCGCGGACAACTCCAGAGGCACATCATCAGGCACCGACTGAGCATGTGCCTGGTCCCCTGCAGTCCTCCAACTGCTGGTGCCATGGGCACTCTCTGTCTCTGTCGCTCCTCCAGCAATTGTGAAGTGCCCTCACCACTGTGCCCCGGGACACTAGCCGATGCTCTAACTCCCACCGAGGTGCTAGTATCTGCGCTGGTGCCTGCCTGGCAGAGATGGTGTGACGCTGGTGAGACTTCAGGCCCCTCAGGTGTGAGAGGGGGGCCTCAGCTGCTCCTCCTCCCGGTCCTGCTCCGCTGATGCTGAAAGGAAGAACAAGGACATTGGATCAATTAACGTGGAGACACTGTCAATGTGCATCCCTGTCCCCCCGGATCATTATGCGCTCATCCTTCCATAAGCAATGGTCAAGTCATGTTGCAAATTAAATCACTGAACATTCAGCACTGCTGTGCCTGTTGGGGGAACAATGTTGACCTCACTGCTGGGCATAAATACCTGGTCGTGGCACCCCAGCCTCCCCGACACCAGTGGACCTGGGCGCATGGCACCTCTCCAGATCCAGGGCCTCCTGCTCGAAGTGGCTAAGAATGGTTAACTGCGCCTGGCCGCCGCCAGTCCTCACACGCTCTGCCGCGTTATGAACATTCTCCCCTGAAAATGAAAGATGAGCATTGATTAGTGTAAATTGCACATGGACTCTCTTCACACACGGCCCACCCCAACCAGAGTGGGACATTGCAGGGCTCCAGAGCCTCCTCACCCAGCTGCTGCCGAAAACTCACACAAAGATGCTAGGCCTGTTCCCCACACTCCCAGCCCCCCACTTGGCCACATGCTGCCTACATCACATTAGGCACCCTTCCATAACAAGGAGGCACAAGCACATGGAGCGCAGAGGGCAGCAGATGGTTCATTGCCACCTTGAAGCTCCCCTCCCAGCATCTCATCACCCTGACTGGGACATGTCCTGCAGTTCAAACACAGCGCCTAGGTGCAGCTCCTCCAGGTTGCCCCCAAATCAGTCATGTGGGTCTCAGTGTAACACATGCTGCGGGGGCAAAACACATCTCTTCACCACCCTCTCAGGCTGAGCTCAGCATGGGCAATATCTGCTGGCCCACCCAGCAAAGGACAAACGCCGCCAATGATTCAATGCAGTCAATGCACTCAGGCTTGGGCGGGGAGGTGGGTGGGGGAGGGGGGCAGCAGGGAGTTAAGCCGACCTGTGCTGGGTTAAGTGACCAATGCCAAAATTGTCCTCACCCTTCCAGAGCACAACAAGTCGTTGAAGCGCTTGTGACACTGGATCCAGGTGCGCCGCACCACGTCGCAGGAGCTCACCACCTCCGCCACCGCCTCCCAGGCTCGTTTCATCATGTTGGGGGGCCTCCTGCTCCCGTCCTGGGGAACCAGCACCTCCCGCTGTGCTGCCACCTCCTCGAGGAGGGCAGCAAGGCAGTCATCGGAAAAACGAGGGGCACACAGGCCCTACCCTCCGGCCTGGCCTGCTCACCAGAAGCCCTCTGGTGAGCCCTTCCACTTGACATTGTGAGCAGCCTTGCAAAGGCTGCCACGCTTAAGATAAACAGTCAGTGCCTCCCGCCGCCGCCTGCCACTCCCACTATCCTCGGGAGTCAGGCATTACTCTGGACGGGCCGATTATGGCCCGCCCGTGTAAAATGGCGGTGCAGACCCGATCCCGAGCGGTGATCGGGTCAGCGCCTGCCCTCGCCTGCTCCCACTCCACCCCCTCCGCCAAGCAGAAAATTCAGCCCATAATATTTGTTTTGACATGCAGCCAGGAGGATTTGGAAACTCGCCCAGTTTATTTAGACCAGGATTGGAGCCAAGTTTTGAGCTGGTTTCAGGTCCCTGGTCGTTTAATGGCCCCATCACCACCTTCATGACTAAGCCTGGGACTGATAAATGCCCAGCCCTTAGCTGCTAACTTGTCTGACGCTTTAAGGCCACTGCTCAGATGGTCTGGCTCTTTAAGGCCACTGCTTCAACTGGTGCCCAAGGGAATTCAGGTAATGGGAGCTGAGGACAATTTGAAGCCATTAAATTTCAGGCTGCAATTCCACGACTGGCTCTCCCTCAAAGTCATTTTATATCTGGAATCAGTTCCCTCCATAGCCTCCCATATCCCTTCCCCTTCTGATAACCCCTTCTATACGCCCTCCATCACTATGCTATAATACAACAGTGACTACACTTCAAGTCCTTCATTGGCTGTAAAGCGCTTTGGGATGTGCTGCAGTTGAAAAAGGGGCCATATGAATGTAGGTTTTTGTCTTTTCCTGCAACATCCCTTCACTGATTGTTTCCCCTCCTCTTACTCCCTCCATCTTCTTCCCCTGAAGTGTTTATAGTGAGGAGCATAAAAGAATGGGGATGGGAATAGAAGGAAGGGGGCTCTGAGGCCTGTAGTTGAGTGAAGTGGAAGATGGGTCAGCAAATGGTGTTGGCAGTCAGCCTTATACCCAACACTTTAAACCTGAGGCCCATGATGATGCCAACTTGGTGAGGGGGAGCAACATAGGAACAGGAGGAAGCCATTTTACAAAGCCCTTAGGTCTTTCTGCCATTCAATGAGATCATGACTGATCTGCACACTAACTCTATATACCCACCTTTGCCCCATGTCCCTTAATACCTTTGCTTAAAAAAAATCTGTCAATCTCAGGTTTAAAATTAACAGCCTATCTAGCATCAGTTGCCTTTGTGGAAGAGAGTTCCAAACTTCTCCCACCTTTCATGTTGTCTAATTTCACTCCTGAAAGACCTGACTCCAATTTTTTAACAATGCCCCTTAGTCCTAGACTTCCAAACCAGTGGAAATAGCTTCTCTCTATCTGCTCTATCTGTTCCCCTTAATATTTTGAAAATTTGACCAAAATCACCCCTTAATATTCTAAGTTCCAGCGAATACAACCCTAGTTTGTGTAATCTTTCCTTGTAATTTAACCCTTGGAGGCCCGGTATCTGTACAGGAGCGGAGGAAGAAGAAAGGAAGAGCAATGGTGATAGGGAATTCGTTAGTTAGGGGAACAAACAGGCATTTCTGCATTCGTGCACATAACTCCAGGATGGTATGTTGCCTTCCTGGTGCCAGGGTTAAGGATGTCACCAAGCAGCTGCAGGACATTCTTCTGAGGGAGGGTGAACAACCAGAAGTCATGGTTCACATCGGTACCAATGACTTATGTAGGAAGGGGGAATATGGTCCTGCAATCAGAAGTTGGGGAGCTAGGTAGAAAATTAGCAAACTGGACCTCAAAAGAAGTAATCTCCGGATTACTCCCAGTTCCACACGCAAGTGAGTACAGAAATAGGAAGGTAAGACAGATGAACGCGTGGCTGGAAAGATGGTGCAGGAGGGAGGGCTTTAGATTCCTGGGACACTGGGACTGGCTCTGGGGGGGTGATGGCACATGTACAAGCCGGACGGGTTGCACCTGAACAGAGCCGGGACTGAGTTCCTTGCTAGCTCTGTTGGGGGGGCTTTAAGCTAACTTGGCAGGGATGTGGTAACCAGGAGAGAATATTAGACATTAATACCGGGTGCACAAAATACTGGGAGAGACAGATAGCACTAGTATAGAGAATAATAAGTTAATGGGTGGAGTCGGACTAAGCGAAAAGTAATGAAGTCTAAATCAGGATTATACTGCATGTATGTGAATGCACAAAGTGTGGTAAATAAGATTGGGGAGTTACAGGTGCAGATTGTCATGTGGAATTATGATGTTGTAGAGATATGGAGACCTGGCTCAAGGAAGGGCAGGACTGGGTGTTAAATATTCCTGGGCATAAGGTGTTCAGAAAAGATAGGAAAGGAAGGAAAGGGGGTAGGGTGGCAGTATTGGTTAAGGAGAGCATTGCAGTGCTGGAGAAAGAGGATGTCCCAGAGGGTTCAAGGTCAGAATCAATTTGGCTGGAGCTAAGGAACAAAAAGGGGGGAATTACATTGCTCGGTGTAGTCTATAAACCACCAAATAGTGAGAAGGACGTAGAGGAACAAATCTGCTGGGAAATTACAGAGAGCTGCAAATATTATAGAGTAGTTATAATAGGGGGGCTTTAATGTAGACTGGGGCAGTGGTAGTGTAAGGGGCAGTGAGGGACAAGTGTTCCTAGATTGTGTTCAGGAGAATTTTCTATAGCCATATGTGTCCAGACCAAAAAGAAAAGAGGTGCTGCTAGACCTGGTTCTTGGAAATGAGGTGGGCCAAGTAGATCAAGTGTCAGTGGGGGAACATTTAGGAGACATTGTATCATAAAGTTTAGCATGATGGTAGAAAAGGACAATGGACAATCCAGAGTGTGAATAGTTAACTGAGAGAGAGCCGACTTCAATGGGGCAAGAACGGAGCTGGGCCGGGTAGACTGGAACCAAAGACTGGTGGGAAAAGCTGTAGCTGAACAATAGGCTACTTCAAAAAAGAAATGTTTTGGGCATTGCCAAGGTATATTCCCTCAAAAGGGATAGGCAGGGCAAACAGATCCAGAGCTCCTTGGATGAAAAAGGAGGCAGAAAATAAGATAAAGAAGAAAAAGTGTGCCTAGGAAAGGTGCCAGGTCTAAAATACAACTGAGAACCAAGAGGAATACAGGAGGGTCAGAGGGGAAGTGAAAAAGCAAATAAGAGAAGCGAAGAGGGATTATGGGAAAAGACTGGCAGCCAACATAAAGGGGAATCCCAAAGTCTCCTACAGACATATAAATAGCAAAAGGAGGAGTAGGCCGATTATGGACCAAAAAGGGGATCTTTTGAAAGATTGATCCAGCCAACTGAATTTCAGCATTCTCCTCCTGTCTTTTAGATTCCTCCTTTTCCTGCTTAAGCTTATGTGTTTGTGACCTTGTCACCACACAATCTGGAAACAATCCAGGATGCTCTTTCTGTAAAACCTCTGTTGATTGTGTCTCAACAGGCTGCTCTACTACAGTAGGCATAGTCAACATCTGTGATCCAGCTATACCATTCCCTAGAATAAACTGAACCCCGACAATGGGCAATTTCTCTCCTACCCCAACGATCAACTCTCCTGTTTTCAAATCTCTTTTTAAATTTACCTTACGCAACGAAATAGGTTTGACTTTGCCCTGGATTCCCTTGATTAATATTTTGTCCTGCAATAACCCTTCTGGACAACAGATAGCACTATCCCATAACATTAAGGACTGCCTAGCTCCAGTATCCCTTAAGATTCTGACACCCTTTTCTGCTCTTCCCTGGTACACATGGGTATATTTTCCCTTTGCACATACAATCTTTAAAAATCTCTTGCAACTTTTTCTCTTGCAAACTCTAAGTAAGTCTGATTAAGTCTTTTCCTTAAAGTTCTAGACTTCAACTGATAAGCTTGAGGGATGAGCTCATAAGCATTTAATATTGTCTTCTTTACTAGCTGGTAATCTGTAGACTGCTCCTCTGATAAGCTTGCATACACACTCATTGCTGTAACTGAAAGAACACTCTGTAACAAGATAGTCCAAGCAGATCTTGGACAATTCAATTTCAGAGCTTTCTTTTCAAATGAGGTAAAATACCTTTCTGTAAATATAGGCACGAATTGAAGATTTTTAATTTAAAACAAATTCCTCAAAGGAATCAAAGTCCCCATCTGAATCGCTACCTCTCCTTTCTTCCTTCATTCTAGGTTTCACTTTAGGCAATTCATACTGCCTGGCTTCTTTCTCTCTCCGAAGCTCCCTCTCTCTTTCCTCAGCCGCTAACTTCTCTCTCTGAAGTTCAACTTCACGCTTTCGCATTCCTGTCTCTTGGAATCTTTTCTCTCCCTTTCCCCTTTCTTTCCCATTGAAGCTTTTTTAAAAATTTCTATTTCCTTTTCACAGAATCACAGAAATCGCAGAATTGTCACAGCGCAGAAGGAGGCCATTCAGCCCATCGTGTCTGCACTGGCTCTCTGAGCATTTTGACTCGGTGCCGATCTCCTGCCTTTTCCCCGTAACCACCCTGCATTGTTTCTATTTAAATAACCATCCAATGCTCTCTTGAATGCCTCAATCGAACCTGCCTCCACCACACTTCCAGGCAGTGCATTCCAGACCCGAACCACTCGCTGTGTGAAAAAGCTTTCCCTCGCCTCACAGCTGCTTCTTTTGCAAAACACTTTCAAACCGTGCCCTCTAGTTCTCGATCCCTTTATGAGCAGGAGAACAGTTTCTCCCTATCTACTCTGCCCAGACCCCTCATGATTTTGAAAACTCGAAGGGTAAGATTTTTAGCGGGGTGGGCAGACGCCCCCCCCACACCTCCAGCCCGACCGAACGTAAATCGGACGAGTGTCCCGATGTCATCGCACACTCGCTCGATATAGCAGTCGGCAGGCGCATACTGGAATCAGCAATTTAAAAGGCCTATTAAGGCCATTAAAAAATTAATCAAAAGACATTTTTTCCTGCCTGTCCAACCTAACGGTTGCCGGGCAGACGAAAAGGTTTTTTGGTAAGGTCATCCATAAGCGGGTTTCCTAAAGCAAATAAAAAAATCAAACAAAAACTTTATTTTTCCATTAATAACATGTCCCTGCTTGTGTGACAGAGTCACAGGAAGGGACATGTTTCATAACATTTATAAAATCTTTAATTTTAAAAAAAATCGGTTCACCTCCTCCTCTGCTTCAGGGGAGATTATGTAGCGCGGACTCGCGCACAAGCGCAAACATGGCGCTCGCCCAGCTCGCGCTTCTCAGCGCTGCTGCTCGCGTTTCACGCCTGCCAGCACGAAATTGCCTTCTGGGCCTGATCAGGGGCAACTTGCCGACCGCCCCCCCCATCCACCCCCACCGACCCCGCACACCGAGGGCAAAATTCTACCCCGAGTCTATCAAGTTCCTTCCCTTTTCTCTCTAACTCAAGTCTTTCCATTTCACTTTCTTTTTTCCTTTACTTTCAGTTCAAGCTCTTGTCTTTCTCTATCTCTTTCTATATCAAGCTGCTTCATTTGCAGCTGAAGTCTGACTGCCTCCAGCTATGACACACCAGCTTCAGGTGTCCCTTCCTCCAATTTTAAATGCTGGGTAAGTACCTTAACCATATCAGCTGTACGAAATTCCCCTTTTATCTCCACCTGCGCTTCATCCGCTAATTCTTGCAAATGAGTTTGGTCAGAGACTTCAAATACTCCACAGTTACATTCTCCATTCCCGGAGAAGTCGTAGCAATTGCCAAAACCATTTCACAGCCTAACCACTTTAAAACACCCCCAACAAAAATTCCTGTGTTCAGCGTCTCTTCTCGTATTCATGTCCCTTGGATTCACAAACCCCAGCCCAAACAAGGAATTTTAATAATTCCGCAAAGAGATCCCAAATTTGTTATGACCACAGCCAGTGTTAATTGTTGTGCAAACCAAATCCCAGAGGGATTCTTGGTTTACAGGCCATAGCCTTTTTTTTTGTATTCTTAAAATGAGAAGAAGATATACCGATCTCAGCAGTAAGAGGTCTAGTAACGCTTTTGGGATTTTAAAAATAAAAAATAAACGTTTTATTAACAAGAATGAAAGAAAACTTAAGAACACAAGATTACAGTCACACAATTAAGGTTAGTTTTACAAAACATTCCCCAGAAAGATTCTCTGCTTGGTCAGATCGACAGGTAAACCCCTCCAGGCAACACTCCCTTGTGGATCAAAAACAAAAATACCTGGAAAAACTCAGCAGGTCTGACAGCATCTGGAGAGAGGAACACAGTTAATCCCTTGTTGATGTTAATTATAAAAAAAAATCCAGTAATATTACACAAGGCAAACTGCTGTAGCTTCACTAAAGGCATGCCACGTAATCTCGACCCTCTTCCAAACTGTGGTGGAATCCATTTCAGAATAAAACTGCTTATTGCAGCCTGAGACTTTTCTGGCTTGACTGGTTGGCTGGCTCAAATGGCATCTTCTCCCAGCCCAAACCTCCAGTTATAGCTCAACAGTTCAAACAGGTCCAACTATTTCCCACTAAGTGCTCCTCAGTAACTCTCAAGTACCATTTTCCCCTTTCATCTCCAGTTTCATCTTTCTCACAACTCTTTGAAACTCAAAACCTTCCAAATATAAGATCTTTTATGTCTCAATCTTGTCTTTGCTTTCAGGCCAATAAAGTATAATATCCCCACTACTATTTACCTGTGGAACTCCTGCAAGATGCAAACATGTTACTTACTACCTCTGACTCCCCTTTGATATCTAAACAACTTATCGAAAACTGCAAATCTTAGATCTAACCTATTTACTTGTACCTCAAATTTAATAGCTTTATCCTTTTCATGTTTCAACCCCCCCAGACAACATGACTCCTGTCAATCTCTTGCCCAGCTTAACTAAACCATACACACACTCACACAGACACCCAGATTTCTCTACAGAGTAACACCATATTCCCCCAAAATATTTTTAAAAATAATATCCATTTGCACAACAGATAGGTGACAGATGAAGTTCAATACAGAGAAGTGTGAGGTGATTCATTTTTGTAGAAGGAACATGGAGAGACAATATAAAGTCCTTCTAAAGGGAGGACAAGGCAACCATGGCTGACAAGGGAAGTCAGGGACAGCATAAAAGCTAAAGAGAAAGCATACAATGCGGCGAAGAGCAGTGGGAAACCAGGGGATTGGGAAGCCTACAAAGACCACAAGAGGACAACTAAAAAAGAAATAAGGAGGGAGAAGATAAATATGAGGGTAAACTAGCCAGTAATATAAAAGAAGATTGCAAGAGTTTTTTTAGATATATAAAGGGTAAGAGAGAGGCAAAAGTGGACATTGGGCTGCTGGAAAATGACACTGGAGAAGTAGTAGTGGGGAACAAAGAAATGGCGGAGGAACTGAAAAGGTACTTTGCGTCAGTCTTCACGGTGGAAGACACGAGTAAGATCCCCAAAGTTCAAGAGAGTCGGGGGGCAGAGGTGAGTATGGTGGCCATTACCAAGGAGAAGGTGCTAGGAAAACTGAAAGGTCTGAAGATGGATAAATCACCTGGACCAGTTGGATTACACTCCAGAGTTCTGAAGGAGATAGCTGAAGAGATAGTGGAGGTGTTAGTGGTGATCTTTCAGGAATCACTAGAGTCAAGGAGGGTCCCAGAGGACTGCAAAATTGCCCTGTTTAATATGGGAGTGAGGCAAAAGACGGGAAATTACAGGCCAATTGGCCTGACCTCAGTCGTTGGTAAGATTTTAGAGTCCATTATTAAGGATGAGATTTCAGAATACTTGGAAGTGCATGGTAAAATCGGGCAAAGTCAGCATGGTTTCATCAAGGGGAGGTCATGCCTGACAAATCTGTTAGAATTCTTTGAGGAGGTAACGAGTAGGTTAGACAAAGGAGAGCCAATGGATGTTATCTAATTGGACTTCCAGAAGGCCTTTGACAAGGTGCCGCATAGGAGGCTGCTCAGTAAGATAAAAGCCCATGGTGTTAGAGGCAAGGTACTAGCATGGATAGAAGATTGGCTGTCTGGCAGGAGGCAGAGAGTGGGGATAAGAGGGTCCTTCTCAGGATGGCGGCCAGTGACTAGTGGAGTTCCGCAGGGGTCAGTGTTGGGACCACAACTTTTCACTTTATACATTAATGATCTAGATGAAGGAACTGAGGGCATCCTGGCTAAGTTTGCAGATGATACAAAGATAGGTGGAGGGACAGGTAGTATTGAGGAGGCGGGGAGGCTGCAGAAGGATTTGGATAGGTTAGGAGAATGGGCAAAGAAGTGGCAGATGGAATACAACGTGGGGAAGTGTGAGGTCATGCACTTTGGTAGGAAGAATAGAGGCATAGGCTATTTTCTAAATGGGGAGAGAATTCAGAAATCTGGAGTGCAAAGGGACTTGGGAGTCCTAGTCCAGGACTCTCTTAAGGTTAGCTTGCAGGTTGAGTCAGTAGTTAGGAAGGCAAATGCAATGTTGGCATTTATTTCGAGAGAACTAGATTATAAAAGCAGGGATGTGCTGCTGAGGCTTTATAAGGCTCTGGTCAGACCACATTTAGAATATTGTGAGCAATTTTGGGCCCCATATCTCAGGAAGGATGTTCTCGCCCTGGAGAGGAGCCAGAGGAGGTTCACGAGAATGATCCCAGGAATGAAAGGCTTAACATATGAGGAACATTTGAGGACTCTGGGTCTATACTCGATGGAGTTTAGAAGGATGAGGGGGGATCTGATTGAAACTTACAGAACACTGAAAGGCCTGGATAGAGTGGACGTGGGGAAGATGTTTCCATTAGTAGGAGAGACTAGGACCCGAGGGCATAGCCTCAGAGTAAAGGGAAGACCTTTTAGAACAGAGATGAGGAGAAACTTCTTTAGCCAGAGAGTGGTGAATCTATGGAATTCATTGCCACAGAAGGCTGTGGAGGGCCAGGTCATTGAGTGTATTTAAGACCGAGATAGATAGGTTCTTGATTGGTAAGGGGATCAAACGTTACGGGGAGAAGTCGGGAGAATGGGGTTGAGAAACTTATCAGCCATGATTGAATGGCAGAGCAGACTCGATGGGCCGAATGGCCTAATTTCTGCTCCTATGTCTTATGGTCTAAAGTAAAGTGTACAACTCTAAAGGGAGTCCAGGAGCAGAGGGAACTGGGCGTATATGTGCATAAATCATTAAAGGTGACAGGAGAGGTGAGGAGGGCAATTAATATACCATTCAGAATCCTGGGTTTTATTAACAGTAGCATAGAGTATAAGAGCAAGGAGGTTATGCTGAACTTGTATAGGACCTCAGCTGGAGTATTGTGTACAGTTCTGGGCGCCACACTTTAGGAAGGATGTGAACGCTTTGAAAAGAGAGCAGAAGAGGTTTACAAAAATGGTTCCAGGGATGAGAAATTTCAGTTATGAAGATAGATTGGAGAAGTTGATACTCTTCTCCTTGGAGAGTAGAAGGCTAAGTGGAGATTTGATAGAGGCATTCAAAATCATGAGGGGGCTGGACAGAGTAGATAGGGAGAAACTGTTCTGACTAGTAAAAGGATCGAGAATGAGAGGGTATGGATTTAAGGTGATTTGCAAAAGAAGCAAATGTGATGTAAGAAACTTTTTCACACAGCAAGTGGTTCGAGTCTGGAATTCACTGCCTGCAAGTGTGGTGGAGGCAGGTTAAATCGAGGCATTCAAGAGGGCATTGGATGATAATTTGAATAGAAACAATGTGCAGGGTTATGGGGAAAAGGCAGGAGATGGCTCTAAGTCATAATGCTCAGTTGGAGAGCCGGTGCAGACATGATGGGCAAAATGGCTTATTCTGCACCATAATAGTTCTATGATTCTTTGATTCTATTATTCTGTGCTGCATTTTCTCCAAGGCCAATATATCCTTAAGCAAAGTTCTGCAAATACTGGAAATCTGAAATAAAAACAGAAAATGCTGGAAATGCTCAGCAGGTCTGGCAGCATCTGTGGAGAGGGTAACAGAATTAAAGTTTCAGGTGATGGCCTTTCAACACAACAGAAATGTTCACTCTGTCTCTCTCTCTCTCTCTCCACAAATGCTGCTAGACCGGCTGACTATCTCCAGCTTAATATAACAGCAACAACTTTCATTTACATAGCACCTTTAACATAGTACAATGTTCTAAGGCACCTCACAGGAGCATTATCAGTCAAAATTTCTCACTGAGCCACATTAGGAGATATTAGGACTGGTACAAATCTTGGTCAAACAAGTAAGCTTTAAGGAGCATCTTAGAGAAGAAAAGTGTAGTGGTTTAGGGAGGCAATTTCAGTGCTTAGAGGCTAGGCAACTGAAAGTAAAGCCACCAATGGTGGAGTTTTCAAAACTGTGTATGCGCCAGGTCAGAATTGGAGGAATATAGAAGGAGGAGGTTACAGAGATAGAGAGAGGGCAAACCCAGGGAGGGCTGAGAATTGTAAAATCAGGGGGTTAAGGAAAAACAACAGTTCAAAATGTTCAAATCCCAGTAAAAATCAGAAACACTGGCACCAGTAATACTGGAGTTCCATTTGAAGGCACACAAGACCAGTTCGGACAAGTTTTACTGGTGCCCTTCATTTCCAAGTTTTACCGACATCAGGAGCCAACGAGCGCAGGTACTGATGGGTGAATGGGACTTAGTATGAGTTAGAATCTGGGCAACAGAGTTTTGGATGAGCTGAGGTTTATGGAAAGCGGACAATGGGAGGCTGCCCGGGAGAGCATAGGAAAAGTTGACGGTTGACAATCTTAACAATTAGAAAACAATTCCAGGGGTTATAAACAGGTGTGGCACACAGGAAGAGCGTGCAAGATACAACTCTTCCCTTGGAAATCCGCTCCTTCAGGCATGGTTCCAGTTTAAGATGGCACGACACGATGTCAATTCTCTTGTACAGATGCGAGTAGAACAGGAGAAGCTCCTCTGGGAATTGCCTTTTCAAGTTAGCGAGCATTTTGTTGCCAGTTGCTCCCAGCAATAGGACACGCTGACATAATTATTTTGAAAACAAAGGGGGTGGTCAACGGATATTTGAGTCACTAGCAGAAGAAGCTCTGCTTAAACTTGGACTGAACCTCTCCACTAGGGAATTACGGAATGATTAATTATGGAAATAAAAACATAAATGCAGTTTTAGGAGCTGAAGTCAAAGTTGGCTGAGCTATTGGCTTCAGTCAATGGTCTTTAGATTTGGATTCCAGGAAAGTCCACGTTCAGTCCAGTGGGTACTATAGACGGGGCAATAAACCACTAACTCTTTCTATCATCTGCTTTCATATTAAAGGGAAACACATTCCAAGTGGTGATGCTATTGTGCAGAGGATACCGGGTGCCTTCATGAACATGCGGACAGACAAAACTGACAGATAGAAAATTACTATCTGGTTTGTGAACCCTGCCCTGATAGTCAGTGCGTCATAAGCAGACGCTTCCTCTCTCCCTCCCCCACCCACCTATGCGTAATCTCCTGGGAAAAGCAAACACCCAGGGTAAATAAGGTGAAAATACTCTGGAAAATTCCTCTCTGACCCCGTCAGGCCATCAAAACCGATCCAGCAAATCAACACGAACAGTGTTATCTACTAATCCACTTGCTTTCTATGTGAAATGATCACTGCCCTAGTCTAGAATGGCCCTGCTGTCTGCCACTACCCACCCACTCACCCTGCACCCACCCCCCCACCAACCCTACTGTGTCAACTGTGGCTCAGTTGGTGTCACACTTACCTCAGGTTCAACTCCCACTCTGGGGCTTGATCACAAACGCTCTGCTTGACACCCCAGTGAGGGAGCACTGCCCTGTCAATGGTGCTGTCTTTTGGTTGGGAGGTTAAAATAAGGCTCCATTCTGCCTGCTCAGGTGGGTGCAAAAGACCCCATGGCACTATTTCCAAGAAGATCAGGGGTGTATATGCACATAAATCATTGAAGGTGGCAGGAAAGGCTGAGAGTGCAGTAATGAAACATCCTGGGTTTATCAATAGCGGCATAGAGTACAAAATCAAGGAATTTATGTTAACCATGTATAAAACACCAGCTCATTCTCGACTGGAGTAGTGAATCCAGTTCTGGCCACCACACTTGAGGAAGGATGTGAAGACATTAGAGAGGTTGCAGGAAAGATTCATGAGAATGGTTCCGGGGATCTGGAACTTTGTAAAAAGTTGCATAAAAAGATGGAGGGGTTAGTACTGTTCTCCTCGGAGAAGAGAAGGTTGAGAGGAGATTTGACGGAGGTATTCAAGATCATGAGGGGGCTGGATAGAGTAGGTAGGAATAAACTGATCTCATTGGTGGAAAGATCGAGAACGAGAGGACACAGATTTAAAGTAATTGGTAAAAGAAGCAATGGCGACATGAGGAAAAGCTTTGTGATGCAGCGAGTGGTTAGGGTCTGGATTGCACTGTTTGAGAGTGTGGTGGAAGTAGGGTCAATCGTGGCATCCCAGAGGGAATTGGATTATTATCCGAAAAGGAAAAATGCGTAGGGTTACAGGGAGAAGGCAGGGGAGTCGCATGGGGGGATTGCTCCTTCAGAGAGATGGTATGGACACAATAGGCCGAATGGCCTCTTTCTGTGCTGCAACAATTCTGCGGGTGGAATTTTCCATGCCCGCCGGTGTTGGGCGTGTTTGGTGGTGTGAGCGGGCAATATGGTGCGATCGGTTTTACGACGGCGTGAAACCAGTTTGCGATCGGCCGCTCAGCCTGCCGATGGTGGGCCGCGTTTCCCGCCACCGGACATCGGGAACCTCATTGTAATACATCAGCATATCATTATTAGGCCTGCCCACCGGAATCGCTCCCCATCCACCCACGGATCATCCGGCCACTCGGCAGGAAAACATGCCGATGTGTTTCATAACAGCATATAAACGACGTGCACTGGGTGGGCTGCACTTTGAGGGGGACTCGGAGGTGAGTGCACAGTAACGTTGTGCAGCGCTCGCCAGGGTCGCCTGTTGGGCTTCCAACTTCAGGGGCATCCGGGGGTCAGGGTTAAGGGCAGCCCGGTCGTTGAATATATCACACAGACATTTGGGGTGGGGGGTTTAGGGTGGGTGAGGGAAGTGGCCACGCATTAGGGAAACCTGTATAAAGTGGCCATTCCTCTGAAACTGAGACAGTTCAGGCGCAGCTGCATTGATATGATCGGAGTTGAGCTTCTAGCTTATCTGCCCACTTGAGCAATGCAGAGGCATCAAAGTGCTACCAAGCACTCCAAAGCTCCCACCCCACCGCATCCCCCACCACCCACCTCACCCCCCGCCCACCCCCCAGTACAGACTGCAAACTAATGAGCATTTTAGTGGACTGCAGAACAGTTGGACAACTGCTCATGTTGTACAAGTTCCTCGCTAAATTTGGCCATGGAGCAGTCACTGGTGGAGGTGCTCACAGCCCCTTGCAATGTCATCATCCCGGTTTGGACCAGTCTCCCCCATGGTTCAAGCCAACAGTGCAGCTTTGCAGTGCGGGTTAGGAGAATGTCTGTGTCTGAGCTGAGAGCACAGCCTGCAGTCCAATGGGCAAAGCTGCTACCAATCGGTCAGGTGGAGTGGGGCGGAGGTGGGTGGGGTTTCGGGCAGCCGTGCAGCGCTCTAAACTCTGGCCATCCAAGTGGTGGCCAGCACTCTCCGGGAATCATTAAGGGGCCCTCACACTTAACCAGGACAGGTTCTCATTACACCCATGTTAACCACAGGTCTCTCTCTTCAATCCTGCAGGAGGAGTACATCAGGATCATGGAGACTGGTGGACTAGCTGCACACCTGAGGCGTACAGCGAGCAAAGATGACGGAGGAGAAAGCAGCTGAGGCTCCTGGCTGCACAGAGGGAGGCGCAGCACCCTCAGGGAGAAGGGGCAGCTGGGGCGCCTGCACACGCCACTGAAGAGCCACACTGAGCCGTTGCTGGTCGGTGCCTAGCGACACCCAGGGTCTATAGACGCCGCCTTTCATTCCTGCAGGTGACTGAGAACCAGTGCCACTGAAGACTGCGAATGTCTAGGGAACTGGTCACTCACATCTGCCACCTGCTGCAGGATTTGGTGCCACAGGGACATGGAGGGCATCCACTGCCAATGGCTGTGAAAGTGGCCATGGTGCTCAGTTTCTATGCCAGTAGCTCCTTTCAGGGCTCCACAGGTGACCTCTGTGGGATATCACAAGCCTCCACCCACAAATGCATCCATGAGACATCCTTGATGACATCTTCGGTGGGGCAAACAACTCTGTGCGTTTCGCCCAGGACCAGGACAGTCAGGATGCAAGAACGATTGGATTCGCCCAGATCTCAGGTTTCCCGTAGGTTCAGTGTGCGATCAGCTGCACTCATGTGGCGCTCAGACCCCCGTCACAACACAACGTGAACTACATCAACCGCAAGAGATTCCATTCGTTGACTATTCAGCTGGTGTGCGACCACATGAAATGCATCCTGCAGGTGTGCACACAGTTTCCAGGGAGTTTTCATGATTCCTACATCCTCAATCGGTCACAGACCCTCCCAGGGTCTGCAGGGTTGGCTCCTCGGGGACAAAGGCTACCCGCAGAGGCCGTGGCTGATGAGTCTCAGACTGCAGCAGAGCGACGCTATAACAAGGCCCATGCTGCAACTCGCAACTTGGTGGAGTGAACCATAGGGATTCTAAAAATGGGGTTCTGGTGCCTGGACCATCCTGGTGGAGCCCTACAATACAGTCCACAGAGGGTGTCATGCATCATCGTCATCTGCTGTGCCCTTTACTACCTGGTGCTGCAATGGGGAGAGGAGCTGTTTGAGGAGTAGATGGAGGAGCTGGAGGTCTCTTCTGATGAGAAGGACGCCGATGGGGATGAGGGTGAGGAGGTTCTTGGAGGCGAGGTTTATGGGGATGAGGCCCTCGCACTGGCCAGATGAGGCAGGCGTGCTGGGGAGACCCTTATAGCTGCTGTTTTTGTGGAGGATGATGACAACATGCGATGAGGAGACCCCATAGTTCCTCACATCACACCTGTGAATGTTTGACTCCAGTCTGTCTTATGGCAGCGTGAATAGCCTCTGTGAGAATGCTCCTGTCATGGAGATGCAGTGGAGGTCTGAATAGTCGCTCGATTCCAGAAGGATGACGACATGCAGTGAGGACACTCCATAGATCTTCACACAGCCTCTGAGAATGTCTGACTCCTGTCTGACCAAGGGCAGCTCGCTTGTGCTCTGTGATCAGGATCATATCATAGAGACGCAGCCATGAAACCTTAGAAGCATCTGATCCTTTGTTCACCTTCAGCACCTGACCCCTTTCAGGAGCACAGCATCAGTGATCACAGATGCTGAAGAGATGGGGTCCAGCCCCACCTCAAAAGTGCTGAGAGCACACAGAGAGAATGAGAGAACTCTGTGACACCTGCCCACTACATTCTGGCAGCCTCCAACCTAGCAGTGTTGACCTTGGCGCTTTGGCCTGCTGACGCTGTCACCTCCGTCTGAAGGCTGATGGACTCCTCCATTGTGCCTTGCAATCTGAGGAGTGCAGCAGACATCCCTTCCTGATGTTCCCGACCTTGCCTTTGCAGCTCCAGCAACTGAGACGTGACTGAATCTGGACGCTCATCATCTGACTCAGACTCAGCAAATTTCTGGCCTCCAGCAATCCTCCGAGTGCTGGACACCTGGGAAGTCCCTGCTGCCGCCAACTGTAGATCAGACAGTGCAAAGTGCTCACCAGATTGTGA
This sequence comes from Cetorhinus maximus, assembly GCF_964194155.1. Classification (NCBI taxonomy): domain Eukaryota; kingdom Metazoa; phylum Chordata; class Chondrichthyes; order Lamniformes; family Cetorhinidae; genus Cetorhinus; species Cetorhinus maximus. The sequence goes on from NC_135885.1 coordinate 7,426,753, forward strand.
CCCTGAGGCCACTCTAAAGCTAGGCCTCACCGAGGTGTGTGTCCCTGCGCTGGTGGAGGGTGTGGGCCAGCACTGTGATGGGACCTCAAGGAGGGTGCCTTCAGATTCCTCTTCAGAGGTGTCTTTGATTGGAGGCCCTGGGTCATGGACTCTCTTGGCTTCCCAGATGTGACAATGGAAGCAAGGAGAGATAATTTGTACATGGCAGTGGCCTGTGAAACAGGACACATCACTCACAGCATGGTTGTCTGATGGATGTTGCACTGCTGGATCCTCACTTGGTACAGCAGCGCCGACCTCACCATCAGCACAGGAACGGTCCAGATTCTCACCGGCCAGCTAGATGGCTCTGTTTTCAAAGCCAGTGAGGACTTTGATCTCAGGCATTCCTCCACCGGTCTGCGACCTCTCCCTCTTGTCGTGTGCCAGCTTGTCCTGCATGAATAGAGATGGAGAGAGTTTAAGCAGGATGCCTGCCAAGCCAGATGATCAGTGTGCCTCACCTGTTTGGGTGGTGAGTGGTCCCGTGGACAGGATGAGGACAATAAAGGTATGTGTGAGAGAGTGACTGGTGATGTCCCTTGCACTGGCAGTGATTGAGAGCCCTATGAATGTGTGATGGGTTTGTGAGTGTGTGAGTTGAGAGCGATGAGCTGAGTGACTTACCCTAGCGGAATGGAGGAGATCATTCATCCTCTTTCGGCACTGGGTGGGTGTCCTCTTCTGAAGGGCGTTGTCGCTGAGCACCGTTGCCAGTGCTGGGGATAGGACATCCCAGCGGAACTCCACTGTGTCCAGAGACGTGTCGCTGAAGTGGGGGGCTGCAGTCTTTTTGCCTTTCAGGGCCATCCTGTCTTCCCTGCAGCAGCTGTGGTCCCGAAGCACTGAGATAAGAACATAATATAAGAACATAAGAACTAGGAGCAGGAGTAGGCAATTCAGCCCCTCGAGCCTGCTCCGCCATTCAATACGATCATGGCTGATCTCATTTCGGCCTCAACTCCAATTTCCCGCCCTCTCCCCATAACCTTTCAACCCGTTACTAATTAAAAATCTGTCTATCTCCCCCTTAAATTTATTCAGTGTCCCGGCATCCACTGCACTCTGAGGCAGTGAATTCCACAGATTCACGACCCTTTGAGAAAAGTAATTCCTCCTCATCTCTGATTTAAATCTACCACCCCTTAGCCTAAAACTATGGCCTCTCATTCTAGAATGCCCCATAAGGGGAAACATCCACTCCACATCTACTTTGTCTATCCCCTTTAGCATCTTATGTACCACAATTAGATCTCCTCTCATCCTTTTAAACTCTAGTGAGTATAGGCCTAAACTGCTCAATCTCTCCTCATAAGACAAGCCCCACATCTCTGGAATCAATCTAGTGAACCTCCTCTGAACTGCCTCCAATGCAACTACATCCTTCCTCAAGTAAGGGAACCAAAACTGTGCACAGTACTCCAGGTGAGGTCTCACCAATGCCATGTACAGTTCCAACAACACTTCCCTATTTTTATATTCTATTCCTTTAGCAATAAATGCCAAAATTCCATTTGTCTTCCTTATTACCTGCTAGTGTTGATGTGTGATGCTTCTCCTTATGGTGTACTATCTCATCAAATGGAGGACGGATCAGGAAGACCCATTGGCTACATTTCAAGAACATTTTCCCAAGCTGAAAGGGGCTGCTCCCAGTTGGAAAAAGAAGGATTATCAGTTGTAATTTTGTGTCAAGAAGTTTCACCAATACCTATACAGGTGACATTTTACAATGTGTCTGACCATAAGCTGCTGACAGGTTTGTTCAGTGAGGACAAAACTATTCGGCCTATAGCTCCAGCGAGAGTCCAACGTTGGGCTTTGATGCTATCAGCTCACGAGTACACATTCATGTACCACCCTGGCTCGCCAGTGCAGATGCACTTAGTTGTCTTCTGTTGCCGGGTAGGCTTGTCAATACACCCATTCCACAAGAGTTAGCGTTATTGTTAAATTTCTTGGATTCATCACCTGTATGTGCAAAACAGATCAGGAATTGAACAAACAGAGACCCAGTACTGTCAAAAGTCAAAGACCTTGGCTGGGACTTTCCGGCCCTGTTGGGGGTGTCTGGAATTCTCTACCCCAAAGAGTTTTGGAGGCTAGATCACTGAAAGTATTTAAAGAGGAGGTAGATAGATTTTTGAAATCGGGGAGCTGAGGGCTGTGAGGAGCTGGCATGCAAGAGGAGTTGAGGCCTGGGGCAGATCAGCCATGACCTCATTGAATAGCGGGGCAGGCTTGAGGGGCCGATTGGCCTATTCCTGCTCCGATTTCTTATGTTCTTATTGAAAAGCTGCATCATTCCTTCAGTATACATGGTTTGTCAGAGATTATTGTTTCTGATAATTGGAACAGCTTTTCCCAGTGCGGAATTTTAGAGACTCATGGACATGAACGGTATCCAGCACAATAAGACCGCTCCCTTCATCCAATGGTCTCGCCAAAAGAGCTGTCCAGACTTTTAAAGCTGGTGTGAAGAAGTTATCTGGAGGTACTCTGGAATCTCGCCTTTCCAGATTTCTCCGTACAACATCACATACCACTACGGGCTCGACACCATCAGAGTTACTGATGAAACACTGTTTGCGCACGTGTTTACACTTGGTGTTTCCAAATCTAGAGGGGAAGGTGACACAGAGCCAAAATAGTCAAAAATTGAACCACGATCAACACAGCAAGGCTTGTACATTCCATGTACGTGACCCTGTGTACATGCATAATTTTGGAAGTGGACCCTGTTGGACTCCAGCATTATTTCAGAGACTGGTCCATTACCTTTTCAAGTACAAGTCGAAGATAGAATTGTCCATAAACACGTAGATTATATTAGAATTAGAGACACGTCCCAGTAAATGCAAGTTCAACCTGTGATTCATGTTTCGCCGCTGACTTCTGAGGTGTGTAGAGCTGATATTCAGACATATCCGATGAGTTGCCAAATACAGAACCACCCAGTTCCAACGAAGTATCTCCTAGTGAGGCTCCAGATCCCATTAATCCTGTTCAGGAGCCTCCTTCGCTAAAGCTATGTCGCTCTAACCATCTCCGCCGAGCTCCTCGAAGACTTGATATGTAATCAGCAGAGACTGTACAAATGTTTGCTGGTTTTTATGACTTTTTTTTATTGTAAATGTAAGAAACTTAAAGGGGGAGTAACCTTAGTAATTAGATGTATTGTCCCTTCCTCCTGTCAATCACTCATCATGTGATGCGATTACTGGGGCTTCGACCAATAAGCTTATTGTGTGGGTAACCCTGTGGGCAGGTCGTCTGATGGAGAGATTGCGTCTATTGTGCAAGCACCTCTACGTGTCTCCTGAATAACGTTTGGCCTTTTCTTCAACAAACCTGCCGCTCCATCAACTTATTACTTGGTTTGAGGGGCCAAATGCCTTTTTCTAATGTTCTTATGTTTGTGTTTTCTTCTCACTTTACTCCCCAGTCATATCCATATGGGCAGATTGTCTATCACTTCATCATCACATTAGATAATCAGCATAGCTCCTTCATTGGATCCCAGAATAGTTGTTTGATTGACAAGGGTTACCTTGTCCCAACTCACATCTCTCCACATGCCGAAATCAGAATGGTAAAAATTGTTCTCATTGCCTCCTGGGATGAGTCAGCATTCTAGAGTTACAGTCACTACAACACCCATAATGATAATTCTTAGTTTGAAAATACTCAGAATGACTATTGATGTAAACTAAATGAGTGAGTCAAGACCACAGAATTAAGATCTGTATTCCTGGTTAACCAAGTCTGAGGTTATAGGAAACATTTTCAAGAACTTGTTTCCATAGAGTTTCTTGAAGCGGAACTCTCTTCATCCGAAGATTGCCTAGACTGAATCAGAGAGGAATAAAAAACTTGCTTTTATGTAGTGCCTTTTAGAATCTCATGTTGTCCCAAAGCCCTTTACAGCCAATAAATTACTTATAAATTTTAGTCACTGTTGTAATGTAGGCCAAGCAGAAGCCAATGTGTGCATAGCAAGATCCCACAAGGAACAATGTTATCATGGTCGGGTAATCTGTTAATAAGAACTTAAGAAATTCTGTTACTGTGGGGTTGTCTCGGGAGGCAGTGGTTTCTCACTCTAGCTGGTGGCAATGGCCTTTCCTTCAAAATACCTTTGTTTACTTTACTAACTATATACAAGGTTACAGGGCATCAGGCCATAGCTACAGCTCCTCTCACCACTAATGACCTTCTGGGAGAAGAAATTCCTCCTCATCTCCATCCTAAACGGGAAGCACCTCGTTCTGAAACTGTGATCTTAGTTAAGGAATAAATATTAGCCAGGATACGATGGAAGACTCCACTGTTCCTTTGAAAATTGTGTCATGGGATCTTTTACATACAGCTTAATAGGCAGATAGGCCCTTGGTTTAACATCTCGTTTGAAAATAGGTTGCACCAATAGTCATTATGAAGCTTTTCAAACTATGCAATGACTAGCACGGCCAATTGGCCCAACCAATCCTTGTCAGTAGTTATCCTCCACATGAGCCTCCTCCCGTTCTGCATCCAATCAGCCTAACTTTCTATTCCTTTCTCCCTCATGTGTTTATCTAGCTTTCCTTTACATGTTTCTATGCGATTCGGCTCACCCACTCCTTGTGGCTGTGAATTCCACATTCCGATTACTCTCTGGGTAAAGAAGTTCCTCCTGAATTGGATTTATTGGCCTTAAATCTATAGCTCCAGATGCCATTGGCCTGGATTTTCAACTGCTGATGGGGGCAGGAACAGATGTGGGCGCGATTGGAAAATTGCGATCCCAGAGGATGGCACTGAATCCTTCGGGACACTTGGCAAATTTCAAAGTGCGGTGGTGGGCGGTGGGGGGCGGTGGGGGGGGTGGTGGGGGGGCTGGGGGGGGTGGGGTTTGGGGGAGCAGGAAAACTGCTTTCGCCAATGAAAGGCCTCTAAGAAACTTATGGGGCCTGTCCAGGACAAAATGAGATCTTCCGTCTTTCCTCGGGATGAAGTCGAACAATCTGGTGAACGTTAGTGCACAGCTGTCGGGGTCACCACGAGACGAAAGGAAATGTTTCTTTATTCGTTCACGGGATGTGGGCATCACTGGTGAGGCCAGCATTTACTGCCCATCCCTAGTTGCCCTTGAGAAGGTGGTGGTGAGCTGCCTTCTTGAACCGCTGCAGTCCATGTGGTGTAGGTACACCCACAGTGCTGTTAGGGAGGGTGTTCCAGGATTTTGATCCAGTGACAGTGAAGGAACGGTGATATAGATACATGTTAGTGTAGTGATTGCAAGTAAAACCTTTCCCGCCGTTTTAGGGGTCACATGATTGTACTGATGAATCAGCCCCAAGCGCAGGTAATCTTAGGGGCGGAGTTTTCTAGTCGTGGACCTGGCTCAAGCATGTATCTTCTTCAGGAGCTCTGTAAATAAAGTTTCCTGTTTCTAACAAGAAGCCTGCCCTGTACACCAAGTTTATTACATTAATTCTTAAGGAAAGAAAGAAAAGTATACTCACCGGCCATGTTACTCTTCAGCAGAATCGACCCTTATGAATCGCCAATGGAAGACTGAAGCCAGTACATAGAGCGCCTACATTTTTATTTTGTGGTGAATGAAATAACAGTGGAGGAGAAGCAGAAAGCAAATCTTTTAAGTGTCTGTGGGAGCAAGACATATAACCTCACCCATAGCCTGACGGCTCTAAACACACCCAATTCTAAATCTTTTAATGAGCTGCTAGACCTAGCGAAGACACATTATCAGCCGAAGCCATCAGTAATTATGCAGAGATTTAACTTCAGCTCCAGAGTAAGGGCCCTGGGTGAATCCATCGCAACTTATATTGCGAATTTGAAACAGTTGACTGAGCACTGCGGCTTCAGAGATACTCTCAATGACATGTTGCGAGATCGGTTGGATTGCGGAGTACACAACGATGCCATTCAGCGCCGTTTACTTGCAGAAGTTAATGTTGGCCTGAAGCGCGCCATGGAAATAGCGCTAGCAATGGAGAGCGCTGAGAGGGATTCGCAGAGTGTGCAACATGGCGCCGTTCTTCAGCTGGGGAGGGAACCTATCGCTGGGTGTGGCACAAAAACCAGAGAGACCACTGGGAAGCAGGAGACAGTCTCTGCTGCTCGAAAAACGCAAAGGCTGAGTGGAAGCATCTCACCAGTGATTCAGAAATTAACCTGTTACCAATGTGAGGGGTAACCATGTACCGGAAACCTGCAGATTTCAAGAGGCGGAATTTCACCACTGCCACAAAAAGGGGCATTTTATAAAGCAATGCAGGGTTAAATCAAGACAGCCCATCAGGCCGCAGACCAAGATAATTGAAATGCACAATATAACTGAACCAGGAGCTGCTGATACTGATATCTGTTCCCTATACAATGTCAAAGCAGTAAAAACTGAACCAATCACCGTCACCCTTCAAGTGAATGGGAAGCCTCTAGTCATGGAGGTAGACATGGCAGCCTTGACCACAGTGGTGGGAGGACACACATTTAAATATCTCAGTGAAGGTACCCAGCCACTGAATCTGGAGCAAACCACGGCTCAGCTGAAGACATACACTGGAGAGTCAATAGAGGTAAAAGCCATTGCCTCTGTACCTGTATCCTACAGGCAACAGACTGCCCAGTTTCCAGTAATCATGGTAACAGATGAAGGGCCTAGTCCCCTGGGCAATGATTGGTTACCAAAAATTAAGCTCAATTGATCAGAAATGATTCAAGTTAGAACAGGATCAATTCCTGAGCTGTTAAGGAAGTACGACCACATATGTCGTGATGAATTGGGAAAGATAAAAGACCTTCAAGCAAAAATGTGCGCAGGCCCGGAGGTGACACCCCGGTTCTCTAAGGCCAGACCTGTGCCTTATGCCCTAAAGGAGAAGGTGGATGCAGAATTGTGCTGCTCAGTAAATCTGGGCATCATCCAGCCAGCCCAATTTTCAGAATGGGCAGCACCCATAGTCCCTGTGATGAAACCAGATCAAACTATTCGCATTTGTAGGGACTACGCATTAACTGTGAACAAGGCTGCTAAATTAGATAAATATCCTTTCCCAAGGATGGAATATTTGTACGATAAGCTAGCTGGAGGATATCCTACACCAAATTGGACATGAGCCATGCATACCAACAGCTTGAGCTGGACAGCATGTCTAGAGGGTATGTGACCATCAACACGCACAAGGGTCCGTACCAGTATATACACCTTTGGAGTATCATCTGCCTGTGCGATTTTCCAAACAACCATGGAAAGTCTATTGGAAGGGCTTCCCCGAGTAGTAGTGTAACTGGATAACATCCTGATCACAGGATCAACGGAAGCCAAGCATTCGGTCAACCTAGAAGAGGTTTTAAGGAGATTTTTGGAAGCTGGTGTAAGATTGAAGGAAGAGAAGCGTACTTTCCAAATGACTGAAGTCACTTATTTGGGTCACCGAGAGGATGCCCAGGGGTTGCATCCAGTAGAGGAGAAAGTCAGGGCAATCATGGAGGTGCCCCTTCCTACCGGTGTCGCTGAACTCAAGTCTTCTTTGGACATGATAAATTATTACAGTTGCTTCTTGCCAAACTTGTCAACAGTGTTAGCCCCTTTACACTTATTATTGAAAAAGAACCATCAATGGTCATGGAATTTGCAACAGGAAAAAGCCTTCGTAAAGGTCAAGAAGCTATCACAGTCATCATGTCTGCTAGTACATTATGACTCTTCAAAAGAATTAATATTAACCTGTGATGCATCTCCCTACAGAGTGGGAGTTGTGTTGTCCCACAGGCTGGAAGATGGCCCTGAAAGGCCAATAGGCTACGTCTCCACAACCCACCCTGCAATCGAGAAGGGCCACTCACAAGTTGAAAAAGAAAAAAGCAAAATACTGCGGATGCTGGAAATCTGAAACAAAAACAGCAAATTCTGGAAAAGCTCAGCAGGCCTGACAGCATCTGTGGAGAGAGAAACAGAGTTAGCGTTTCACGTCCGTATGACTCTTCTTCAGAGCTACACAGAAGTAGAAACGTGATGAAATTTATGCTGTTTGAGGGGAGGTGGAGTAGGTGAAGCTGGATAGAGGGCCAGCGATAGGTGGCAGCAAAGGAGAGATTGACAAAGATGTCATAGGCAAAAGTACAAATGGGTGTTAATGGTAGTGGTAAGGGCTATAAAAGGTGCTGATAGTGGCGTTAAGGTAAGAGAGCAGAATGTGATAGTAGCAGAACAAGGGTAAGCACTCTGGAAAGAACAATATGAACAATTGACAGATGGCCCTTGAGGGGGTGGGATGAGGGGATGGTGATGGGGGAAAAAAGGGATCGAAAATGGGATAAAAAAAAGGGATAAACAATGAATAAATGAATGAAAATAAAAATGGATTTTTAAAAAGTGGATAAAAAATAAAAATGAATTTCTAAAAAAGGGATTAAAAAAGGGGTGTAGATAGAGGAGAGAGTTCATGACCTGAAGTTGTTGAACTCGATGTTCAGTCTGGAAGGCTGTAAAGTGCCTAGTCGGAAGATGAGGTGCTGTTCCTCCAGTTTGCGTTGAGCTTCACTGGAACAATGCAGCAAGCCAAGGACGGACATGTGGGCATGAGAGCAGGGTGGTGTGTTGAAATGGCAAGCGACAGGGAGGTCTGGGTCATGCTTGCAGACAGACCGAAGGTGTTCTGCAAAGCGGTCACCCAGTCTGCGTTTGGTCTCTCCAGTGTAGAGGAAACCACATTGGGAGCAACGAATGCAGTAGACTAAATTGAGGGAGGTGCAAGTGAAGTGCTGCTTCGCCTGAAAGGAGTGTTTGGGCCCTTGGACGGTGAGGAGAGGGGAAGTAAAGGGGCAGGTATTGCACCTTCTGCGATTGCGTGGGAAGGTGCCGTGAGAAGGGGATGAGGTGTTGATGGTGATGGAGGAGTGGGTCAGGGTCCCTAAGGAATGCTGAAGGGGGGATGTGAGGGGAAGATGTGCTTGGTGGTGGCATTGTGCTGGAGTTGGCAGAAATGGTGGAGGATGATCCTTTGAATGTGGAGGATTGTGGGGTGAAAAGTGAGGACAAAGAGGACCCTAACATGGTTCCGGGAGGATGGGGAAGGTATGAGGGCAGAAGCGAGGAAGGTGGGTTGGACACGGTTGAGGGCCCTGTCAACCACAGCGGGTGGGATACCTTGGCTAAGGAAGACATATCAGAAACGTCATTTTGGAAAGTGGCATCATCGAAACAGATGCAATGGAGATGAAGAAACTGAGAGAATGGGATGGAGCCCTTAGAGAAAGCAGGGTGTGAGGAGTTGTAGCCAGGGTAGCTGTGAGAGTTGGTGGGCTTGTAATGGATAATGGTGGACAGTCTATCACCAGAAATGGAGACAGAGAGGTCAAGGAAGGGGAGGGGAGCATCAGAGACGGACCATGTGAAATTGATAGAGGGGTGGAAATTGGAAGCAAAATTGATAAATTTTTCTAGGTCCCGACGAGAGCATGAAGCAGCACCGAAACATCGATGTACCGAAGAAAGAGTTGTGGGAGGGGGCCTTAGTAGGACTGGAACAAGAATGTTCCACATACCCCATAAAGAGACAGGCATAACTGGGGTCCACGTGGGCACCCATAGCCACACTCTGTTCTTTTCAGAGTGCTTACCCTTGTCCTGCTATTATCACATTCTGCTTTCTTACCTTTACGCCACTGTCAGCACCTTTTTTAGCCCTCACCACTACCATTAACACCCCTTTATCCCTTTGTTCATGACATCTTTGTGAATCTCTCCTTTGCCACCACCTATCGCTGACTTTCTATCCAAATTCACCTGCTCCCCCCTTAAACAGGATAAATGTTACCACATTTCTACTTCTCTGTAGCTCTGAAGAAGGACCATACAGACTCAAAATGTCAACTCTGTTTCTCTCTCCACAAATGCTGTCAGACCTGCTGAGTTTTTCCAGCATTTTCTATTTTTCTTTGAGTTGAAAAAGAAAACGCATCAGTAATATTTGGAGTAAAGAAATTCCATCAATATTTGCATGGTCGATGTTCCACTGTAGTGTCAGATCATGAGCCGCTTGTGGGTTTGTTTAGTGAAGATAAAGCAATTCCGCTGATAGCCTCTGCTGGACAGGTCCAGATCATCACCGGCCAGCTGGATGGCTCTGTTTTCAAAGTCCGTGAGGACCTTGATTCAGCCACTGACCTGCGACCTCTCCCTCTTGTTGCGTGCCAGCTTATCCTGCATGAATTGAGTTGGGGAAAGTCTAAGCAGGGTGCCTGACAGTCCAGATGGTAAGTATGCCTGGCCTGTGTGGGTGGTAAGTGGTCCAACGGATGGGATGAGGACAATGGAGGTGAGTGTGAGAGAGTGAATGGTGATGACCCTTGAACAAGCAGTGAGAGAGGGCCCTGTGGATGCGTGATGGGTTTGTGAGTGTGTGAGTTGAAAGTGATGAGAAGAGTGGCTTACCCTGGCGGAACAGAGGAGATTATTCGTCCTCTTGCGGCACTGGGTGGCTGTCCTCTTTTGAAGGACGTTGGCGCTGACTACCGCTGCCAGCGCCTCCCAAGCCGGATTAGTGAGGCTGCTGCGCCCATCCTTGGCCACAGCAGGGGTAGCGGACACCCCAACAGGACTCCACGGTATCCAAAATGTGTTCCAGTGACGCGTCGCTGAACTGGGGGGGCTGCAGTCTTTTTGCCTTTCAGGGCCACATCTTCTTTGCCGCAGTCATGGTCTGGAAGCAATGAGATGTTTGCGTGCAGCTGGACTTTAACCCTGGTGTCTGGCGTGATGAAGTGGCGAGGTGATGTCAGGCGGGTGAATGAGACCTCGCCCGCCATCAAAATGGTGCGTTTCCCAGGAGTGCATAAATAATGTGGCAGGTTTGGGATGATACTGTGTGAAAACCCACCATTGCGGCCGATGGGTAAAATGTCACTTTACCCGCCCGCTGTCGCACTTGGTGCAAACCTGGGAAAATTCCACCCTACATGGGAGAAAAATATATTCACCCGACAGATCTTCACTAGCCTGCCCCTGTCGAGCCAGGAAGCATCAACGTCTTGGCAAAGAGATCTTTACAGGACACACAGGGGATGAATAAGGGAGATTCGGTCATCCAAGACGTGGGTGAAACATCAAACTTGACTCAGAGACAAGAGCTTTATTGTTAGATGTTTGGAAGAAGGAATAGTTCCTTCATGGATAGTGTCCCACATGAAGAGTATTTTTGGCACTGGATCAACAGCTAGTCCTGAAGCGTTCAAACATGTTGAAAGAACAGATAAAGGCAGTAAGCTGCAACAGTACTTCCACCAAGTGGCCCTGCTAACATTGCAGACGTATAGAACTGAAGCTCCAATCCAAGCCGACTACGCTCGGAGATTAAACGGTATCTTAAAGGGACATTACTGCCTTTGTGGTAAGTTATTTGACTTAGACTTCGAAACTTCTTGTGTCCAGTGATACATGAGGCAGACAAAAGCACATGCTTATGTCTGTTTCCAGAGCTTGTTTTCCTGGAACAGGTCACCAGTCTGTTTGGCCACCTTATGAATGCACCTTTCATGGTCATCAACTCCTGGAGTGGGACTCAACCTTGGAGCTTCTGGCTCAGAGGCAGGGACGCCACCCACTGCACCACAAGGCCTCCCACAGTTTATCTGAGTGTTTGTTTTTTTAATGGATAGAAGCACTTTGCAATATCGTCTCAATGAAAACAACACATGTCTTTTTCAGTTCTCTTCCAGTTTAATAAATACCAATAAATTAGGAAATGCTGGATTCAGCAGGTCTGGCAGCATCTGTGGACAGGGAAACTGGGCAAAGACCTTTCAGTAGAACTGGCAAGTCATTAAGACAATTCCCCTCCAAACTCAATGCAAGCTATTTGTAATTGTATTTGTAATATTACTGTATTCGTTTGCACAACAATGTTGTTTTCTCTCTCGTGGAGCTTCTGGCTTTTGCTAGTATGCTGTTCAAAGCTTTCGAATTCCCTTTCATATCTTGCACGAGTGGTTGTACTTCATTTATGAACATGGATGGTTAGCTTTGACAGTATTCCTTACCAATGATGGGACATTGATCCTGTCTTGAGCCATTGTCCAAACATGCACGTGTTCTAGCAGGATGTCAATCAGTGTAGGTATTTCCAAGTCAGGATGGTGAGTGGCTTGGAGGGGAACTTCCAGGTGGTGGTGTTCCCATCTATCTGCTGCCCTTGTGCTTTTAGATGGTAGTGGTCGTGGGTTTGAAGGTGCTGTCGAAGGAGCCTTGGTGATGCTTCTAAAGTTTCATGGCTGCGTCTCTATGATATGACCCTGATCACAGAGCACAAGCGAGCTGCCCTCAGCCAGACAGGAGTCAGACATTCTCAGAGACTGTGTGAAGATCTATGGAGTGTCCTCACTGCATGTCGTCATCCTCCTGCAATCGAGCGACTATTCGGACCTCCACTGCATCTCCACGACAGGAGCATTCTCACAGAGGGTATTCATGCTGCCATAAGACAGACTGGAGTCAAATGTTCACAGATGCAATGTGAGGATCTATGGGGTCTCCTCATTGAATGTCATCATCATCCTCCATAAATCTAGCAGCTATGAGGGCCTCCCCAGCACGCCTGCCTTGTCTGGCCAGTGCGAGGGCCTCATCCCTATTATCATCACCTCCGAGGACCTCCTCACCCTCACCCCTGTCAGCGTCCTTCTCATTGGAGGAGACATGCAGCTCCTCAATCTCCTCCTCAGCCAGCTCCTCTCCCCATTGCAGCGCCAGGTTGTAAAAGGCACAGCAGGTGACGATGATGTGTGACATCCCCTGCGGACTGTATTGCAGGTCTCCACCAGACCAGTCCAGGCACCAGAACCTCACCTTCTGCATCCCGATGGTCTGCTCCACCAAGTTACGAGCTGCAGCATGAGCCTGGTTATAGCATCACTCTGCTGCAGTCTGAGGCCGCTGCACGGGTGTCATCAGCCACGGCCTCTACGGGTAGCCTTTGTCCCCGAGGAGCCAACCCTGCAGCTTCTGTGGACCCTGGAAGGATCTGTGACCAACTGACGATGTAGGCATTGTGCACACTCCCTGCACACTGTGCACAGATGTGCAGGATGCATTTCTAGTGGTTGCACACCAGCAGCACATTCAGCGAATGGAACCTTTGGTGGTTGATTGGCGGCCACTTTGCCCACTGGACTGCATGCTGTGCGCTCAGCTCAGGCACAGACATTCTCCTAACCCACACTGCAAGGCTGCACTGTTAGCTTGAACCATGGTCCGAACCGGGATGGTGACATTGCAAGAGGCTGTGAACCCCTCCAGCAGTGACTGCCCCATGGCCAGCTTTAGTGAGGAGGTTATACCGTGTGCGGTCGTCCAGCTGTTCTGCCGTCTACTAAAACGTTCATGACTTTGCAACCTGTGCCCGAGGGGTGGTGGGGGTGGGTGGGTGTGAAAAGCTCTGGAGCACTTGTTGGCACTTTGATGCCTCTGCATTGCTCGAATGGACAGATAAGCTAGAAGCCCAACTCCGATCATATCAACGCGACTGTGCCTGGACTGTCTCAGTTTCAGAGGAATGGTCACTTTATACAGGTTTCACTAATGTGTGGCCACTTCCCTCACCCACCCTAAACCCCCACCCCGAATGCCTGTGTGATATATTCAATGGCTGGGCTGCCCTTGCTCCAGCCCCCCACCCCCCCCCACAGGTCACCTCAACGGCTGGTCTGCCCTCAACCCCGACCCCCCAGTTCCCCTCAAGCTTGAAGTCCAACAGGCGACCCTGGTGAGTGCTGCACAATGTTACTGTGCACTCACCTCTGGGTCCTCCTCAAACTGCAGGCGGCCAAGTACACGCCTTTTTATGTGCTGTTGTGAAACACGCAGCGTGCTTTCCCGCCAACATGGACGGACAATCCAGCTGTGGTGGGGGGTGGGGGGGTGGTGGGAGAGGGGGACAATGCTGGTGGGCTGGCTGGCCTGATAATTATACGCTGATGTATTACAATGAGTTTTCCGATGTCCGATGGTGGGAAATGCGGCCCGCCATCAGCGGGCGGAGCGGACAATCGTGAACTGGTTTCATGCCACCATGAAACTGCTTGTGCCAAAGCGCCCACTCACACCACCGAGCATACCCGACGTCGGTGGGCACGGAAAATTCTGCCCAGTGTCAGCTAGTTAAACTTCAACACCTTTTCCCTGCCTTTTAACTCCCTCTCCTTCCTGTTTCAACCTGTGAGCCTGTGATTTTGTTACCACACAATCTGGAAACAATCCAGGATGCTCTTTCTACAACACTTCTGTTGAAAACCCCTCTACAGGTTGCTCAACTACCATAGCCATCACCCACATCTGTCACCCAGCTATGTCATTGCTTAAAATAAATTTAACCCCTGCAATGGGCAATTTTTCCACTATTCCAAATCACCTCATCTATTTTCTACTTACTCTTTAAATTTATCTTCCACTATAGAATAGGTTTAGCATCTCCATGAATCTCTTATTATCATCTGTTCCTGCAATACTCCCTCTAAACAACAAATATCACTATCCCACAACATTAAGGATTGACTAGCCGCTGTGTCTCTTAAAATTTTAACATCTTTACCTATTCCACCCTGTACACATGGAAAGACTTCCCCTTCACATACAAAATCTTTAAACGTTTTTGCAACCTGCTGCTCAGAAATCTCTTGGGTAAATTGTGAACACATTCCCACTTCTTTACCTACCACTGATTCTTCCTGTTTTACCTGTACACAAACCTTTTATGTGCTGTTGTGTGCCTGAACCTCAGAACCCACAGTACTTTTACTTCCAGAGCTCTTCTGCATCCCAATAATCCCAATGGATTTCCCTGTAATTTCCAACACATTGGGCAGAATTTTATGGCCCTGTTTCGGTGGGGATGGGGCCGTAAGATGAGGCGAGACATTCTAAAACTCATTGGCTTCGGCGGGAACGTAAAATCCCACTGCCATAAAATTTCGCCCATTGACTTTGTGTGCTCAATTTTATTACAATGGAAACACCTCCATTTTTGAGTGCCGCTTCTACTCTCAGAACCTTCATTTTCAGTCTGAAAAAATACTTCCTGGGAATATCTACCTACTCCTCTTCATTGACTACCCACCTTCCTTTCACCTTCCCACTTTCTATCCATCTCTGATTTAAAAGGGTGACGATAAAAAGGTTTAGACCTATAAACTAGCTCATAATCATCAGCTATCTCTGCTACTTGTCTTACCGTTTTAACCCTCTATTGCTCCACATAAGTTCTCACGACTGAAGGAATTGAATCTTTAAATTCTTCCAAAATAATTACTTCCCTAAGAGCTGCATATGTTGTCTCTATCTTTAATGCCTGTATCCACCGGTCAAAATGACTTTGTTTTACCCTTTCAAACTCAATACAAGTTAAGGCTGTTTCCTTATATTCCTGAATTTCTGCCTGTATGCCTCAGAAACCAACTCATATGCACTCAAAATAGCCTTTTTACGTCATCATAATCCATCGACACTTCTTCTGACAGTGAAGCATAAACCTCATGAGCTCTACCCACTAACCTAGACTGTAAAAGCAATGTCCAGTTTTCTCATGGCCATTTAATCTATTGAGCTATCTCCTCAAATGAAATAAAGAATGCCTCTACATCCCTTTCTTCAAACTTCAGAAGGGCTTGCACAAACTTAAACATCTCCCCCTTATATTTATATTTCACCCCTTTCCTATTTTTACTTAGTTCTGTTGAAGGGTCATGAGGACTCGAAACGTCAACTGTGCTTTTCTCCACTGATGCTGCCAGACCTGCTGAGTTTTTCCAGGTATTTCTGTCTCTGTTTTTGTGTTAAACATCTCCCCACTGGGTTTTAAGTTGAAGGTTGTTTCATCATCAGAACTTTCCTCAGCGTATGAGGTCTCTTTTTAAAAGTTCAGCCTTTTAAATTGGTATTCTCTTTCTCTCTCATTCTCCCTTTCTTCCTTTTCTAACCTCACTATTTCAAATTCGCCTTCCTGTCTTTTTTCTCTCTCCTGCCTTTCTGCCGGTTCCCTTTGGAATGCCCTTTCTCCTTCCTTTTCTTTTCCTGTCTCTGCCCTTTCTTTCTCTGCTCCCTTTAGTTCCAGCTTTTCATTTCCAGTGCTTGTTCAAATTCAAGCTTCTCCATTTCTGGCTGAAGTCTCAGCACCTCCAGTTGTGACTCATTAGTGTCAGGTATCATTTCCATCTTCAAATGCTGTGCTATCACTTTACCTATGTCTGCCTTCTTTGCCCCTACAGGGAAAGGCAGACTGCAACTTATCCACCAACTCCATTAACTTCCCCTTAGATACAGCCATTTTTGCAGTCTCGCCACTTAAAAAAATCCCTCACACCAACTCCTGAATTCAAAGTGCCTCTCGTACACGTAGCCTTAAAATTCACCAACTCCAAACCAATCAAGGAATTTCAAATAACCCGCAAAGACCGCCCCCCCCACAATGTGTTATGATGTGGCAGATGATGTATGCTGGATGGATCAAATCCATGAGGGAAAATTGATCGCGCTATCACAACAGTTTTGCAATTTGTATTTATTTCGAGACGCGTGCATTGAATTCAGAAGTAATAAGTCCGCCCAAGACCTTCGGAGATTTTTTAAAAACTAAATTAAAATGTTTATTAACAAAAGGAAAGATGTCAAGTACACACATACAATTCCAGTTACTTAATACCATAGTACATACCAAAATTTCTACCTAACCTGACTCCCTTGTAAGGCAACAGCCAAAAAATAGATTTTAAAGTTGGAAAACCAGGCCAGCACAATTATCACCTTTAAGGGCTGGATGCAGCAAACTCATGCAGACTTGCTGGAGGCATTTCTGAGGCAGTTTCGCAAGATTCTGCGAGATATCACAGGGCCCCTCTCAACATAGCCTTTCCTTCCCCCTTATATACATCTTCTCTCTTTTTAATCTGCAAATTCTATTGCCCCACTTTTAAAAAATGTATTCATGGGATGTGGGCTTTACTGGCAGGCCCAGCATTTATTGCCCATCCCTAGTTGCCCTTGAGAAGGTGGTGGTGAGCTGCCTTCTTGAACTGCTGCAGTCCATGTGGTGTAGGTACACCCACAGTGCTGTTAGGAAGGGAGTTCCAGGATTTTGACCCAGCGACAGTGAAGGAACGGCGATATATTTCCAAGTCAGGATGGTGAGCGACTTGCAGGGGAACGTCTAGGTGGTGGTGTTCCCGTGTATCTGCTGCCCTTGTCCTTCTAGATAGCAGTGATCGTGGGTTTGGAAACTGCTGTCTAAGAAGCCTCGGTGAATTCCTATGTCTTTGAAAATGTACTTTCCCATAATATAAAACTTATCACTGTGCTAATATTGTCAGTAATCTTTGGGAAAAATAAACCCCTTGCTTGGCCTCACTTTTCTAGCCAGGTGTAAGCATCCTACCATCCCTTTGAAATTCAGACAACCCTTATTTATCTAAAAATGCAATTTCTCCTCACACCTTACATTCTAAGACTTCAGCAATGTTTACAAATTTGCCGTTTCAAACCGAGCTTCTTTTGATGAGTCAAAACCTCCAGACCAGCTGTCTCCAACTCAATTAAATCCCACACACACACAGATACACAGAAACTATCCAAACCCCACTATTAACCTGCTTTTATGGTAAATCATAATAATATTACAGGAATTGTTATACTTTTGTGACATTAACCAAAGGAAATTACAGCGATCGGGCAATGTTTGCTAAATAATCCCCAGTATGCTAAGAATTACGCCGATAACCAATTTAAGATTATCAGTTGGGCTTGCAATGTGACGCATTTGCGTGTACTGGGTCTAGGTATATTAACACACAGGGCCCTGTTCTTTGCAGACAGAAAGAATATGTACACACAATGCGCCTGTTTCAGCTAAACAAAATAAGCGACAGCCATTTGCTGACTCATTCCCCAGGGCATTGCCCTGACTAATCAGGGTCAAGCTGCCTGGTTTAAATTTCAAACAACGCTTGGCAGTTAACGGACAGTCACCATTAGTAGTGTATTCTCCATAGCAATGCTGCTTGCCTACCAATCAGCACTCCCTTCGCTTACTTTTCCAGAACCACTTTATCCAATTCAGGGTTGCGGGGAGTCAGAGACTATCCCAACAAGCAATGGGCACTAGGTTGGGTACAGCCAGGACAGGACACCTGTCCATCACAGGGCACACACTAAGGGGCAATTTCAACCATAGCCAATCCACCTAACCAGCACATATTTTGGACAGTGAGAGGAAACCAGAGTACCTGGCAGAAACCCACACGGACACGGGGAGAATGTGCAAACTCAACACAGACACCTGAGGTCAGAATCAAACCCAGGCCCCGGAGCTGTGAGGCAGTAGTATTAACCATTGCATCACTGTGCTGCCCACGCTCTCTTCACATGCAGTATAAATTGTTATTTCGCTCCTTATATTGGTATTTTCACGAGTGTCTTGATGAGTGCAAGACGAAAAGCTTGGATATGTCTCTTTTTTCAGCAATACTGAAATTGCAGTTATTGCAAAACTAAATTTTAGACCTGGGTATTGTCAATGTACATTTGGAACATGTTGTCATGTCTCCAATAAATTGGTTAAACATGATTTGCCTTTCACAAAACCATGCTGACGCTGCCTGATTTCCTTGAATTTTTCAATGTGTCCTGCTATAACATCTTTAATAATAGCTTCTGACATTTTCCCTATGACTAACTGGCCTGTAGTTTCCTCCTTCCTGTTTCCCTACCTTTTTGAATAAAGTAGTGACATTAGCTATTTTCCAATCTAATGGAGCCTTCCCGAATCTCATGAATTTTGGAAAATTAAAAGCAATGCATCAGCTATCTCATTAGTCACTTCTTTTAAGGCCCTAGGATGAAGTCTTTCAGGACCCGGGAACTTGTCAGCCCACAGCTCCGACAATTTGCTCATTACCACTTCCCAGTGATTGTAACTTTCTTGAGTTCCTCCCTCCCTTTCGTTTCCTGATTCACAGCTATTTCTGGGATGTTACTTGTACATTCTATGGTGAAGACCAATGGAAAATACTTGTTCAATTCATCTACCATCTCCTTATTTTCCATTATTAATTCCCCACACTCACTTTCTATAGGACTAACATTCACTTTGTTACCACTTTTCTTTTTAAGTATCTAAACAAACTCTTACTATCTGTCTTTATATTACTAATTAGCTTTCTCTCATAATCTAATTTTCCCTCCTTATGAATCATTTAGTCTTTCTTTGTTGTTTTTTATATTCTGTCCAATCTCCTGACTTGCCACCCATTTTTGTGTAATTATATGCTTCTTCTTTAAGTTTGATAATATCTTTAACTTTTTTAGTTAACCATGAATGGGTGGGTCCTCTCCTTGGAATTTTTCTTTCTAGTTGGAATATATCTATTTTGTGTATTCTGGAATATTCCCTTAAATGTCCGCCACTGCATCTCTATTGACCCATCCCTTAACCTCATTTGCCAGCTCACTTTAGTTAGCTCTGCTTTCATGCCTTCATTGCCCCTATTTAAGTTTAAAATACTAGTGTTAGACCCACTCCGGTCTCCCTCAAACTGAATGTAAAATTCAATCATATTATGATCACTACTACCTAAGGGTGCCTTCACTATGAGGTCATTAATTCATCCTACCTCATTGCCCAACACCAGGCCTATTATAGTCTGCTCTCTGGTTGGCACCAAAACATGCTGTTTTAAGAAACTATCCTGAAAATGTTCTAAGAATTCCTCATCTAGGCTCCCTTTGCCTATCTGATTTTTCTAGTCCATTTATAAATTAAATTCCCCCATGATAATCACTGTACCTTTCTGACAAGCTCCTAATATTTCTTCTTTTATACCCCGTCCTATTGTGTACTGTTAGGTTACTGTTAGGGGGCCTGTATTCCACTCCCACAAGTGCCTTTGTACCTTTACTATTTAACATCTCTACCCGGTTATATCCCGGTTTCCTAAATTTGGGTCAGCCCTCTCTATCGTGCTAATGTCGTCTTTAATTAACAGAGCCACCCCTGCTCCCTTTCCTGTCCTTCTTAAATGTCATATACCCTTCATTATTCAGGTCCCAAACGATGTCATCCTGCAGCCCTGTCTCTGTAATGGCTATTAGATCGTACTTATTTATCTCTATTTGAGCGGTCAGTTCATCTTTTTTTTTCCAATGCTACATGCATTCAGATACAGATGCTTAGGTTTTGTCCTTCGATTATTTTTGTAACCTCTAGCCTTACCTGCTGATTAATTTGTACTCTCTGTCCCTTCCCGCTGTGGTATGTTTATCATATCCCATATTAATACCTTTCTCTCATGCTATGTTTCCACTTTTTAATTGATCGCATCTTCCCAAATTTGATCTCTTGCCGCCACTGTTTATTTAAAACACACTCTACTCCCCTAGTTATGTGGCTCGCTAGAACGCCAGCCCCAGTACTGTTCAGGTGTAAACCGTCCCAGTGATACAGCCTGATTTTCCCTAGCACTGGGTGCCAGTGCCCCACGAACCAGAGCCCACTTGTCCCATACCAGTCTTTAAGCCATGCATTCATCTCTCTAACCTTATTTGTTCTATGCCAGTTTGCCAATGGCTCAGGTAATAATCCAGAAATTATTACCTTTGAGGTTCTGCTTCTTAATTTGGTGCCTAGCTCCTCATACTGACTATGCAGAACCTCTTTCCTTGTCCTGCCAATGTCATTGGTACCTACAGGGACCATGACAATTGGATCCTCTCCCTCCCACTGTAAGTTCCTCTCCAGCCCTGAGCAGATATCCCAAACCCTGGCACCGGGCAGGAACACAGCCAACTGGACTCTCGATCTTTGCTGCAGTGTCAACCCCCCTCACTATACTGTTCCCTACTACCACTACATTCCTTTTTGTCCCACTTGAATGGCTTCCTGTACCATGGTGCCATGGCCAGTCTGCTCATCCACCCTGCAGATCTCGCTTTCATCCACAAAGGTTGCAAGCACCTCAAATCTGTTTGACAATTGCAAAGCCTGAGGCTCCTCCACTACTGTCTACTTTGTCCCTTTTCCTGCCTCAGTCACGGCCACATCCTCCTGTCACTCACCTCTGATAATAACATACAACCCTATTCTAAGAGGTGTGGCCAACTTCTGGCACAAAGTGTCCAGGTATTTCTCCCTTTCCCTGATATTGCATAATGCCTGCAGCTCAACTTCCAGATCAACAATCCTGATCCAGGGTTCCTCCAGCTGCTTACACTTTTTGCAGATGTGTTTGTCCTGGTGGTGTCCAGAAGGTCCCACATTCTACATCTGCAACACAACACCTGTCTTGACATTGTTACGTATGTTATTTAGTT
The DNA here is from genome assembly GCF_964194155.1 of Cetorhinus maximus. Lineage (NCBI taxonomy): Eukaryota > Metazoa > Chordata > Chondrichthyes > Lamniformes > Cetorhinidae > Cetorhinus > Cetorhinus maximus. The sequence continues at coordinate 7,448,153 of NC_135885.1, forward strand.
GATTTAATTAAATTACTTTCTCATTTAACTTAGAATAATTCTTATACATACTACAGTTTACTGTGCTTATTAAATGCTAGTACCACAGACAACTAAGAGTTATCCATTTCTTAGGGCAGAATTTTCTGGATGGTAGGGGGTGGAGTGGGACCGGGCATGGGCGGGCATGGGCCTGATCGCCACTCATGATCGGGTCCACACTGCCATTTTGGCCCACCCAGCGTACTTTACAACTCCCGTGCATAGCTGGAGTGGGCGGGCGGCGGTGGGCGCACTCAGCCCACCGGGTCCAACGGTGACCGGGCGGCCTGTATAAAGGAAGATCTGGCAGCCTTGGGAAGGCTGCTTGCAGTGGCTGGGCAAAGGGATCTGCAGAGAGGCAATGGAGGTTATGCAAGTCCAGGGGGTAGGCCATTGGGGCAGGCCAGGCCAGAGGGTAGGGCCAGTGTGCCCTTTGTTTTTCCGATGACTGCCTTGCTGCCCTCCTCGAGGAGGTGGCAGCACAACGGGAGGTGCTGGTTTCCCAGGATGGGGGGAGGAGGCCCCCCTAACATGACGAAACGAGCCTGGGAGGAGGTGGCGGAGGTGGTGAGCTCCTGTGACGTGGTGCGGCGCACCTGGACCCAGTGTCACAAGCGCTTCAATGACTTGTTGTCCTCTGGAAGGGTGAGGACAATTTTGGCATTGGTCACTTAACCCAGCACAGGTCGGCTTACTCCCTGCTGCCCCCCTCCGCCACCCACCTCCCCGCCCAAGCCTGAGTGCATTGACTGCATTGAATTATTCACGGCGTTTGTCCTTTGCTGGGTGGGCCAGCAGATATTGCCCATGCCGAGGTCACCCTGAGAGGGTGGTGAAGAGATGTGTTTTGCCCCCGCAGCATGTGGTACACTGAGACCCACATGACTGTTTTGGGGCAACCTGGAGGAGCTGCACCTAGGCGCTGTGTTTGAACTGCAGGACATGTCCAAGTCAGGGTGATGAGATGCTGGGAGGGGAGCTTCAAGGTGGCGTGACAACGAACCATCTGCTGCCCTCTGCGCTCCACGTGCTTGCATCTCCTTGTTATGGAAGGATATACTGTGTGGTGCCTAATGTGATGTAGGCAGCATTAGGGTTAGGGTGTCCAAGTGGGAGGGTGGGGAACAGGCCTAGCATCTTTGTGTGAGTGTTTGGCAGCAGCGGGGTGAGGAGGCTCTGGAGCCCTGATATGTCCCATTCTGGTTGGGGTGGATCATGTGCGAAGAGAGTCCATGTGTAATTTGCACAAATTAATGCTCTTCTCTCATTTTCAGGAGAAGAATGTTCATAACGCGGCAGAGCGTGTGAGGACTGGCGGCAGCCAGGCGCAGATCGCCATTCTTAGCCACTTTGAGCAGGAGGCCCTGGATCTGGAGAGGCGCCATGCACCCAGGTCCACTGGTGTCAGTGAGGCTGGGGAGCCACGGCCAGGTATTTATGCCCAGCAGTGAGGTCAACATTGTTCCCCCAACAGCCACAGTAGTGCTGAATGTTCAGTGATTTAATTTGCAACATGGCTTGACCATTGCTTATGGAAGGATGAAATAATGATCCGGGGGACAGGGATGCACATGGACATTGTCTCCACATTAACTGATCCAATGTCCTTGTTCTTCCTTTCAGCATCAGTGGAGCAGGGCCGGGAGGAGGAGCAGCTGAGACCCCCTCTCACACCTGAGGTCCATGAAATCTCACCAGCGTCACACCATCTCTGCCAGGCAGGCACCAGCGCAGATACTAGCACCTCCGTGGGAGTTAGAACATCGGCTAGTGTCCTAGGGCACAGCGGTGAGGGCACTTCATAGTTGCTGGAGGAACTGGCAGAGGCAGAGAGTGCCCATGGGGACCAGGCACATGCTCAGTCGGTGCCTGATGATGTGCCTCTGGAGTTGTCCGCAACGCAGCAGCTGCAGGAAATGCGGCCGGATGTGCGGGAGCATCTGGGGGAGATACATGAGGCTATGCTTGGTTTGGTCTCCGTGGTATCTCCAGGAGACACATCAGGGCTTCCTGGGGATGTGCTCTGACCAGCAAGCCCTCACATCGGCATTGACCTCAGCTGGTCAGTGCCAGTGTGGGAGATGGTCTGGGCACCAACTTTCCCAGCTTGGTGCCCATCCACCCACGGTGAGCAGGGAGGTCTGAAGTGACCTCATGGTGCAGCAGCTGCCTGGCATCTCTGTGGGCAACTCTCAGGGCGCTCTGGATGAGGGTGGCAGCTCCTCCGCCCCTCTGCCAGTGACTGTAGCATCCGGTGAGGTTGCGACGAATGGGGAGATGCCAGCTGTGCAACTGGCAGCTCCCTCCCAGGCGGGGCCAGCACAAGCTCCACAGGCCAGAGGACGACTGTCAAGGTCATCGAGGCCAACAGGACAGCAGAGTCAGCAGGCTGGCTCAGATGCCAGTCCCAGCGATGGGGCAGCACCAAGACGTAGCACCCAGAACCGGAAACATAAGGCACCTTAGGCACACCACGGGTTTTCACTGGTGCTTTAGTGTTGGCCTGAGATGAAGTCTTTATGATTTGCTTTGAACTGGAACATCCTTGACATTTTGTTTCATTAAGTTTCTTTGCCTGTGATATTAAATTCAGACATGTGACCATGGCTGAGGGCGCCTCTTTACTTCTGCATGCGTATGGTTTCCAAAAATGTTAGGAGTGCTTTGTGGGACATTCAGCTTTATTAACAAGCTCCTTAGTTACTGTTCCTAGCCTGGGAGACTTGGCACTTAGGTATCGAGTATGGAGCCTACAGCCCAGGCTTGTCCTGGAGGTCCATCTGTGGTGTGCTAGCTGAAGGTTTATTGGATTACAGCCTCCCAGGTGTCCCTGCCTCCCTGCAGTATGCCTGGGTCAGCGTCTACCCCCTCAGCATTTCCCTGTCCGTGCTCATCCTTGGACTCACTGCTGGACTCATGGTGTGCAGCCGCAGACACTGCGTCAACATCTTCATCATCCACTGCGTCCCCCCTTTCCAGCACCAGATTGTGGAGATCGTAGCGTTGAACCACTATCACCGACACACAAGAAGACCGATGGTTCTCTCCACCACAGCCCTTGTGGTGCCGTGGCTCCAATTGTACCGCTGCTCAGCTTCTGTTCTTGGATGGTAGAGAGGCATCATGAGCCACCTTCTGAGGGGATAGCCCTTGTCACCCAGCAGCCACCCATCCAGCCGGGCTGGAGCACTGAAGAGACCCCGGCACCTGGGAGTGTCTGAGGATATAAGCGTCGTTGGAGCTGCCTGGGTACCTTGCACAGACTTGCAGAATCAGCATCCTGTGATCACACACTATCTGCACGTTCATGGAATGGAATCCCTTCCTATTGACGAAGGCACCGGGCTCACCTGCTGGCGCCTTGATGGCCACATGTGTACAGTCTATTGCACCCTGGATGCGGGGGAAGCCAGCAATGGCCGCGAAGCCTCTGGCTCGCTCTGTCTGGCTGTCTCTGGTCCCAACGGAAGTGGATGAAGGTCAATGCACGCCTGAATAGAGCGTCTGTAACCTGCTTGACACAAGTGTGGACAGCTGATTGGGAGACATCGCAAAGATCACCCACCGAGCCCTGGAAGGAGCCAGAGACATAGAAGTTGAGGGCAGCTGTGACCTTCAGAGCCACTGGCATGGGGTGTCCACCCACACAGTTAGCGGAGATCTCAGGCCCAATCATCTGACAGGTATAACTAACTGTCTCCCTTGAGAGACGGAGCCTCCTTCGGCACTGCACCTCAGACATATTGAGGTAGCTGCTTCGCCGCCTGTAAAGCAGGATAGTGGCATCTTCTGCAGCCCCTTCCACCTTGGACTACCTCTTGGTCCTGCGCCCCTTGTGCCTGTCCTCCCAAAGGTGGCTCCCCTGGAGGCTGAATGTGCACCCCTGGCCTCCTCTCCCTTCTAGCCCTCCCTTCCTCCTCAGAGGAGGCGCCTCCAGTGGACAGTTCAGCTCCCATTCCCAGGCTAAAGGAAGGCTTCTGGAAACCTGCAGGCCCAAAAAGGATTCCTCACTGCTGAGCACTGACCTGAAGGCTAAGTGTCCAGATAAAGCGTTTTGAAGTATTGCAGATCGCACAGGCAAGTTTTAAAAACTTTGAAAAAACAATACTTGACAGTGCACACTCGCGATCCCAGTGAGCCCTCTTATCCCACCCGTGGATGAGGTTTTTACAAATGCGTCCTTCCCGCCTGCCCATTGCGCCCGTGCGCCAACCCGAAGATTGCACGTGCTCCAAAAAATCGGCGGCGTTTGGTGAGTCAAGGGCCTTAAGTGGCTCGTTAATTAATGGCGGATGCGCAGCGGATATCATCGCGTGCCTGCCCAGCGAAATATCGCGATGGCACTCGGTGACATCGGGACGCTCGCCCGACGTCAACGGGAAAATTCTGCCCTTAATTACACAGCTGTGTGTTTTAGGTCTTTATTTTAAAGTTTAGTTCTTTTCATTTATAGATCTTCCCTAGATACGGTGTCCTAAGCTCGCTACTAACACACTGTCTCTTACAACGAGCACTTACCGGCCAATCAACTTATTCGTTTCCTGTGATGTCACAGTTTTTATTCGCTCAGTTTCTTCAAACTGCGCATGTGCTAGCTCACAACAGCTGAAACAGTGTGCTCCTCTGCTCCTGACTGTCTCCCGCAGGTTCACTCTGACTCCCAGGTAAGAAAGGCTGTTTCTACCTCCATTACATTGCTCGATTTTTCCTCTGTCTCAGCTCATTGCTGCTGAAACCCTCATTCGCGCCTTTGTCACCTCTAGATTTAAATATTTTAACACACTCCTGGCTAGTCTCCCACTTTCTACCCTCGGTAAACTTGAAGTCATCCAAAGTGCACTGCTGCCCGTGTCTTAACACCAAGTCCCATTCACCTGTCACCCCTGTGTTCACTGACCCACCTTAGCTTCCAGTTAAGCAACACCTCAATGTTAAAATTCTCATCCTTGTTTTTCAAAACTCTCTATGGCCTTACTCCTGCCTATCTCTGTAATCTCCTCTAGTCCAGAAATATATCTGCACTCATCTAATTTTGGCCTCTTCATCATCCCCTATAATAATTGCCTCACCACTGGCAGCCATGCGTTCAGTTCCCAGAGCCCCAAGAACACAAGAAATAGGAGCTGGAGTAGACCATTCGGCCCATCGAACCCTCTCCACCATTCAATATGATCATGGCTAACCTTGGGTTTCTACTCCATTTCCCCCACCCGCTCTCCATATCCCTTGATTCTGAGAGACCAAAGTTCTGCCTATCCCAGCCTAGAATATATTCAACGATGGAGCACTCGCAATCCTCTGGGGTAGAGAATTCCAAAGATTCATCGCCCTTTGAGTGAAGTAATTTCTCCTCATCTCAGTCCTAAATGATTGGCCCCTTTATCCTGAGGCTGTGCCCCCGTGTTTTAGGTTGTTTAACCAATGGAAAAAAACTCTGTGTCCACCCTATCAAACCCCTCAGAATTTTGTTGGTTCAATGAGATCACCTCTCATTCTTCTAAAGTCCAGAGAATATAAACCTGATTTGCTCAGCCTCTCATCATAGGACAACCCCCTCATCCCAGGGACCAATCTAGTGAACCTTCCCTGTACCACCTCCAATGCTTACTTAAAAGTGGAGACCAAAATTGTATGCAGCACTCTAGATGTGGTCTCACCAAAATGCTGTAGAAAGATTTCTTTATTCTTGTGCTCCAATCCCCTTTCAGTAAAGGTCAACATGCCATTTGCCTTCCTAATTGTTTGTTGAACCTGCAGGCCAATTTTCTGCATTTCTTGTACAAGCACACCCAAGTCTCTCTGAAAATCAACACTAATGAGTTTTACACCTTTTAAAAAATAGTTTGCTTTTGTATTCTTACAACCAAAGTGAATAGCTTGACACTTCTCTACATTATGCTCCATCTGCCACCTTATTGCCCAGTCACTTAACCTGTCTATATTTCTCTGCAGCCTCTCTTTGTCCCCCCCACCACCACCTCCCCCTCAAACAAAAGCTTACCTTTCCACCTCGCTTGGTATTGTTACTGATGTTTAATTCTGGACAAGTCAGATCCCAGAATGAAATTTGGCTTGATAGATCCTAACTTCCTTTTTTAGAAACCGTGGAGAAAAGTTACTGAACAAATTCACAGGAGTCAGCCGATAAACTTTTAATACAAAGAATAAAACATTTATTAAACAAGAAAAATGAATTATATTACACCAGACAAAAAGGTTGGAAAGATCTCAATACAAACCAGGAAAATTATTCAAATATTCACTATTCCTTCACCACAGCTATCTCCTTACAGATACATACAAATTTGGAAAGATAAAACAATTTGCCATATCTATCTTATACTCCAATGTTCAGGGTAAGTACACGGTACATGTGAACCGACTGGTGAACTGTGGTCAAACACTCCACGCTCCAAAGTAAATGACAGATGGCATCAAGGCGGACTCGATGGATTTCTCAACAACCCACCCGGATACTTGTCACACCATGAGCCAACCAGTCTCACTGAAATTCGGTCTTTCTCACGAGGGTTTCTAATCTCCACGTTTGAAGAACTCATCTTGGAGTTCTCCAAACATCGGTCCCACCCGGATGGCTTCAACAATGATCCATCCCAGGGTATCAATCTCACCTTCTGAGATTCCTTCCCTCTGGATCTCCGCGTACCCTCAAGCTTCACCTTCCAAGCACATTTTCAGGTCTTCAGCTGTGCCAAGCAGAACACCCACTGTTCCAAAGGGTACCTTTGCCCTTATGGCCCACAGCACCTAGTCACCAACCCTTGGCTGTCCTCTGGAATCTTCAGGGCTTTTCGCCTGCCCCCTTTGCTTCAAGCCTGCTCCCCACAGTTCTGTCCCTTTAGTGCAGGGTCAATTATTCTACTCCTCTCTCTCTCAACTTTAAAAGATCGATTCCTGATCTCTGTCCTCGTCCTTTACCTAGGACTGTCTTCTGGGATTTGTTTCTGCCCCACTTCCTGGTTTGGGATCTTCTTCTTTGTTTGGGACTGTTTCCCTGCCCCCCCCACCTTTACCTGTCCTGCTCCCTGGGTCACCATCTCTGCAGCAGCCCTCCTCTTCAGGTTACCTGACCTGTTTCGACTCTCTTCTTCCTTCTCTTCTGCACGTGTGCGCAGGGCCGGTTCCCGGCCTGAAAACGGTGAAATCAACCAAACCGCGTTTGCGCGGCCATTCTCCGGCCAGCGTGTGCGCAGGAGTCCCGAGGCCCACTGGGAACTATAGTTCCCGAACTTCGACCTTCCGATCTAAACTCCAGGTGAGCATTAGAGTTTGTTACAGTGTCATCAGCAAACGTTTGATTCACTGCTCTCTGTCTCTTCATCTAAGTCATTAACATAGGTTGTAAATAGCTGAGGCACCAGAACTGATCCACGTGGCACTCCACTATTCACTGCCGGCCAACTTGGAAAAGTCCCGTTTGTGCCCACTCTCTGCTTTCTATCTGTTTATCAATCCACTACCCTACGCTCTGAGATTCCCTTCCTACACCTCTCTGCCTCAGTTTCCTCCTTTGAGATTCTGTGATTTGGGCCTCTCACTGGCTCTCTAGCCGGTAGCAAGACCCCTCCCCCCACTACCCCCACCCCCGTTACCCCCAATGTTTAAAGTGGTGCACAGAGCATGTTCGCTGAAGGTATCTGGATTAATTAAGGTGTATTCAGTCTCCGTGTTAATTGGAGACTCCTGTAGTCTCCTTAAAACCTACCTTTGAGCAAGTTTTTTTTTGTCATCTGTCCTAATACCTCCTCATTTGGCTTTGTGCCATATTTTGTTTGATCATGCTCCTGTTAAGAACCTTGGGATAATTTATGATGTTAAAGGTGCTATACAAATGTATTTTCTAAATTCTTTCAGGGGACCTGGGCATCGCTGGCAAGGTCAGCGTTTTATTGCCCATTCCTAATTGCCCTTGAACTGAGTGGCCTGCTAGGCCCTTTCAGAGGGCAGTTAAGAGTCAACCACATTGCTGTGGGTCTGGAGTCACATGTAGGCCGGATGGGATAAGGACGGCAGATTTCCTTCCCTAAAGGGGCATTAGTGAACCAGATAGGTTTTTGCAACAATTGATGATAGTTTCATGGCCATTACCATTACTTTCAATACCAGATTTCATTAATTGAATTTATATTCCACCAGGTTCCATGATGGGATTTGAACCCATGTCCCCAGAGCGTTACCCTGGGTCGTTGGATTACTAGTCCAGCTGAAATTACCACCACACTATCATCTCCCCCTGTTGTTGTTAATGCTGTACCCATCCAGACGTGAGGTAAGTATTTTGTCTTGTGCCTTATGGAGAGGTTTTGAGGGTTCAGGGAGTGAACTGTTCCTTGCAGAGTACCCAGCTTCTTCACTCTTTTTATATGTCTGGGGATCTCCTGTAACTATTGGCATACAACTGGGAACCCTGCAAATATTGGCATGTCTTGGGTGTCACTGACTTGTTAATTACATTGTTAAGGTTAAGAGAAACAGGTGATGGGTATTAATTGCCTTTGAGCACTTAAAAATAGCTGACAGCGAGAACGCTGGGTTGTGTAGGAGGAGAGCTGTGGGACTGAACAAGTCAATAAACTCAAAGATAAAAACAAAAAAAAAAGCTAAAAGGTACCCGCATGGGCCCCAGCTATGCCTGTCTCTTTATGGGGTATGTGGAACATTCCTTGTTCCAGTCCTACTCCGGCCCCCTCCCACAACTCTTTCTCCGGTACATCGATGATTACTTCGGTGCTGCTTCATGCTCTCGTCGGGACCTGGAAAAATTTATTAATTTTGCTTCCAATCTCCACCCCTCCATCATCTTCACATGGTCCATCTCTGACACTTCTCTTCCCTTCCTTGACCTCTCTGTCTCAATTTCTGATGATAGACTGTCCACCAATATCCATTACAAGCCTACCGACTCCCACAGCTACCTCGACTAAAGCTCCTCACACCCCGCTTCCTGTAAAGACTCCATCCCATTCTCTCAGTTCCTTCGCCTCCGTCGCATCTGTTCTGATGACGCTACCTTCAAAAACAGCTCCTCTGACATGTCCTCCTTCTTCCTTAACCGAGGTTTTCCATCCACGGTCGTTGACAGGGCCCTCAACCGTGTCCGGCCCATATCCCGCGCATCCTCCCTCACGCCTTCTCCTCCTTCCCAGAAACATGATAGGGTCCCCCTTGTCCTCACTTATCACCCCACCAGCCTCTGCATTCAAAGGATCATCCTCCGCCATTTCCGCCAACTCCAGCATGATGCCACCACCAAACACATCTTCCCTTCACCCCCCCTGACGGCATTCCGTAGGGATCGTTCCCTCCGGGACACCCTGGTCCACTCCTCCATCACCCCCTACTCCTCAACCCCCACTTATGGCACCTTCCCATGCCCATGCAGAAGATGCAACACCTGCCCCTTCACTTCCCCTCTCCTCACCGTCCAAGGGCCCAAACACTCCTTTCAAGTGAAGCAGCATTTCACTTGCATTTCCCCTAACTTAGTCTACTGCATTCGTTGCTCCCAATGCGGTCTCCTCTACATTGGAGAGGCCAAACGCAAACTGGGCGACCGTTTTGCGGAACACCTGCGGTCTGTCCGCAAGAAAGACCCAAACCTCCCTGTCGCTTGCCATTTTAACACTCCACCCTGTTCTCTTGCCAACATGTCTGTCCTTGGCTTGTTGCATTGTTCCAGTGAAGCCCAACGCAAACTGGAGGAACAGCACCTCATCTTCCGACTAGGCACTTTACAGCCCTCCGGGCTGAATATTGAATTCAACAACTTTAGATCTTAAACTCCCCCTCCCCCCATCCCCACCCCGTTTCTTTCCCCCCCCCCACCGCTTTTTTTTTTTCAATAATTTATATAGATTCTTCTTTCCCCACCTATTTCCATTATTTTTAAATCTAAAACTAAAACCTTTAGTCTTTCCACCCCACCCCCACTAGAGCTGTATTTTGAATATCCTGTCTTCCATTCTTAATTAGCACTTTTCTCAGACAAATACCACCACCTTCAACACCTCTTTGACCCTTTTGTCTGTGACATCTTTTGATTATCTGCTCATCTCCACAATCACCACACCCTCAATGTGTCTCTCTCCCCCACCCCACCCCCCAAGGGCCATGAAGGCTCGAAACGTTAACTGATTTCTTCTCCGCCGATGCTGCCAGACCTGCTGAGTTTTTCCAGGTAATTCTGTTTTTGAAGTCAATAAACTCTCTCAGTCAAGTAAAGCTCTGAGTGCTGGGTTTCAGCTTCACCAATCAGCTTGAATCCTATTAACACGGAGACTGTCTGAATAGACCTTAATTAATCCAGATACCTTCAGCAAACACGCACCACTGTAAACATTGGAGGTGACCGTGGCAAGGTGGGGGGGTCTTGCCTACCAGCTGGACAGCCAGTGAGAGGCCCAAATCACAGAATCTTAATGGCACAGAAGGAAGCCATTCGGCCCATCATATCTGCACTGGCTCTCCAATGAGCATTATGACCTTGTGCCATTGCCCTGCCTTTCCCCCCGTACCCCTGCACCTTGTTTCTATTCAAATAATCATCTAATTCCCTCCTGAATGCCTCGATTGAACCTGCCTCCACCACACTTCCAGGCAGTGCATTCCAGACCCGAACCACTCGTCATGTGAAAAAGTTTTTTCTCACGTCACATTTGCTTCATTTACAAATCACTTTAAATCTGTACCCTCTCATTCTTGATCCTTTTACGAGTGGGAACAGCTTCTCCCTATCTACTCTGTCCAGCCCCCTCATGATTTTGAAAACTTCTATCAAGTCTCCTCTCAGCCTTCTCCTCCCCAAGGAGAACAGTCCCAACATCTCCAATCTATCCTCATAGCTGAAGTTTCTCATCCCTGGGACCATTTTTGTAAACTTCTTCTGCACTCTCTCCAATGTGTTTACATCCTTCCTATAATATGCTACCCAGAACCGTACACAATACTCCAGCTGAGGTCTAACCAGTGTCTTATATAAATTCAGCACAACCTCCCTGGACTCTATGTCTCCTTTGGGGAAAGCCCACAAGACCAGTAGCCAATCAGACAGTCGAGAGTTTAGTGGTGGGCCTCCTATAGGATCAGGACCTCAGGGGGTGGGTCAGTCAGAGGCCGGTAGCTCCTTTGCTCAACAACATCATGGCAGAGACAGTGGCCCCTGCCTGAACGGCCATCACTAGAAGCCCAGGAACAAGGAGCAACGCAGGACAGGGGCAAGTGACGGTCAGAGGGGTTTTGCGGGCACAGGGGTAATGGGGGAGGGGGATGTGGCGGGTCGCCAGTAAGGTCCTTCCCGATGCCAGGTCCCTAGATCAGGTACTGAGTTTCTTTAAATGAGATATCCCACCGGGAGACTACAAGCAGCCTGCCAGTGTTTTCTATTCGTGCTCCCATCCCCCTCCGCCGCTGGGTTAACACTAGCACCCTAACTGCCACTTAAGGGCCTCAATTGGTGGCGGGGCAGGAAGGTTTTCCACGGGCCTTCCTGCCATGGGCTTAATCGGGGTGGAGGCAGGAAGAAGGAGCCACCTTCCTGCCTGATGAGGTACCCTCCGCTACCCAACTCACAATGAACCATAGAACCATAGAAAAGTTACAGCACAGAAGGAGGCCATTTGGCCCATCTTGTACATGCCAGCCCGAGGACACCCAGGCGCCCTTTCTAATCCCACCTTCCTGCACCCGGCCCATAGCCCTGCAGCTTACAGCACTTAAGGTGCAGATCCAGGCACTTTTTAAAAGTGTTTAAAGTTTCTGCCTCTACCACCAACTTGGGCAGAAAATTCCAGACACCCACTACCCTCTGCATAAAAAAGTTCTTCCTCATGTCCCCCCTACACCTTCTGCCACTTATCTTGAATCTATGTCCCCTGGTTCTAGAATTCTCCATCAAGGGAAACAATTTTATCCTGTCCACTCTATCTATTCCCCTCATAATTTTGTACACCTCAATCAAGTCACCTCTCAGCCTTCTTTGTTCTAAGGAAAATAACCCCAACCTATCCAATCTCTCCTCGTAGCTACACTTTTCTAACCCTGGCAACATTCTTGTAAACCTCCTCTGCACTCCCTCCAGAGCTATTACGCCCTTCCTGTAATGTGGTGACCAGAACTGCACACAATACTCCACTTGTGGCCTCACCAGTGTTTTATACAATTCCAACATTATATCCTTACTTTTATATTCTATACCTCTGCCAATGAAGGAGAGCATTCCATATGCCTTCTTTACAACCTTATCTACTTGAACTGCTGCCTTCAGGGACCTGTGTACTTGTACGCCAAGATCTCTCACTTCATCTACCCCTCTTAGTATGTTCCCATTTATTTTTCAATCCCTGTAACTGTTTGACCTCCCTAAATGTATGACCTCACACTTCTCTATGTTAAAATCCATCTGCCACTTTACTGCCCACACCACCAACCCATCTATATCGTTTTGGAGATTATGGCTATCCTCTACACTATCCACTATTCAGCCAATCTTTGTGTCATCTGCAAATTTCCCAATCATGCCCCCAACGTTCACGTCCCAATCATTAATATATAACACAAACAGCAAGGGTCCCAACACCGAGCCCTGTGGAACACGACTTGAGACAACTTTCCATTTGCAAGGGCATCTATTGACCATTACCCTTTGTTTCCTTTTACAAAGCCAACCTTTTATCCAGTTTGCCACATTACCCTGAATCCCATGGACTTTTACTTTCTTGACCAATCTGCCATGGTGGGACCTTGTCAAATGCCTTGCTAAAATCCATGTTCACAACATCCACTGCACTACCTTCATCAACCCTTCTTGTCACTTCCTCAAAGAATTCAATCAAATTTGTGAGGCAAGACCTTCCTTTAACAAATCCATGCTGACCATCCCTGACTAGTCCATGCCTTTCCACATGACAGTTAATCCGATCTCTCAGGATTGAATCTACTAATTTGCTTACCACCGATGTAAGACTAACTTGCCTATAAATGTTTGGCATTTCCTTTGATCCTTTTTTAAACAATGGAACTACGTTTGCATTTCTCCAGTCCTCCGGTACCTCCCCTTTATCTAGTGAAGATTGGAAAATCATCCTCAGAGCATCTGCTATCTCCTCCCTGACTTCCTTCAGCAGCCTTGGAAACAATCCATCTGGCCCTGGTGACTTATCCACTTTCAAGGATTTCAACCCTTCGAGTACTTCCTCTCTCTTTATGACTATCCCATCCAATATCTCACAGTGTTCCTCCTGGACTACTATATCTACATCCTCCCTTTCCTTTGTAAACACGGAGACAAAATATTCATTCAAAACCCTTCCCACAGCCTCTGCATCTGCACATAAGTTTCCATCTTCATCTCTGATAGGTCCCACTTTTTCCTTAACTAACCTTTTAGCATTAATGTATTGGTAAAACATCTTTGGGTTATCTTTAACTTTACTTGCTAATCTTTTTTCATGCCCTCTCTTCGATTTCCTTATTTCCTTTTTTACTTCGTCCCTGCACTTCCTATATTCGTCTAGGCTATCTGCAGTGCTTAGTTCTTTGTGCCTATCGTACGCTTTCTTTTTCTGTTTGATCTTCCCCTGTATTCCCCTAGACAACCGGGGAGGTCTAGAGAGGGCATAAAATTCTGCCGATTGTCACAAGGTTTGGGACCCTCTGCAGGAACTGATAAATGAATGACGAATCCCTTAAAATATTTACACATGAATGGGAACCTACAGTCAACAACCTACATGCTTGCAAAAATTGTCATGTAGCTGTGGACCTCCAGTCACCAATGACACTTTCCTGGGGACACATCCCCTTCTAAATTTCTTCAAGACCTATGAACGTACGAATTAGGGGCAGGAGTAGGCCACTCGGCCCCTCGGGCCTGCCCCGCCAGTCAATAAGATCATGGCTGACCTGACTGTAACCTCAACTCCACATTCCTGCCTACCCGGGATAGCCTTTCACCCCCTTGCTTATCAGGAATCCATCTACCTCTACCTTCAAGATATTCAAATTCTCTCCTCAATGGAGAACTCCACATGTGCAGAGGTCTGAGGGGACAATGAGAAGCCACATGAGGTCCTGGAGTCCCCTTGTGAAAGTTCTTCATGTCTGAGAATGACAGCTGGAAACGAAGAGGCAAATAAATGTGTGTCACTCAGGGAGTTGGGAATAGTCAGTGCTTGAGAATTAGTGAATGTGTCATCGTCTTAGAGGAATGGAAAACAGGAAATGCAAAAAGTCTGAACCAGCGTTAGTCAGGAGAAACAGAGAGCATTTCACTCAAAAGAGGAAATTGAAGACATTTTTCTTTTGAATCATTTTGTGGGTTGCTGTGGGGGGGTGGAGGTGGGGAGTGTGTTGCAATTTATCATAAACGGTGAAATCCAAAAATTCAATTTTTGATGTAGTTGCCAAAGGTTCCAACAACCTGCAGCCGGAGGTTACAAGTTTTGCAGAATTCTAACACTTGGTATAATCATTTCCTGTACATCCACTTCATGAATCACATCCTTCAGGATTTCATCAGTGTTCGACATTTACAGTCCCCCATTCGGTTTTCATCCCTCACCACCCCCAATTACTCCTCTTGGAAGAATTGACTCATTCTGGGGTACAGCTGGGAGCCAATAACCTAAAAATTAGAGTTCGACTGTTCAGGGGTGGTGTCAGGAAACTCTTCTTCACACAAAGGGCGGAGTAATTCTGGAACTCTCTCCCTACAAAAAGCTGTTGAGGCTGGGAGTTTAATTTTTTTTTTAAATTATTCATTCATGGGCTGTGGGCATTGCTGGCTGGGCCAGCATTTATTGCCCGTCCCTAATCTCCCTTGAGAAGGTGGGTGGTGGGCTGCCTTCTTGAACCGCTGCAGTCCATGTGGTGTAGGTGCACCCACAGTGCTGTTAGGGAGGGAGTTCCAGGATTTTAACCCAGCGACAGTGAAGGAACGGCCAAAAGTTTCCAAGTCAGGATGTTAGGTGGCTGGGAGGGGAAATTCCAGGTGGTGAAAATTTCGAAACTGGGAGTGATAGATTTTGTTCTCGGTAAAGGTATTAAGAGTTACAGAACCAAGGTCAGTAAATGGAGTTGAGGTGCAGATCAGCCATAATCGGAATGAATGGCAGAACAGACTTGAAGGGCTGAATGATTCTCCCGCTGGCAGCCAACCTTCATGCTCTCGAGCCTAGCTAAGAAACGTTTATTGTTATGATCCCAGCTGATGTTAGTACTGGACAAGTCAGATCCCAGAGTCAAACCTGGCTTGATAGATCTTAACTTTTTTTCTTAGGAACCATGGAGGAAAGCTACTGAATAAATTCACAGGAGTCTGCTGATGAACTTTTGACACAAAGATTAAAATATTTATTAAGCAAGTAAAATGAACTATATCACATCAGACAAAAAGGTTGGAAAGTTAACTCAATACAAACACAAGTGGGAGAATACTGAGCTTGGCGGGCGGACACGCGCCCCACCCAGACGAGCGTAAAATGCCGCGCGGTGATGTCAGGCGAGTGTCCCGACGTCATCACGTAGTCCCGCCATATTTCGTTTGGCGGGCGCGCGCCGGAGTCGGCAGCCTGCCCGCCAACAATTAAAAGGCCTGTTAAGGCCATTAAAAAAGGTAATTCATCTCAAATTTACGCTGCCCGTCCAACCTTACGGTTGGCAGGCAGGCAAAAACGTCAAGCGGCCTCCGCACTTTTTAGGAAACCTCCCCCACGGGCGGGATGAGGTTTCCCGAAGCAAATTTAAAAAAAATAAAATGAAAATTTTACGCTTGAATTAAAAACGTGTCCCTGCTCATGTGACAGACTCGCATGAGGGGACATGTTTTATGACATTTTTAGTTTGTTCATTCATGTTTTTTAAACAGCGCTTCATCTCCTTGAGGCAGCTCCCTGTCTCAGGGAGATCGAAGCGCCAAAGTTCGCTCTGGGCCCGCTCGCGCTCCAGGTAAAATCGCGGTGCGGTGCCGATCGCGGGCAGCGGCCGGCTTCCTGACTGCCCCCACCGAGCACCCCCGCCAAGGGCAAAACCCTGCCCAAGAAGATGATTTAATTTCCCAATATTCCTTTAGCCAGCAAGGTCTTTAAAGACACATAAGACAGTGAAGGGTTACCACCAGCTTGACACAAAAGGCCTCCTGCTTGGGACTGGCACACGTGTGAATGGTTTTCTTCTGGTGAATTCTTGAAACTTTCACTTAATGCTCCTCTACCCAACTTGTGTCTCTACCCGAGACACCCAAAAATAACTCCACTTTAAACTTCCGTAGCAACACCGCTAATCTGATCACGTTACTGAGTCCTACAATTGACTATTCAGTTAACTATCGTCCCACTGGCCTTGTAATTTCTCCTCTCAGAGAGATGAGAAACCCTGTCTTCTCTCTCTGACACCCACTGACTGAACTGCCTCTCAGCTCCTGTCTTTCTCTGTCCCTGTGACACTTGACCACTGTCGCTGGGCAACAGTAAAGCTTTTCTACTTTGCATTTGAACCCCTCAACTCTCAACCCCCCTCAACCAATTTGTACACAGGAAGCTCCCACAAACGCCATCATGGTCAGATAATCTGTTTTAGAATGTTGGTTGAGGGATAAATACTGGCCAGGACTCCAGGGAGAACTTCCCTGATCTTCTTCAAAAGAGTGCTATCCTATGTTTTATGTCCGCTTGAGAGGCCGGACAGGCCTGGGTTGAAAGCCTCACACCCTTAGCACTGCATTGGAAGTGTCAACCTGGATTTTGTGCTCAATTCTCTGGAGTAAGACGTGAATATGCAACATGCATCCCTTAACGAAGAAACAACTGAACTTGTGTGACCAGGGGGAGAATCGTGGCTGACCCCACACCACCCCCCCCCCCACCCCCACCGCAACCCCCACCCTATTCACGCTGGGCAGGTGTGACTGAGTGGTAATGCCCCCAAAATGAGATCAACATGAGAAACTTCAGTTGTGAATATAGATTGGAGCGGTTGGAGACTCTTTTCTTTGGAGAAAAGAAGGCTGAGAGGAGATTTGAGAGAAGTATCCAAAATCATGAGGGGCCTGGACAGAGTAGACAGGGGGAAAACTGTATCTGCTCATGAAAGGTTTGAGAATGAGAGGGTACAGATTTAAAATAATTGGCAAAGGGAAGCAAAAATGATATGAGAAAAATATTTTTCACACAGCAGGTGGTTAGGATCTGGAATGCACTGCCTGAGAGTGTGGTGGAGGCAGGTTCAATTGGGGCATTCAAGAGGGCATTAGATGATTATTTGAAAAGAAACAATGTGCGGGGTCATGGGGAGAAGGCAGGAGAATGGCACTAGGTGAAATGCTCATTTGGAGATCTGGTGCAGACACGATGGGCTGAATGGCCTCCATACGAACATACATATAAACCAGAAGCAAGCGTAGGCCATTCAGCCCCTCGAGCCTGCTCCACCATTTGAGGAGATCATGACTGATCTGATTGTAACCTGAAATCGGCATCCTACCTACTCCCGATAACCTATCACCCCCTTGCTTACCAAGAATCTATCCACTTCTGTCTTAAAAATATTCAAAGACTCTGCTTCCACCACCTTTTCAGGAAGAGAGTTCCAAAGACTCACGGCTCTCTGAGGGAAACAATGTTGCCTCTTCTCTGTTTTAAAACAGTGACCCCTAGTTCTAGATTCTTCCACAAGAGGAAACATGCTCTCCACATCCACCCTGTCAAGATGCCTCAGGATCTTATATGTTTCAATCAGGTCACCTCTTACTCTTCTAAACTCCAGCGGATATAAGCCTAGTCTGTCCAGCCTTTCCTTATAAGAAAACCCACCCATCCAGGTATTAGTTGGTAAACCTTCCCTGAACTGCTTCCAATGTATTTACATCCTTCCTTAAATAAGATGACCAATACTGTACACAGTACTCCAAATGTGGTCTCACTATTGCTCTGTATAACTGAAGCATAACCTCCCTACTTATGTATTTAATTCCCCTCGCAATAAACGATAACATTCTATTAGCTTTCCTAATTACTTGCTGTACTTGCATACTAGCCTTTTGTGATTCATGCACTAGGACACCCAGATCCCTCTGCACCTCAGAGCTCTGCAATCTCTCACCATTTAGATAATATGCTTCCCTTTTATTCTTCCCACCAAAGTGGACAATTTCACATTTTCCCACATTATACTCCATCTGTCAGATCTTTGCCCACTTTGCCTGTCTATATCTGTTTGTAGACTCCTTCTGTCACCTTCATAACTTACTTTCCTACCTATCTTTGTGTCATCTGCAAATTTGGCAACCATCCCTTCAATCCCTTTATCCAAGTCATTTATATAAATTGTAAGCAGTTGGTTGAGGTCCCAGCGCTGATCCCTGTGGCACACCACTCGTTACACCTTGCCAACCTGAAAAAGACCCATTTATTCCTACTCTCTGCTTCCTATTAGCCAGCCAATCTTCCATCCATGCCAATACCATGAGCTTTTATTTTCGCAATAACCGTTGATGTGGCACTTTATAAAATGCCTTCCAGAAATCTAATGTAATCTAATCTGTGCCATAACAATCCTGTGATTCGGTGAACACCCTGCACACCAATCAGCAATCAAGAACTCAAGGACCCAAGAATAGGAGCAGGAGTAGGCCATTCAGCCCCTCAAGACTGCTCTGCCATTCGATAAGAATATGGCTGATCGGATTGTGGCCTCAACTCCACTTTTCTGTCTGCTCCCCATAACCCTCAACTCCCTTGTCGGTCAAAAAATATTGAACTCAGCCTTGAATGTATTCCATAACCCAGCCTCCACTGCTCATTGGGGAAGCGATTTCTGCACACTAAAGACCCTTCGAGAGAAAGAATTCTCCTCATCTCTGTCTTAAATGGGAGACCCCTAATTTTTAAACTGTGTCCCCTAGTTCTATACTCTACCACAAGGGGAAACATCCTCTCAGCATCCACCTTGTCAAGTCCCCTTAGGACCTTATATGTTTCAATAAGATCACCTCTCATTCTTCTAAATTCCAATGGATATAAGACCAACTTTGGGGAGGCAATGGCATAGTGGTATTGTTGCTGGACTAGTAATCCAGAGATCCAGGGTAATACTCTGGGGGCCTGGGTTCAAATCCTACCATGGAAGATGGTGGAATTTGAATTCAATAAAAATCTGGAATTAAAAGTCTAAATGATGTCCATGAAACCATTGTCAATTGCTGTAAATTCATAAATGTCCTTTAGGGAAGGAAATCTGCTGTCCCTACCTGGTCTGGCCTACATGTGACTCCAGATCCACAGCAATGTGGTTGACTCTTAACTGCCCTCAGGGCAAGGGTAATTCAGGTTTGGCAATAAATGTTGGCCTTGTCAGTGATGCTGACATCCAATGAATGAAAAAAAATGCCTGCTCAACCTCATAAAAAACCACTTCAGCCTGGGAATTAGTCAAATGAACCTTCCCTGAACTGTTTCTAATGCAATTATATCCTTTCTTAAGTATGGAGAGCAAAGCTGTGTACAGTATTCCAGCTGCAGTCTCACTAAGGTTCTGCACAGTTGTAGCAACACTTTCCTACTTTTATATTCAATTCCCCTTCCAATAAAGCCAACATCCCACTTGCCTCTTGCTGTACCTGCATACTAACTTTTTGTGATTCATTTACCAGACACCCAGATCCCTCTGTACCTCAAAGTTCTGCAATCTCTCTCCATTTAAATAATACATTGCTTTTTCATTTCAATTATTTCTTTTTACTTATTCGTTCATGGGATGTGGGCAATCGTTGGCTAGGCCGGCATTTATTGCCCATCCCGGCTTGCCCCTGAGAGGGTGATTTTTGAGCTGCCTTCTTGAACCTCTGCAGTCCATGTGGTGTAGGTGCATCCACAGAGATGTTGTGAGCCATGGTCTGGATGAGGGAAACTTTTCCACAGCAAGTTCAAAATATTTCACCCAAGCCCCCCCATGCTCCTTCATCCGTCCCCTCCCCCAAGGTCCCTGATTATCTCCATGCCAAGCTATGGCATTTACGTGCCCATTTTCCTAATATATAAAACCAACGAACCCCATAATAACAATAGCATGTGTAGAAAAGCTTTAAAAAAGGTCATTCATTCTTTCATTCATAATTTTCTACTTCCTTAAAAAAAAATACCTTATTTCACTGCACCCCTAGAAAAGTATCAATCATCCAGATTTTTAAAGTCTCAATAGCAAGAACTACAAGCATTTGGTGCCTCTTTATCTTGTGTAAATAAACATTGTGCAATTGACAGAATAGATCACAGAGAAAGAGCTGTCAATCAAGCAATGTTTTACCTTGGGTGCAGCTGGTTCAACTGACTAATGGATGAGAGTGCTCTCACCTGTGAAAATCCAGCCCTTTATGTCCTCTTGCCAACTTACTTTCCTATCTATATTTGCGTCATCAGCAAATTTAGCTACCATACATTTGATCTCTTCATCCAAGTCATTGATATTGTGGAGGCCCTATCACTGATCCCTGTGGCACGCCATTAGTTAGAGCTTGCCAACCTGAATATGACCCATTTATCCCCAGCCTCTGTTTCCTGTTACCTAACCAATCCTCTATGTATGCTAATGTGTTATCCCCTACACCACAAGCTCTTATTTTGTGTAGTAACCTTTGATGTGGAACTATATTGAATACCTTTTGGAAATCCAAGTACACCACATCTATAGGTTCCCCTTTATCCGCTTTGCTTGTTACTTCCTCAAAAGACTCTAATAAATTAGTCAAACATAATTTTCCTTTCACAAATCCATGTTGAGTCTGCCTGATTAAATTATGATTTTCTAAATGTCCTGTTATCACCTCCGTAATAATGAATTCTATCTTTTTCCTTATGACAGATGTTAAGCTAACTGCCATGGATTTTGTTATTAATATCAAAAAGATTTATAGCTATACTTACATTATATCATTTTAAAACTTCTCTTCCCACTAATTTCTGTGATTGTAGTAAGTTTCAAAATAACTCTGTCAAACATGTTCAAATAAGACTCCTTTGGCTCACAGAGCAAGGCACAGACTGGTAGGTACAAAGAAAGGGTGTTGAGGAGTACAGAAGACAAAATAGCAGCTGCAAAGGGGTTACCCAGTCCCATTCACCCATCACCCATCTTGTGCTCACTGACCGACATTGGGCCACAGTCTGGAAATACCTTGAATTTAATTCTGGCATCTTGGGCATCCCCAATTTTAATCATTGGTGACCATACCTAAAGTGGTTTAGGACCGAGCTCCGGAATAGCCTTCCTAAATCTCTCAGCCTCTCTATCTCATTTTCTTCCTTTAAGAAAGTCCTTAAAACCTACCTCTTTGCCCAAGCTTTTGGCCAACTGACCTAATTCTCTTTATGTGGCTAGGTGTCATGTTTTGTTTTATATTGCTCCTGTGAAGGGCTTTGGGACATTAAGGTGCTACACAAATTTAAGTTGTTGTTGTTTTAGATTCTGGCATCCCCTGTGTCAGTATTAGGGTGTCTGTTCCTTTTGATATACATTACTGACTTGGGCTTGGGTATAAAGTGCATCATATTAGCATTTGCCGCCTGCTGTTTCTTTCCTAGATTGCTTGCTTCATTTATTTACATAATGATAGTCATTGCTCCTTGAAACTGTGGTTAAGATGGACTTTGGTTAAGAGACTCAATCACTTGGTCGTTCAGGACTTGAATGTTGCTGAAAAGAGAGGCATGTTGCTGAATCTTTTCACCTTGCACTCATCAGGACAAATGCAAGAATACCAAATTTCAAACAATCACAACAATTTATACTACAGGAGAAATGGATTCCCCGCTGCTTTCTCCATGGCAACACCTTGGCCAATCAGGATCAACTTGTCAACCAATAAGCACCCCTTTCTCCTGTCCTATAAATTGTTGTGGTTGTTTGAAACGTGGCCTTCTTGCATTTGTCCTAATGGGCTCAAGATGAAAAGCTTCAACAACATGTCTCTCTCTTTTCAGCTAGATATTCATTCCTTCCACCCTGTGTGATCTTTGACTACTCTGCCCTTTAAAATTTTTGACATTTCTCCCATAATCTTGGATTCTGCCTTAACCATACTCACAAGACTAACATGCTTAGAATTCTTTAGTGAGACTGACTAAGGAGAAGCCTAGAAAACCAGGAGTTGGAATCCCCAGAGGTGTTGCATTCCAGTCAAGATTCCCTCGTTACCCCAGCTGTAGTGAAACTCGAAACTTGTTTATGAAGAGATAGAAGCAATCCGCTTATAAAAACACACGAGCTCTGAAATTCATCCCAGGGATTTGCACACATCTTGCACCAGATGAGTCAGGTGTTGCATAGCAGGATGCGCCAAAATTTCCTGGATCGGCTCACTTGCATACCTATTGGAGGACCTCCGGTGCAAATGCTGGTGAGACGTGCTGGGGTTTTTCTTGTAATTTAGAAAGCAGGCTTTCCACATTGCGGAGTTAAATCCTGACCTTTAAAAATTAAGCACCGGATCTGAACTGACACTCCCAGTGCAGAGGAGGGGGTGCTGCACTGTCAGTGGTGCCATTTTTCCGACGAGACTTTAAGCAGAGGCACCATCTGGTCGTCAAGGTGAAATAAAATCTTGTGGTCCTTAGTGAAGAGCAATGCCAATACGTTGGCTGCAGTGCACTGCAATATCCCTGTGAATGATTAGAAACAGAAGTTCCAATGAATGGGTTTTCACGGGATGGATGGCAAACTGTTTGACTCTGGAATAACATCCCTTGTCCCCGTGATTCAGTCAAGTGACCTAAAGTATGTTCCCTTGAAAGGAGGAGTAGTCCAATAACAAGACTTGATATATAAATTCTGGAGTGTGTTTGGACTCCGTGAACATCCTTTACCACCCCAGCCAATGCCCAAATTTTACTAGCGTTGCCAACTCAGGCTGGACACATTCCGGGAGACATTGGCAGAAGTGACATCATGGAACCCGGTGGTGTGGCACGAGTGGGTTCCAGGTTTATGGGCTGGCTATGAACCGGGATACATAAATATAAATCCTCCCCCCCCCCACCTCCTCTCACTGCTGCCAATGCGCAATGATTGGGGCAGCACAGTGACTGGAAATATCAGCAATAAGCAAATCTCAATCTCAGCTGAGCTACTTACCCCCTGTCACAGCTGTATCCAGCCGCTACTCTCACCTTGTACCTCAACTTCTGGCTTTATACTTGACAAATCACCACTTAAGAGGCTCATCCTGCAGCCGCTGGTATCACCCGAGCTGCAGACGGCCTGTCATCATGTGGCTTGCCCGACAGCTAAAACAGTGCAGCCAGCTTGTCACCACCGGCAAGGGGCCAGCAGGCCCCTTGATCAAAGGCACTCAGTGCCTGCCTGAGGGACGTGACATTGGGTAGGGGGAGCCTGCCAACCCCTGCAAACACCTCTCCTCATGATGCCCATGTGACAAACACCAACCCCTCCCCTGCCCCCACCCACCAACACACATTACTTACCTGGGCCTGAGCCGCTACTTGAGTTCCTCAGGATAGTGTCCTCGGCCCAGCCATCTTCAGCTACTTCATCAAAAACCTTCCTTCCATCATAAGGTCAGAAGTGGGGATGTTTGCTGATGATTGCACAATGTTCAGCACCATTCGCGACTCCTCAGATACTGAAGCAGTCCATGTCCAAATGCAGCAAGACCTGGACAATATCCAGGCTTGGGCTGACAAGTGGCAAGTAATATTCATGCCACACAAGAGCCAGGCAATGACCATCTCCAATAAGAGAGAATCCAACCATCACTCCTTGACATTCAATAGCATTACCATCTCTGAATTCCCCACTATCAACATTCAGGGGGGTTACCGTTGAAATTGAACTGGACTAGCCATATAAATACTGTGGCTACAAGAGCAGGTCAGAGGCTAGGAATCCTGTGACGAGTAACTCACCTCCTGGCTCCCCAAAGCCTATCCACCATTTACAGGGCACAAGTCAAGAGTGTGATGGAATACTCTCCACTTGCCTGGATGAGTGCAGCTTCAACAACACTCCAGAAGCTCGACACCATCCAGGACAAGGCAGCCCGGTTGATTGGCACCACATCTACAAACATTCACTCCCTCCACCACTGACTCACAGTAGCAGCAGTGTGCACCATCTACTAGATGCACTGCAGGAACTCACCAAGCCTACTTAGACAACACCTTCCAAACCCACGACCACTACCATCCAGATTGGGACAAGGGCAGCAGATAGATGGGAACACCACCACCTGGAAGTTCCCCTCCAAGCCACTCACCATCCTGACTTGGAAATATATCGCCGTTCCTTCACTGTCGCTGGGTTAAAATCCTGGAACTCCCTCCCTAACAGCACTGTGGGTGCACCTACACCACATGGACTGCAGCGGTTCAAGAAGGCAGCTCACCACCACCGTCTCAAGGGCAACTAAGGATGGGCAACAAATGCCAGCCCAGCCAGTGAAGCCCACACCCCATGTAAATATAAATTAAAAAATTAGAGAAGCTGGGATTGTTTTCCTTGGAGCTCCCTGTGCAGTGTCCCATTGGAGCAGAGAAAGTTAAGGGAAGACTTAATCAAGAGGAGCACATAAGCAGAAACTGTTTCCAGTGGCAAAAGGGCCAACACCAGAGAACCCAGGGTTAAGGTGATTGGCAAAAGAGCCAGAAGTATTATGAGGAAAATTTGCTTTACACGAAATGTTATGATCTGGAATGCGCTGTCTGAAAGGGTCGTGGCAGCTGATTCAATAGTAATGATCAAAAAAGGAGCTGGATAAATACTTGAAAAGCAAGACTTGCCCATTGGCCTCTTTCTGTGATGTATCATTTATGATTCTGACCATCCCATGGTCCAGGCTGTTGCAAGAACTGAAGTTACACAACCCTAACCTCCCCAAGCGCTGAGAATAGCTGGTTGGATAATGTGTATAATTATGCTCAGGGTTACGGGGGAAAATCCCATGATTAAGTCCTTTGCACCACAAATAGCTGGGGAGATGCCCCACAAGAGGCTCCTGCTGTCATATGTAGCCCAGATGAAAAGTCTCTCTGAAAGACCAGAGTGATTTAAATCAGTGATACTCAATGATATTGCTGGCTGTAGAATATTTCAGCGAGGTTTGTTCAGGGATAAGAAAACTCCCACTGATATAATGCAACATTCTGCTCTACAGAAGGGTTAAGCGCATAAGTGGATTCAAGTATTATCAGAGTGGGATGGATACCAGATGCTGCAGGGAATTTTGAATGGAGAGTTGCCTATTTGCTTTTCTCCCTTGTGAACAGTCCCTCATTGTAATAAAGTCAGCCTTATCTCCCTTTGTGTCTGCTTTTCTGTTTAAATGCTGCACATGACTTTTTTTGCTTTTAAAAAGAGGGATTGTTTCAACTCTCTGACTTTCAGAGCCTGCGAATGGAAGGGAAAATGTGGGATGAATAAAATTCTCGTTGGCAGGTTGTTCCTTAAGTTTTGGTCATTCGCTCCTTTGAACCTGGCAGCTGTAATTGAAGTTACAAAGAAAGACCTTGCATTTACATAGCGCTTTTCCTGACCTCAGAATATCCTGAAGCACTTTACAGACATTGAAGCACTTTCAAAGTGTAGTCACTGTTGTAATGTAGGAAAGGGTGTGCAAGCATATTAATAAAAGTCTGATAAAGTCTTTCTCTTGAAGTCTGCGAGTTTCTTACCTTTGTGAGGGCCCTAGCTTTCCCTGGAGTGCAGTTCCACAGGAGAAAGCCCTCCCAAGTGGAAGTTATGCGAACATTACTGGGCCATTCCACCATAGAAGGCATCACGCACAGAACCGGTCTCTGGCCCTGCCCTCACTGGATGATCAGCTGCCCTCACGCTCTAGCACAGGGTGCAGTCACTGGACAGTGAACATATGAGGGACCTCATGGTGTCCCTCACATCATAAAGGGTTGAAACAAGTGTCAAATGGGATGGAGATGGAGATCAAACATGATTTTATTGAATGGCAGAATAGGTTCAATGGGCTGAATGGCCTGTTCAAAAAACATTGGCCAAAGTGCATCTCAGTGGTAATGAAGCATTCACCTCATGAACTGGAAACATGTACGAGTCCATTGCAGAAATAATAAATCTATTTGAAGCATCTTGCTGATAATGCTACTTAATCGGCCCATCCACTACCTTAAACACTCCCTCTCTCCACCACTGGCACCTGGTGGCTGCAGTGTGTGCCATCTATCAGGTAACAAGTTACCAGGGCTCCTTTGACAGCACCTTCCAAATCCGTGACCTCTCCCACCCAGAAGGACAAGGGCAGCAGACACATGGGAACACCACCGCCTACAAGTTCCCCTCCAAGCCACTCACCATCCTGACTTGGAAATATATCGGCCGTTCCTTCACTGTCGCTGGGGTCAAAATCCTGGAACTCCCTTCCTAACAGCACTGTGGGTGTACCTACACCACATGGGCTGCAGCGGTTCAAGAAGGCGGCTCACCACCACCTTCTCAAGGTCAATTAGGGATGGGCAATAAATGCTGGTTTTACCAGCATCACTCATAGCCTGTGAATGAAAGAACATAAGATGGCGCCCATGGCTTAGTGCGCAGTACTCAAAACTGACTCAGAATGTTGTGGGTCCCACACCAGGAGCTTGAGGGTAAATCTAGGTTGAAAAGCACCGACGCGGTACTGAGGGTGTGCTGCACTGTCAGAGATGCTGCTTTTGGATGAGATGTGAAACTGAGACACTACCTGCCTCTAACATGAACGTGCAAGGTCTCATAGCACTTTTTCAAAGAAGGGCAGGGAGATCTCCCCAGTATCTTGGTCAATATTTGTCACTTGACCAACATCGCTAAACAGATTATCAGGTCTTTATCACGTTGTTGTTTGTGGGAGCTTGGTGTGTGTTACTGTGTATACTACATTATAAAGTGACTGCACTTTATTGGCTGTAACAAGCATTGGGGCGGCTTGAGGTTGTGAAAGGCACTTAAAAAAAAAACAAGTCTCACATTTTTGTATCATGAGCAGATCTACACTTTACATAAACTTGTGTTCGAATATAAATCTCAGTACTAACGAGGGCCTACCCTTGACATCTCCGAAAACCTGGCACCATTTCCAAACCAAAACAGTCCCTAAAGCAATGGACAGACTATTTTCCAGTAACATTTTCTGCTCATTATTGGAAGCCAGGAAAAAGCATGTTTTTCTTCCAGGTTTAGAAATTAGTGCATAGGATCACTCCCAGGTCAGCCACAGTACAGCCAGCAACAGAATAAAGCTGCCTTGACACAAATTCCATCAATCGCTCCCAGGACAGGTACAGCATGGGGCTGGGTAGAGAGGGCGAAATTGTCCCAGGTTTGCAATACGTGCAGTGGCGGGCGGCTTTTCACACCGTATCGCCCCAAACCTGCCTCGTTAATTATGAATTCCCGTTTCCTTGGCGGGTGGGCTCTCATTCGCCCGTCACGCCATCGCCTCGCCGCCTGGTCACACCGGGCGCCATATTTAAAGCGCAGTCGCGCGCACACATCTCAGTCTTCCAGCCCACGGCTGCCGCACAGGAGACTGGATGGCCCCAGAAGGCAGAAAGGCTGCAGCCCCCCAGGTTTATTGACACGTCCCTCCAGAGCCTTTTGGATGCGGTGGAGGCCCCGCTGTGATGTCCTCAACCCCCCCCACCCTGCTCTGGATACAGAATAGGCAGCGGCATCACCCATCCAGCATGGGAGGCGCTGGCAGTGGTGGTCAGTGCCAATGCCCTGCAAAAGAGGGCAGCCACCCAGCGCCGCTACAGGATGGATGGTCTCATCCGTTCTGCCAAGGCAACTCAATCTTCTCATCACTCCCATCCCACACACAAACCCCATCACACATCCACGGGGATCTCACACCTCAAGGGACAACACCACTAACTCTCACACACACCCTCACATTTGCATCAGGTTCATACCCTCTCAAGCTTGTGTCCTCATCCTGTCCAGGGCTCCGCTCACCACACAAACGTGCCATGTGTCCTGCTCACGCTATCTCCATCTGTTTTCGTGCAGGAGAAGCTGGCTCACATCAGCAGGGAGAGGTCCCAGACCGGGGCTGGAGTGGCCCACATTAGGCCCCTTACTCACTTTGAGGAGTGTGTCATCGCGCTGACTGGTGAGGATGCCAGAGGTGACAGTGAGGTCAGTGGCGAACACCCATGTGAGGATCCTGCATCATCCCTCCCTCAACGCAACTCTGAGTGCTCCCTCTCTGGCTTTTGACTCTGCTGCCATGCACCAATTATCTCTACTTTGGTTCACAGGGAGCTCTGCCAAGCGACCAACACCCTCAGCCAGCCAGTCCCTCAGCTCCATCCACATCCTCACCTCCAGCCAAGAGGACACCACCTCCGTTGAAGAGCTGGGAATAAGCAGCCTGGAAGACCTGTCACAGCGCTTACCCACACCCTCCACCAGCGCAGAGACACACACCTCGGTGGGACCTAGATCTAGAGTAGGCTCGGGTTCACAATCTAGTGGTCACCGCACGGACACACCTATGCAGCAGCAGCAGGAGGCAGGATCGTGCGAGCTCCCCGGCACTCAGGGGACTGCTGGGGATCAGGCATCTGTGAGGTCCATGCCAGATGATGAGCCTCTGGATTCGACCTTCCAACTCATCCTGGAGAGTCAGCAGAAGGGAACATCACACAGAGCTGTTAGAAGCCCTCAACAGAGTGGCACACGAGTTGGAGGAGTACGTCTGCCTGCTCTCTGATGAAGTGGTGCCCAAAAGTACATGCATGGTGGTCTCCATAGGGAGGATGGCGGACGCCATGGAGACCCTGGTCCAGCAGAACACAGAGATGTGTGCGGACCTGTGCTACATTGCAGGAGCCAAGGGTGAGTTCCTGCAGTAGCAACGCGAGAGGGAAACGGGGCACCTCGACATCCCTCCAGGTGTTCCTTCCCCTCAAGGAGTCAGGCCAGAGCCCCTGGCCACCCGGGGGTAGGGGGAGTGACAGCCGGACACCCCTGGGTCATCCACTCAGGAATCTCAGAGGCTGTCCTCTCCCTCCGAGTCCCCTTTGCCTGTGAGCCCCTCAGCATTGCCCTCTGTCCCCGCAGGGGGAACAGCTGCCCAATGAGGGATTCTGGAGGGAGGAGTGTGTGTGTAGCAGGGCCTCTCGGAGTCTCGTGCAAGCCTCTCCCACACACACGGATCCTTCACGTTTCACATGCACCTCACTGTCCCGAGCATTGTGAATGCTGCCCGCTGGGGTTCACTTTCAGTTGTCCATCTGAGCCTGACCTGCATCTCCGCCCACCCAATGATCACACTCCCATGTAGCAGCTGGTCCCGCCCATCACGACTCTCATTTCACTTTCCATTTGGACAGCATGGTCTGGATTCGCTTTATCATAAGCTCCCCTGTCTTTTCCCCTCCCCCAGTCGCCCATTTCCTTTCCCACTTCACAGTTGACCCTCACCCCCGGCATCACCTAATACCTCCCCTCCGTGACCTACCAGCCACAGCCCTTTTCCTACGGGGATGTCCAGGTGAACGTGCATGTTCCCTTCCTTCCCTAAAATCCCACCCCCCATCCACATTCACCTCCCCCTTCCCACCCCCGGGGTCCGGGTCTGCCTCTAATTCCCCACCAACCACCTTCGCTGTCCCTGCTATTGCTACGTCGAACCCTCAACCTCCCACCCTACCGCCTCACTCTGCCCTCAGTCATCCTCACCATTCCCTCATACCACACCCACCCTCAGTTCACTCCGCAGGAGGCAGCCATGGACCCATCATATACCCTCCTCACACATTCACCAGGACATCCCCCTCTGTGGACCCCTTCCCCTCCTGGGACCCCTTCACCCAACCCCTCCCCCCCGTCTTCTGGATCCACTTCCTCCCACTGGACCCCTTACCCTCAGATCCCCTCCCTCCCCCTTAGTCGTCCCATCCCCCCCCCCTATCCCGGACTACTCCCCACTTAGTCCCTCCCCTTCCTAACTCCCTCAGACACCCTTACTTCTTCAGCCACCCTTAGTCCTTCCCCCCTCAACTCTTTCCTCGAGCTTTACCTCTTCCTCCAGCCTCACTCCTTCCCCCTTCCCGACTTCTTCCTCCACCCTTACTTCTTGCTCCATCCTCGCTCCCTCCCCACTACTCACTCCTTCCTCCCCCCAGACTCCCACCCCTCTCCGCAATCCTTCCTCCGCCTGGACTCACACTGCTCTCCGCACTCCTTCCCTTACACCTTTCACCCCCCTTACACCTATCTCCCCAGTTATCATCTTCTCTCACATTACCCCCTCCTCCCCATACACCCCTCTCCCAACCTCACCCCCGACACCTTCATTCCCCCCCTGCCAACCTCACCCACCCCGGTACCTTCATTTCCCCCTCCCAACCTCACCCACCCCAATGCCTTAATTCCCCTCGTCCCAACCTCACCCCCCCGACACTTTCATTCCCCCCAACAACCTTAGACCCCCCAACACCTCTTCCTCTCTCAGCCGATCCTAGACCTTCCTCTCCCACCCCCTCGACCAACACCCGTTGTGAGCATCAGCGGTGACTTTCCAGCTTCCGTGAGCTGCTTTGCAGTGGAGCTACGTCCATGAGAATCCAGCATGCCATGGACATTCCTCCGGGATCCCGTTGCTGTCGGGCTCCAGTATCTTCTGCTCCTCGGGTGTCCGCGATGTGAGCTAGGCCCTGGCGGTAAGTCCCGGCTTCTGCACGTCACACTTGTCAAGACGTGTTCTGCACCGGCGTAGGGGGATGTTCCAGTGGGGGGTATGTGTCCAGCGGGCTGGCCTTATAATGCTATGCTGATGTATTACAGTGAGGTTCCCGATGTCCGATAGCGGGGAGTGCGGCCCACTGTCGACAGGCTGAGCGGACGATCGCAAACAGGTTTCTCAATGTCGTCAAACCGGTTTTTGGCCTTTTCGCCATGTTGTCCGCTCATGGCACCGAACATGCCTGACGCCCGTGAGTACAGATAATTCCGCCCAGAGTAAAACTCCCTCTACACTATCCTGATCAAACACACTCAGGACAGGTACAGCACGGGGTTAGATACAGAGTAAAGCTCCCTCTACACTGTCCCCATCAAACACTCCCAGGACAGGTACAGCACAGGGTTAGATACAGAGTAAAGCTCCCTCTACACCAACCCCATCAAACACTCCCAGGACAGGTACAGCACGGGGTTAGATACAGAGTAAAGCTCCCTCTACACCGTATCCATCAAACACTCCCAGGACAGGTACAGCACGAGGTTAGATACAGAGTAAAGCTCCCTCTACACCGTCCCCATCAAACATTGGGGGAAGGTGATGGTGTAATGATATTGCCACTGGACGAGTAATCCAGAGACCCAGGATAATGCTGTAGGGACCTGGGTTTGAATCCCATGGCAGATGGTGGAATTTGAATTCAGTTAAACAAATAACCTGGAATTAAAAGTCTAATGTCAATTATTGTAAAAACCCATCTGGTAGGGAAGGAAATCTGCTATCCTTACCTGGTCTGACCTACATATGACTCCTTGGTTGCCATGCGGCCCTCAAGGGCAATTAGGGATGGGCAATAAACACTCAACAAATAAAAAAACACTCCCAGGGCAGGTACAGCACAGGGTTGGATATAGAGTAAAGCTCCTTCTGTACTATCCCATCAAACACTCCCAGGACAGGTACAGCACAGGGTTGGATATAGAGTAAAGCTCCTTCTGTACTATCCCATCAAACACTCCCAGGGCAGGTACAGCACAGGGTTGGATATAGAGTAAAGCTCCTTCTGTACTATCCCATCAAACACTCCCAGGACAGGTACAGCACAGGGCTGGATATAGAGTAAAGCTCCTTCTGTACTATCCCATCAAACACTCCCAGGGCAGGTAGCATGGTTCTACTTTCTACACGTCATGGTCATTTATCTGAATTCTTATTTTGGGACCTTGCTTCCTTTTGCAAATTTGCGACAGTGTTTGTGTACTAAGTGGCTACACTGGGAAGTATTTGACTGGCTCTGAACTATTTTGGGATGTCCCAAGGGTGTGAAAGCTCCTTCTCCCTCGCTCTATTTCATTCTCAGCAGCTTGTACTGTGTCAGCCCACTCCTTTTATTTATTTCGCTGGCATGTTTAAATACGCCAGCATTATGAGCTTGTCTGCCTTTCTGCCCACCAGAGATGAGCCCTTGAGGGGATTAAACAGAAATAAGCATTTTGAAAGGGAAGATATCTCCATGGTTTATACAATTACATGTGTAAACTTGTTTCTAGTTTAATTGCATTATGTGCTAAATGATAATAACATTGCAGACTGTGACACATCCTTTCCCCCTCCCCAATTAATATTATCACTTTTTGAAGTACTTATTAAATTCATTCACGGGATCTGGGTGTCGCTGGCTGGGCCAGCATTTATTGCCCATCCCTAGTTGCCCTTGAGAAGGTGGTGGTGAGCTGCCTTCTTGAACCGCTGCAGTCCATGTGGTGTAGGTACACCCACAGTGCTGTTAGGGAGCGAGTTCCAGGGTTTTGACCAGGAAATTCCTTACCTTTACCTGTTGGTTCATTGTCAGCTCTTACATATAAGGACATAAGAAACAGGAACAGGAGTAGGCCATTCAGCCCATCGAGCCTGCTCTGTCTTTCAATAAGATCATGGCTGATCTGATTTTGGATTAACCTCCACTTTCCTGCCTGTCCCCCATAACTAGGTGTTCTAGTACATAAGTCACAAAAAGCTAGTATGCAGGTACAGCAAGTAATTAAGAAGGTTAATGGAATCCTGTCCTTTTATTATGAGAGGGATTGAACATAAAAGTAAGGATGTTACGCTGTAGTTACACAGGACATTGGTGAGACTGCATCCCAAATACTGTGTGCAGTTTTGGTCTCCTTATTTAAGGAAGGATGTTAAATGTGTTGGAGGCGGTTCAGAGGAGGTTTACTAGATTGATACCTGGAATGAGTGGGTTGTCTTATGAGGAAAGGTTGGACAGACTGGGCTTGTTTCCACTGGAGTTTAGAAGAGTGAGGGGTGAATTGATTGACGTATATAAGATCCTGAACGGCCTTGACAAGGTGGATGTGGAAAGGATGTTTCCTCTTGTGGGTGAGTCCAGAACTAGGGGACACTGTTTTAAAATTAGGGGTCACCCTTTTAGGACAGAGATGAGGAGAATGTTTTTCTCTCAGAGGGTTGTGCGACTTTGGAACTCTCTGCCTCAGAAGGTGGTGGAGGCGGGGACATTGAATATTTTTGAGGCAGAGGTAGATAGATTCTTGTTAGTCAAGGGAATCAAAGGTTATCAGGGTTAGACGGGAATGTGGAAATCGAAACACAAGAAGATCAGCCATGATCTTATTGAACAGCGGAGCAGGCTCGAGGGGCCGAATGGTCTACTCCTGTTCCTATTTCTGATGTTCTTATGTTCTAACTCTTGACTCCCATGTCAATCAAAAGTTGGTCTAATTCAGACTTGGATATATTCAATGACCCAGCCTCCACTGGCTTCTGGAGAGGCGATGGCGTAGTGGCATTGTTGCTGGACTAGTAATCCAGAGACCCAGAGTAATGCCCCAGAGATCCGGGTTTGAAACCCACCATGGCAGATGGTGGAATTTGAATTCAATAAAAATGTGGAATTAAAAGTCCAACGATGAAACCATTATCGATTATCGTAAAAACCCATCTGGTTCACTAATTCCCTTTAGGGAGGGAAATCTGTCATCATTACCTGGTCTGGCCTCCATGTGACTCCAGACCCACAGCAATGTGGGTGACCCTTAAATGCCCTCTGAAATGGCCCAGCAAACCAATCAGTGTAACAAACCACTACAAAGACCCAAAAAAAAATGAAACTGAACGGACCACCCGGCATCGACCTAGGCACCGGAAACGATAACGGCAAATTCAGCCCTGTCGACCCTGCAAAGTCCTCCTGACTAACATCTGGGGTCTAGTGCCAGAAGTGGGAGAGCTGTCTCACAGTCTAGTCAAGCAACAGCCTGACATAGTCATCCTCACGGAATCATACCTTACAGATGATGTCCCAGACATCACCATCCCTCGGCATGTCCTGTCCCACCAGCAGGACAGAGGTGGTGGCACAGTGGTATGCAGTCGGGAGGGAGTTGCCCTGGAAATCCTCAACCTCAACTCTGGACCCCATGAAGTTTCATGGCATCAGGTCAAACATGGGCAAGGAAACCTCCTGCTGATTACCACCTACCACCCTCCCTCAGTAGATGAATCAGTCTCATCCATGTTGAACATCACTTGGAGGAAGCACTGAGGGTGGCAAGGGCGCAGAATGTTCTCTGCGTGGGGGACTTCAATGTCCATCACCAAGAGTGGCTCGGTAGCACCACTACTGACTGAGCTGGCCGAGTCCTAAAGCTATAAAACAGGACTACTTGCGTGCCAAACAGCACAAGCAGCGAGTGATAGACAAAGCTAAGCGATCCCAAAACCAACAGATCAGATCTAAGCTCTGCAGCCCTGCCATATCCAGTTGTGAATGGTGGTGGACAATTAAACTATTCACTGGAGGAGGAGGCTCCATAAATATCCCCATCCACAATGATGGAGGAGCCCAGCACATCAGTGCAAAAGATAAGGCTGAAGCATTCGCAACAATCTTCAGCCAGAAGTGCCAAGTGGATGATTCATCTTGGTCTCCTCCAGAGGTCCCCAGCATCACAGATGCCAGTCTTCAACCAATTCGATTCACTCCACGTGATATCAAGAAATGGCTGAAGGCACTGGATACTGCAAAGGATATGGGCCCTGACAACATTCCGGCAATAGTGCTGAATTGTACTCCAGAACTTGCCGCGCTCCTAGCCAAGCTGTTCCAGTACAGCTACAACACTGGCATCTGCCCGGCTTTGTGGAAAATTGCCCAGGTTTGTCCTGTACACAAAAAGCAGGACAAATCCAACCCGGCCAATTACCGCCCCATCAGTCTACTCTCGACCATCAGTAAAGTAATGAAAGGAGTCATCAACAGTGCTATCAAGCGGCACTTGCTTAGCAATAACCTGCTCACTGATGCCCGGTTTGGGTTCCGCCAGGGCCACTCAGCTCCTGATCTCATTACAGCCTTGGTTCAAACATGGACAAAAGAGCTGAGCTCCCGAGGTGAGGTGAGAGTGACTGCTCTTGACATCAAGGCAGCATTTGACCGAGTGTGGCATCAAGGAGCCCTAGCAAAACTGGAGTCAATGGGAATCAGGGAGAAAACTCTCCGGCTGGTTGGAGTCATACCCAGCACAAAGGAAGATGGTTGTGGTTGTTGGAGGTCAGTCATCTCAGGTCTAGGACATCACTGCAGGAGTTCCCCAGGGTAGTGTCCTCGGCCCAACCATCTTCAGCTGCTTCATCAATGACCTTCCTTCCATCATAAGGTCAGAAGTGGGGATGTTCGCTGATGATAGCACAATGTTCAGCACCATTCGCGACTCCTCCGATACCGAAGCAGTCCATGTCCAAATACAGCAAGACTCGGACAATATCCAGGCTTGGGCTGACAACTGGCAAGTTACATTCGCACCACACAAGTGTCAGGCAATGACCATCTCCAACAAGAGAGAACCCAATCATCGCCCCTTGATGTTCAATGGCATTACCATCACAGATTCCCCCATTATCAACATCCTGGGGGTTACCATTGACTAGAAACTGAACTGGACTAGCCATACAAATACTATGGCTACAAGAGCAGGTCAGAGGCTAGGAATCATGAGATGAGTAACTCACCTCCTGACTCCCCAAAGCCTGTCCACCATCTACAAGGCACAAGTCAGGAATGTGATGGAATACTCTCCACTTGCCTGGATGAGTGCAGCTCCCACAAAACTGAAGAAGCTGGACAAAACAGTCAGCATGATTGGCATTACATCCAAAAGCATTCACTCCCTCCACCACCGACGCAGCAGTGTGTACCATCTACAAGATGCACTGCAGGAATTCACCAAGGCTCCTTTGACAGCACCTTCCGAACCCACGACCACTACCACCTAGGAGGACAAGGGCAGCAGATAGATGGGAACACCACCACCTAGAGATTCCCCTCCAAGTCGCTCACCATCCTGACTTGGAAATATATCGCCGTTCCTTCACTGTCGCTGGATCAAAATCCTGGAACTTCCTTCCTAACAGCACTGTGGGTGTACCTACATCACATGGACTGCAGCGGTTCAAGAAGGCAGCTCACCACCACCTTCTCAAGGGCAATTCGAGATGGGCAATAAATTCTGGCCCAGCCAGTGAAGCCCACATCCCGTGAATGAATAAAAAAACCCACTAATGACCCTCTGAGAGAAGGAATTCCTCCTCATCTCCATATTAAATGGGTGACCCCTTATTTTTAAACTGTGTCCCTTAGTTCTAGATTCCCAAATGAGAGGAAACATCCACTCACCATCTACCCTGTCAAACCCCCTCAGAATCTATTATGTTTTATTAAGATCAGCTCTTCATATACGTCAAAATTCCAGTTCGTCCTATAGAAAGTGAGTCTGGTAATTAGTAAGGGAAAATAAGGAGATGGCAGATGAATTTGTATTGCATTGGTCTTCACTATACATGATGCAAGTAAAATCCCAGCAATAGCTGTAAATCAGGAAAAAGAAAGAAGGGAGGAACTCAAGATAATTACAATCACCAGAGAAATGGTACTGAGCAAATTGTTGGAGCTGTGGGCTGACAAATTTCAGCCTCGGGTCTTAAAAGAAGTGACTAGGGAGATAGCCGATGTGTTGGTTTTAATTTTCCAAAATTCCCTAGATTCGAGGAAGGTTCCATTAGATTGGAAAGTAACGAATGTAGCTCCTTTATTCAAAAAGGGAGGAGACAGAGAGCAGGAAACTACAGGCCAGTTAGCTTAATATCTGTTTTAGGGGAGGGGTTATTAGAAGCTATTATTAGGGGCGTTTTAGCAGGGCACTTAGCAAAATTCAAGACAATCAGGCAGAGTCAACATGGTTTTGTAAAGGGGAACTCATGTTTAACCAATTTATTGGAGTTCTTTGAAGGAGTCACATGTGCTGTGGATAAAGGGGAACCGGTGGATGTACTCTACTTAGGTTTCTGGAAGACATTTTATCCGGTGCCACGCCAAAGGCTGTTGCAGAAAATAAAAGCTCATGGCGTAGAGGGTAACATATTGGCACGGATAGAAGATTGGCTAGCTAACAGGAAGCAGAGAGTAGGCACAATTAATATAAATGACTTGGATGAAGGGACTGAAGGTAGCTAAATTTGCTGATGACACAAAGATAGGTAGAAAAGTAAATTGTGAAGAGGACATAAGGAGGTCACAAAGGAATAGGGATAGTTTATGTGAGTTGCCAAAGATCTGGCAAATGAAGATTAATATGGGAAAATGTGAAATTGTCCATTTTGGCAGGAAGAATAATAAAAAGAAACACATTATCTAAATAGTGAGAGATTGCAGAGGGATCCTAGTGCAAGATTCACAGAAGTTTAACATGCAGGTACAGGAAGTAATTAGGAAAGCTAATAGAATGTTATTGTTTATTGTGAGGGGAATTGAATACAAAAGTAGGGAGGTTATGCTATTATACAGGGCATTAATGAGACCACATCTCAAGTACTGTGTACATGTGCATTTAAGGAAGGATGTAAATACATTGGAAGCAATTCATAGGTGGTTTACTAGACTAATACCAAACCTCCTTCCCTAAAGGGGATTAGTGAACCAGAAGTAATGGTTTCATGGTCATCATCAGACTATTAATTCCAGATATTTTTATTGAATTCAAATTCCACCAGCTACCATGGTGGGATTTGAACCCAGGTCCCCAGAGCATTACCGTGGGTCTCTGGATTACCAGTGCAGTGACAATACTACCAATGCCGCCACCACCTCCCCATATCTGATCCTGAGGGTCTTGACAGGGTGGATGTGGAGAGGATGTTTCCTCTTGTGGGAGAATCTAGAATCAAGGGTCACTGTTTAAAAATAAGGCGTCACTCATTTAAGTTAGAGAAGAGGCAAATTGTTTTCTCTCCAAGGATAGTGAGTCTTTGGAACTCTCTTCCTTAAAAGGCAGTGGAAGCAGAGTCTTTGAATACTTTTAAGGCAGAGCCAGATAGATTCTTGATAAGCAAGGAGGTGAAAGGTTATCAGGGACAGGCAGGAATGTGGTGTTGAGGTTATAATCAGGTCAGCCTTGATTTTATTGAATGGCGGAGCAGGCTCGAGGTGCCAAGTGGCCTACTCCTGCTCCTAGTTCATATGTTCAGATCATGTCTCACCATTGGGAACAATCCTCTCCCTACTTTACATTTTTTACTCAACTCCCGGCTGGAGGAATGTTCCATTGGCCCTGGTCACCCCCCACTTTCCACTCAGTACATCGTTAATCTTAAAGTCTGAGCCTGGACAGTGTCTGTGATTGTAATTCGGTGAGTAGCAAGTCCGAGGCCGGGATTTTCTGTACCCACCCAGCGTCAGGCATATTTGGTGGCGTGAGCAGACAATGTGGCGCAATCGGTTTGACGACTGTGTGCAAGCAGCTCATGATCGTCTACTCAGGCCGCCAATGGCGGGCTGTGTTCTCAGCCATCGCGCGTCGGGAACCTCATTGTAATACATCAGCATATTATTATTGGACCTGCCCGCCGGAATTGTCCCCCCACCCTTGCTGGGTCGTCCGCCCATATCAGCGGGAAAGCTCGCCGGTATAGGACACATCTTGACAAGTGTGATGTGCAGAAGTTGGGACTTACCCACCAGGGCCTTGCTCACATCGTGGACATCTGAGGAGCAGAAGATGCTGGAGCCCGACAGCAATGACATCCTGGAGGAACATCCATGGCATTCTGGATTCTCATGGACATGGCTCTACTGCGAAGCAGCGCACGGAAGTTGGATCGTCACCGGTTGATGCTCACAACGGGTGTTGGTCAAGGGGGTGGGAGAGGAAGAGCTAGGATTGGCTGGGAGAGAAAGAGGTGTCGGTGGGGGGATGAGGTTGGAGGGGGTGAATGAAGGTGCCAGGATGGGGTGAAGTTGGGAGTGGGGGGAATGAAGGCGTCAGGATGGGGGGAGGTTGGGAGGGGGAACGAAGGTGTTGGGAGGGAGGTTTTTTTGGGGGGAAGGAGAATGGGGGAAGGAGGGGGTAACGGGGGAGAAGGCTGCAACTGGGGAGGGGTGTGGAAGGTGCAAGGGAAGGAGTGCGGAGAGGGGAGGGTGTCCAGGGGGGGAGCGGGGGAGGAAAGGGGGCGGAGAGGGGAGAGTGTCCAGAGGGAGGAAGGGGTATGGAGAGGGGAGGGAGTAAGGGTTGAGGAAGAAGTAAGAGTGGAGGAAGAAGTGAGGCTGGAGGTGGAGCTAAGGCTGGAGGAAGTTGTTGGGCAGGTGGGGGGACACTTAGGGCGACTGAAGAGGTAAGGGTGTAGGAGGGAGTCAGAAAGGGGGAGGGACTAAGTGGGTTGGGAGTCCTGGGAGGTGGGAGGACTGGGAGAGAGGAAGAGGTGCGGAGGTGGGGAGGGCTTCCTGGGGGGAAGGGGAACGAGCGAAGGGGAGAAGGGGTTCCGGGTGGAAGGGGAGCAAGCAGAGGGGGGAAGGGGAGTGAGCGGAGGGGGGAAGGGGTTCCGGGGGGGAAGGGGAGCGAGCGGAGGGGGGAAGCGGTTCTGGGGGGGAAGGGGAGCGAGCAGAGGGGGGAAGGGGAGTGAGCGGAGGGGGGAAGGGGTTCTGGGGGGGAAGGGAGTGAGCGGAGGGGGGAAGGGGTTCCGAGGGGGGGAAGGGGAGCGAGCGGAGGGGGGAGGGGGTTCCGAGGGGGGGAAGGGGAGTGAGCGGAGGGGGGAAGGGGTTCTGGGGAGGAAGGAGAGCGAGTGGAGGGGGGGAAGGGGTTCCGAGGGGGGGAAGGGGAGCGAGCGGAGGGGGGAAGGGGTTCCGGGGGGAAGGGGAGCGAGCGGAGGGGGAAGGGGTTCCGGGGGGAAGGGGAGAGAGCGGAGGGGGAAGGGGTTCCGGGGGGTAGGGGACCGAGCGGAGGGGGAAAGGGGTTCCGGGGGGTAGGGGGGGAAGGGGAGTGAGTGGAGGGGGAAGGGGTTCTGGGGAGGAAGGGATGCTGAGGGGGTGATCTGCAGGTGAACCTGCACAGGAGTGGTCGGATGGGTCCATCTCTGCCTCCTGGACAGTGAAGTGAGGGAGGGCGTGGTATGGAGTAAGGGTGAGAATGATCGAGGGTAGAGAGAGGTGGTAGGGTGGGAGAGTAAGGGTTTGACAGTGGTGATAGAAAGGACAGCGAGGGAGGTTGGTGGGACCCGAAAGCAGACACGGACCCCGGGGGTGGGAAGGAGAAGGTCGG
Organism: Cetorhinus maximus; assembly: GCF_964194155.1. Classification (NCBI taxonomy): domain Eukaryota; kingdom Metazoa; phylum Chordata; class Chondrichthyes; order Lamniformes; family Cetorhinidae; genus Cetorhinus; species Cetorhinus maximus. The sequence continues at coordinate 7,488,509 of NC_135885.1, forward strand.
GGAGGTGAATGTGGATGGGGGTGGGATTTTCAGGAAGGAAGGGAACGTGCACATTTACCTGGACATCCCCGAAGGAAAAGGGCTGACAGGTCACGGAGGACCAGGTGGGATGGGATGCCGGGGAGGTCAACTGTGATGGGAGAAAGGAAATGAGTGACTGGGGAGGGTAAAGGATGGGGGAGTGAAAGTAAAACCGAATTAGTGCCATGCTGTCCAAATGGAAAGTGAAATGAGAGTCGTGCTGGGCGAGTTCGGGTGCTACATGGGAGTGTGATCATTGGGTGGGCGGAGATGCCAGTCAGGCTCAGATGGACAACTGAAAGTGAACCCCAGCGGGCAGCATTCAAAATGCTCGGGACGTTGAGATGAGTGTGAAACGTGAAGGGTCCATATGTGTATGAGTGTGTTTGCACGAGACTCTAAAAGGCCCAGCCACACACACACTTTTGCCTCCAGAATCACTCATGGGCCAGCTGCTCCCTCTGCAGTGACTGGTCTTCTAGGCTGCTCATTTCCAGCTCTTCACTGGAGGAGGTGTCCTCCTGGCTGGAGGTGAGGACATGGATGGAGCTAAGGGACTGGCTGGCTGAGGGTGTCAGTCCCCTGGCAGAGCTCCCTGTGAACCAAAATAGAGATAATTAGTGCAGGGCAGCAGAGTCAAAAGCAGGAGAGAGAGAGCATTCACATTTGCGTTGAGAGAGGGATGATGTGGTGCAGGATCCTCACATGGGTGTTCACCGCTAAGTTCACCGTTGCCACTGGCAGTATCCACGTCCTCACCAGTCAGCGCGATGACACACTCCTCATCGTGAGTGAGGGGCCTAATGTGGGCCACTCCACCCCTGGTCTGGGACCTCTCCCTGCTGTTGTGAGCAGGCTTCTCCTGCATGAAAACAGATGGAGAGAGTGTGAGCAGGACACATGGCACTGGGTGGAATGGTTGTGTGGTGAGGGGAGCCGTGGACGGGATGAGGACGTGAGCTCGAGAGAATAAGAGCCTGATGGAGATGTGAGGGTGCGTGTGAGAGTTAGTGGTGTTGTCCCCTGAGGTGTGAGATCCCTGTGGGTGTGTGATGGGTTTGAGAATGTGTGCTGAGAGTGATGAGAAGAGTGAGTTAACCTGGCGGAAATGAATGAGACCATTCATCCTGTAGGGGCGCTGGGTGGCTGTCCTCTTTTGCAGGGCATTGGTGCTGACCACCACCTCCCAAGCCTGGTTGGTCACGCCGCTGCCCATCCCGCAGCCAAAACGGGGGTAGAGGACATCCAAAGCATCCAAAAAGGCGTCCCAGTGTCACGTCACTAAGCCTGGGGGCTGTGGTCTTTTTGCCTTTTGTGGACACCTTCCCTGCAGCAGCCGTGGGCTGGAAGCACCGAGATGTGTGCGCGCGGCCGGACTTTAAACATGGCGGCCGGCGTGACGAAGCGGTGAGGGGGTGGTGGGCGGGCAGGCGAACGATACGGCGTGCTTCCCGGGAATGCATAGATAATCCGGCGGGATTGGGACGATACGGCCTGAGAACCCGCCATTGCGGCCGGCGCCCGCTACCGCACTTGGTGCGAATCTGGGGCGATTCCGCCTAGAAGGGCCTGTGTTCGAGCCTCCCTTCCGAGTGTTTGGGCGGAAAAATCTAGGCTGCTTCTCGAATTAAAGGGCTGCTGCCCATTGGAGGTGCCGTCTTGCAGAAGAAACATTAAAACCCGAGGCCCCAGCTCCGCTGTCCAGTGACAGTAACAGATCCCATGGCCCGATTTCGGAGAAGGGCAGGAGAGTTCTCCTCGGTGTGCCGGCCCTCCACTAACATCACTAAAGCTGGTTATCTGATTGCTGTTTGTGGGAGCTCGCTGTCTGCAAATTGGCTGCAGTGTTTCTTAACATTAACGCAGTGACTACACTTTAAAATGACTTTATTGGCTGTAAAGTGCTTTGGGAGGTCATGAGAGGCTCGATATCAATGCAAAGCTTATTTTTCACCCGGCCCACCTGTCCACAGGTAGTTTTCTGAATTCCATTGACAAGAACCTGTCTAAGTGTCACCCTGAGCTCTCTGGACCGCACCACTTTAACAACTCCCTCCCAGTGTGACTCTCACTTCTTTGTCATTGGGGCTCCTACACCATTCGAACAAAACTCACTGCATCTTTCTTTTGTTGTGGTGTAGTATGGTTCACTTTGCAATGGCAATGCGCACATGCATGTTGCGGTCTGGAAATATGGATAGTGATGGTAGAGGCTCCAATATTCTTTCCATCACATGGCTGACCAGGGATCTCTCCCGCTCTTACTACTTGCTATTGGAAGGATTTGCAAGTTGATGTTTACCATGTTTGGCCGCATTATGAACACACCTTGCTCGACCATCGAGTCCTGGGGTGGGACTCGAACACCGAGCGTAGGGTTCAGAGGCAGAGACGCTACCTCTTCATTGTTCTCTTGGATGCCTCAATTTTTTTAAATTCTCATCCTTTTGTTCAATTCCCTCCGTGGCCTCTCTTCATCCTATCTCTGTAACCTCCTTCAGCCCCACAGCCTCCTGAGACCTCTTCACTCCTCCAATTCTGGCCTCTTGCACATTCCCTGTTTGATTCACTTTAACATTGGAAATTGTACCTCCAGCTAAAAGGGTCCAAGTTCTGGAGTTTCCAGCCTAAACCTCCCTGCATCTCCACCTCTCTCTCTCTCTCTCTCTTCCTTTAAGATGCTCCTTAAAACCTGCCTTTTGACTGAGCTTTTGGCCATCTTTCTTAATATCTCCCAATATGCCTTGATGTAAAACTATGATTAGGCTCCTGTGAGGGGCTTATGAGACATTTTACTACATTAAAGGTGCTTTATAAATGGAATTTATTGTTATTATTAGAACAATGGCTGAAGAGCTTCAGGCAATAGTCATATCACCAACAGCAATGAATAATGATGGGATGGTCTTTAGTGTTGTGTGGGGCCTGGGAGTGGAGAGTGGAGGGTGGGTGGTTATGGTTGGAGTTGCAGCCAGTTCTCTTTCTTTCTGGTTTGTGATGGGATGGGGTCCTTTTTTGATCATGCTGTGAGACCTATGTTCCTCTGTAATTGGGACATGGTGGGATAGTAATAATGTCACTGGACTAGTAATCTAGAGGCTAATGCCTTGGGGACATGTGTTTGAATCCTACCACGCCAGTGGGTGGAATTTAAATCCATTGAATAAAATCTGGAATTGAAAGCTAATCTCAGTAATGGTGACCACGAAACTATCATCGATTGTTGTAAAAACCCATCTGGTTCACTAATGCCCTTTAGGGAAGGAAATCTGCCGCCCTTACCTGGTCTGGCCTAGATGTGACTCCAGACCCACAGCAATGTGGATGACTCTTAACTGCCCTCTGAGTTGGCCCAGCAAGCCACTCAGTTCAAGGGCAATTAGGGATTGGCAACCAACACTGGCCTTGCCAGAAATGCCCACATCCTGTGAAAGAATAAAGTGAAATAATTGCAATATTTCAAGTCTCATAAGAGACCAGCATTGAGCAGGGAAAGAGGCAAATCAGACATTTCCCTTCAATTTTTTTGTTTAAATGTTCTCCTGATTGTTCCTTGGTTGAGTCTCTCATTACATTAGCTAGTCTGCACTTTTTGTGTTTTGTTTAATAACTACTCATTACCTCACAGAGCGAACCCTCCACATAACCTCACAAATTCCTTTATCTTTTCAAAAAAATGTGAAGAACTTGCATTTAAATAGCACCTGACCCATCTTCTTTTCATTCCGAAGTGCCTCGCCTCAGATGTAAAACTGGCACCGCAATTCTGGCGCAATGGAAGTGTACGTCGGGAGGCTTTTTAACGACTGGCAGAGTGCCCAGGTTTATGTCAGTCAGAAGATCTCACCTGAAAGGCAGCAGCCCCAACAATCTGACTCCTCCTCTGTCATGCACTGTGGTATCAGCAAGGACCCTGAAAAGTAGTTCAGAGGGGAGAGAAGCTGAGATGGAATTAGAAGTTAAATCGCTACTAATTGAGTCTAGAAGGCAGAGGAAACATAGGCTAGAGAAGAAAGAAGTGAGTTTAGCAAGGCTAAATGGCATATATATTAATGCGAGGAGCCTGAGGAACAAGACAGGCGAGCTGAGGGCACAGATAGGCATATGGGAGTATGATATCATAGCTATGGCCGAGACTTGGCTAAAAGAAGGGCAGGATTGGCAGCTCAACATTCCTGGTATTCAGACAAGATACAGAGGGGGATGGAAGAGGAGGAGGGGGTCACAATATTTATCAAGGAATCAATTATAGCAGTGAGGAGGGATGATAACTTGGAAGGATTATCAAATGAGTAAAAAACACAGAAGTGGCTGCTGGGTGTGTATTATAGGCCCCCAAAGAGTCAGGGAGTTAGAGGATCAAATGTGCAATCAAATTTCAGAGAAGTGTAAGAATAATCAGGCAGTAATAGTAGGGGATTTTAACTACACAAATATTAACTGGGACAGCTTTAGTGTGCAAGGTAGGGAGGGGGCGAAGTTGCAACCAGGAGAACTTTTTTAGCCAGTACTTAGAAAGCCCAACAAGGGAGGGGACAGTTCTGGACCTGATATTCAGAAATGAGCCCGGACAGGTGGAAAAGGCATATCAGCAGAGGAGCATTTTGGATATAGTGACCATGACTCAGTTAGATTTAGGATAGTTATAGAAAAGGATAAAGCTGGGCTGGGAATAAAAGTTGTACACTGGGGAATGACTAATTTTACTAAGATGAGATACAATTTGGCCCAAGTGGACTGGGAGCAGCTACTTGCAGTTAAAACTGTGTCAGAGCAGTGGGAGGCATTCGAGGAGGAAATAGCGAGAGTACAGGGCAAATATGTTCCCGTAAAGACAAAGGGGGGAGGGACCAAGTCTGGAGAGCCCTGGATGTCAAGGGACATAAAGGTTAGGATTAAGAAAAAAGAGAAGCTTATGGCAGATACCGAGGGCTCAATTCAGCAACATCCCTAGAGGAGTATAAAAAGTGCAGGGGGAGCTTAAAAAGGAAATGAGGAAAGTTAAGAGAGTGCATGAGAAAGCATTGGTGGGTAGAATAAAGGAAAGCCCAAAGGGATTTTTTAAATATATAAAGAGCAAGAGAAAAACTAGGGAAAGAGCAGTACCAATTAGGGACCATAGAGGTAATCTGTGTGTGTACCTGGAAAATGTGGGTACAGTCCTCAAGAATACTTTGCATCGGTCTTCACAATGGAAAAGGACGACACAGGTATAGACATCAGGGTGGAGGACCTTGGTGTGCATATCCACAGATCCCTGAAGGTAGCAGGGTAGGTAGATAAGGTGGTTAAGAAGGCATATGGGATACTTGCCTTTATTAGCCATGGCATAGAATACAAGAGCAGGGAGATTATGCTGGAACTATATAAAACGTTGGTTAGGCCACAACTGGAGCACTGCGTGCAGTTCTGGTCACCACATTGTAGGAAAGATGTGATTGCACTGGAGAGGGTGCAAAGGAGATTTACTAGGATGCTGCCTGGGCTGGAGGGTCTGAGCTATGAGAAAAGATTAAATAGGCTGGGGTTGTTTTCCTTGGAGCAGCGAAGGTTGAGAGGGGACCTGAGGTGTATAAGATTATGAGGGGCATAGATAGGGTAGATAGGAAGGCATTTTTTCCATTAGTAGAGGGGTCAATAACCAGGGGGCATAGATTTAAGGTAAGAGGTAAGAAGGTAAGATGGCTAAGAGGGGAGTTGAGGAGAAATTTTTTCACCCAGAGGGTGGTGGGAGTCCGGAACTCACTGCCTGAAAGGGTGGTTGAGTCAGAAACTCTCGTGATATTTAAGTATTTAGATATTCAGTTGCTTTGCCATAGCCCCCAAGGCTATGGACCAAGTGCTGGAAAATGTGATTAGTGTGGTCAGATCTTTGTTGACTGGCGCAAAACACGATGGGCCAAATGGCCTCCTTCTGTGCTGTAAATGTCTATGAGTCTATGAGTCAATGAGATTGAACTATCAGAGCCATGAGTGGGGCTGCAAGACACAATGGTCTTGATTCACAGGCAAAAAGCACCAACACCGAGCCAAGCTGGTTACACATTCCCACATCTTGTTAGCTTCCTTGATTAGACTGTCTTTTGTTTCCATATTTTCACTAATTTCACTAATACAACCGTTTATCTTCTAGATTCTTTTGTTCTTTCACAGGATATGGGCGTCACTGGCTAGGCCAGTATTTATTGCCCATCCCGAATTGCCCTTGAGAAGGTGGTGGTGGTGAGCCGCCTTCTTGAACTGCGGCTGTAGTGTAGGTACACCCACAGTGCTGTTAGGGAGGGAGTTCCAGGATTTTGGCCCAGCGGCAGTGAAGGAACGGCGATATATTTCCAAGTCAGGATGGTGAGTGACTTGGAGGGGAATTTCCAGGTGATGGTGTTCCCATGTGTCTGCTGCCTGTAGTATTTATTTTATTCCTTCATGAGATGTGGCCATCTAATAGTGCCTGTAGGATAAAGGGTGAATGGTTACTACACAATAAGCTAATATACATCAACAATAATGTCAGGTCATGTGACACAAGCTCCTAGGGAGATGTCTCTAGAAGCTGCCTCATGCTTATATACCCATGTACATATTTATTTAGTTAATAAATGTTTGGAATTTCCTGGATGTCTTGTTTTCAGTGGTCTCTGTTAAACACACCCTGGGATGGTTTATGATGATAATTCACCGCCCTTGTCCTTCTAGGTGGTAGAGGTTGCAGGTTTGGAAGGTGCTGTTGAAGACGTTCTGTTTAAAGGTACTACATTAACCTCCACAGATGCTGACTAACCAGCTGTGTGATTCCAGAATTATCTTATTTTGCTAGTCTCATTCCCTGCTCATTGGGCCATTTTGCCTTTTCCTTCTCTCATTGACTTCTCAATGTCCAACTCTCCCTCCCCCCCCTTTCTTGCCCTGCTCAATGCCCTCTTCTCCCTCTTCCTCCTCTCGTCCCCTGCTCAGTGCCTACCTTTCCTTTTCCATCCTCTTTCTCTGCTTGACCCTCACCTCTCCCGTGGTCAAGTGCTCCGAGACATGCTCCCGTATGAAAGGCTTTGCGCACTTGTGAGTTCTCATTGTTGCCCCTTCCCCGTCTCTCCTGCAGGCCCTGTGACCTTCTGGGGCGCAGTTTCCCTGAGTGCCCAGTTGAAGAGGCAGGGCAGCTCCAATCAGTCCGTCCAGGCGCGTGCGTTTAATTGTTGTGAACAGGTTATGACACTAGGTTGCAACACAACTTTAAACTCAAAGCATATAATTTGAATTTGACATTAAACCCTTCAGATTGCTTGTGTACACCACTGAACCAGTGGTATCACATGTACCCATATGAGTGTAGGTCATAATCTATCCCAAATGTTGACTCTTTACATTCCTTTAACGCCCCCTCTCACTTGTCTGGAGACCTCATCAGCTGTTTCCACTCAGTTATGTGTCTAATTAGTGTTTACACAGATCTATGGAATTCCAAGACTTTTCTCTAAAGATATATCATCCATTGGAAATACTTTTCATCTCCCTGCGGTTTAGTCTTCCTCTGGCTCTGCTCTTTGTCTGCCTCAAGGATTTTCCCATATGGATTGAGTTAAACCCAGGAGGGCTTGCTGACTGCTGACTGAATCAGCTTTCAATTTGGGCTTTTAGTTACATCGGAGTCTGTTTGCCAGGCCCAGCTCTGGCTGTCACCATATTGTAGGTTTTTAACATCCATTCCCGGAGTCGCCAGCAATCATAGAATGGTCCGGAAGAAGGCCACTCGGCCTATTGTGCCCATGCCAGCCCTTTTGAAAGAGCCATCCAATTAGCCCAACTTCCCTGCTCATCACCCCCACCCCTGATTTTTATTTATTTTACAAAAGAATATCGGATTCCCCTTTTGAAAGTTAATATTGAATCTGCTATCGCCACCCTCCTGAGGCAACATGTCCCAGATCAGGACAGCTCTCTGTATAAAAATGTTCCCCTCGTCTCTCATCGGCTTAGTTTGCTGATCACCCGAAATCTGTGCCCTCTGGTTATTGATGCCCTGTGGGGGGCTGGAAACATTTTCTCCTTATCTGGGCTATCACAGGCTCTCATAAATTTCCTCTTAACTTTGGGTGGGATTTTACAGCGCCAGTGGCGGTGGGGGGTGGGGCTATAAAATGCGGCGAGCCACCCAAATACCCATTGACACCGGCAGGCCTGTAAAATCTCACCGGTGTCAAATTCTTCCCTTCCTCTGATCTAAGGAGGACAACCCCACCTTCCCTGGTCCCTCCACATAACTGAGGTCCCTGGCACCACTCTGGGAAATCTCCTTTTCATTATCTCCAAGGCTTTGACATCTTTCCTAAAGCTCAGTGCCCTGAATTCAACACCGTGCTCCAGCTGAGGCCTACAGTGCTTCTTGACGGTTCAGAATGGTTCCCTGGCCGGAATGCACACCCAGACCCCCCCCCCCCCCGACCTGTGGCGGGTCCCCTTGTGGTGGAGCCGATGAGCTATTGAAACCTCCGTTCACGTTGATGGGGCTGGAGGATCCCACTGGCGTGAGGGGCTGAAAAATTCTGGCCCCTGTCTCTTTATACTCTGCCTCTAATTATAAATATCAGAATCCCGTACGCTTTTCTGGTTAATCATTTCGTGGAATGTGGACGTCACTAGCCAGGCCAGCATTTGCTGACCATCCCCCCCCACCCTGGTTTCATTTGAACCCAATGGCTTGCCACGCCATTGCAGAGTCCGCCACACTACTGTGGGGTCTGGAGTCACATGTAGGCCAGACCAGGTAAGCATGGCAGATTTCCTTCCTTAAAGGGCATTAGTGAACCAGATGGTTACATGGTCACCATTACTGAGGCTAGCTTTGCAATTCCAGATTGTTAATTGAATTTAAATTCCACCAGCTGCCATGGCCCCAGAGCATTAGCCTGGGCCTCTGGATTACTAGCCCAGTGACATTGTCACTATGCCAATAACACCCCTTTTCCTTAACCACCAGTTACTTCAGCCGAGTTTATTACCACAATGTGTGTCGCAGAATCCAATTAGCCTGGCTGGCACAGACAAGATGGGCTGAGTGGCCTCCTCCTTTGCTGTATGATTCTTTGTATGGTTTATTTCCTGACGCCATTAATTGCATTAGTCAGTGACAATGGGAGTAATTGAGGATAGATAATATGACTGAAGAAGCTCCCACGATGGGACCTCGTGACCAGGCATACTACCTCCTCCCTGTGTTGGATACATCAGGAGATCCCTGACATCATTTTTGGGCTGTGCTGTAGTTGGCTGATCTCAGCTGTTGAGATGAAGAACCTCAGGAAATTCTCACTATTTTCAAGGTTCTAGATAAGCGTTTGCTGAGAGGGAGATGGTAGCACAGTGGTAATGTCATTGGACTAGCAATCCAGGGGCCCAGGATAATCCTCTGGGTGCCTGGATTCAAATCCCACCACAGCAGCTGGTAGAATTTGAATTTAACAAGTAAAAAAAAAATTGCAATATAAATTTGGTCTCATTAATGGTGACCAGACAACTATCAACAATTGCTGTAAAAACCCATCTGGTTCACTAATGCCCTTTCGGGAGGGAAATGTGCCATCCTTGCCTGGTCTGGCCTCCATGTGACTCCAGAACCACAGCAATAACTACCCTCTGAAATGGCCTAGTAAGCCACTCAGTTCAAGGGCAATTAGGAATGGGTAATAAATGCGGCCCACATCCCATGAAAGAATAAAGAAAATAATGTTGTTAAAGGTTGATCTGCACTCCATCAACTACAAGATGCACTTCAGCAACTTTCTAAGTCTCCTTCAACATCAGCACCTTCCAAATTCATGATCTCTGCCATCTAGAAGGACAAGGGCAGCAGATACATGGGAACACCACCACCTGCAAGTTCCCCTCCAAGCCACACACCATCCTGACTTGGAAATATATCACCGTTCCTTCACCGTCGCTGGGTCAAAACCCTAGAACTCCCTCTCCAACAGCATATGTACACCAGATGGACTGCAGAGTTTCAAGAAGGTGGCTCACCGCCACCTTCTCAAGGAGTCTTAGGGATGGGGGCAATAAATGCTGGCCCAGCCAATGACGCCCACATCCCATGAAAGAATAATTTAAAAAAACATTAAGGATCTTAGCTCCTCATCAACATTAAGTGCTCAATGATTTAATAAAACTCATGGTGACTTTGTAGGTGAGTAAGTGACAATGGAAGCAGTTAAGGCAAATGTGTTGTTTTAAATATATTTCCTTTAGGAATATTTTATCCCCCCCCCCCTTTTGTTAGGCTGCCAGATATGTTCCAAGATACCAATTTGTTTAATCCATTACCGAAGATCTTTTTAACAACAAAATGAAATTCCAAGTTAAAGTGAATTTAGAATAAATTGTTTTCTGAGTGAAATACTTTAGGACGTAGAGTTAGTATTAATCCTTTTAATAATATTCAGAGAGACAGTTTTCACTTTAATTATGAATTTAAGACAATTTGCTCAGCGTCCACTTTGGAAGAATATATTGTCCGTGAGTGGGGAATGCTGTGAAGATTTACTGGAATCATACCTGAGTCCCAAAGATTAAATTACAAGGTGAGGTTACACAAAGTAGGATTGTAGTCTCTTGAATTTATAAGAATTTGAGGGTGATTTAAACCAAGTTTTCAAGATACCATGAAGAACTGAGAGGGCAAATAGTGAGAAACTATTTTTTTAACCAGCTGAGTCTAGGACTAAGGGGTCTTATTCTAAAGATTAGAGCCAGGCTTCTCAGAAGTGAAATTAGGAAACGTTTCTACACATAAAGGCCTGAATCTTGCGCTGGTCGGGCACCTGGGACCGGTGGGCATGAAAGCAGATGCGATATGTGTTTCCAGCCACAATCAGCTCCCAACCGCGATTTCACGCTGGCTGGCCGATTAACTGGCAGCCAGGGTGAAGTGGGCGATGAGAAAGGCTCAGAGCTGCCGGGGGTGGGGGTGGGTGGGAAGAGGGCAGACGCCAAGGTAAGGGAGGGTGCGGGCACGCGCCCCCTGAAGGCTGACAGCTGCTGCGGAGCTGCCTCAGGGAGCTGCAGCACCGTAAAAATGAAATGAGGTCAATAAACTGCTGCAAACTGTGCCAATGCTGTAAATTCAAGCTCCTGACCACATAACACCTCATCCCTCAAACATCTTTTATTTTCATCTAGCCCCGGACATTTCATCCCGCCCTGGGTGTAGTTTGTAGTGAAACTGTGAAGGCCGCCAGGCCGATTGGCCCGTCCGCCGACCCTAAAAGTGGACCAGCCGCGTAAAGTCGCTGACAATGGCTCCTTAACTGTCGGCGGGTGCCCTTTCGACTTTTGCGCGCGCCCGCCGACTCTAATGTCGCGCATGAGTGCGGTGACATGGGGACACGCGCCCGGTGTCTTCTCGCGCGATTTTGCGTGATTCCAGGTCGGACGCGCACACCCGCACGTTCAGTGTAAAAATCCTGGCCAAAGGGTGGGAGAAGTTTGGGATTCACTTTACACCAACATCAATTGATACTAGATCAATGATTAATTTTAAAGCCTCTCTGTCTTTGCTGGAGGGAGTGGGCAGTATCCCAGGGTAGGTGTGATGCAAAGAATTTGACCCTGTACAAGAACAAGCGATTGCAACAACTATTGGGGCATCTCCCTGCTGAGCACCATAGGAAAAGTATTTACCCACATTGTCCCTGTCAGGCTGTGGGTGCTGGTTGAATGCATCTACCCCGCACCCCGGTGTGGCTTTAGAACTGGAAGATCTACAATTGATATGATCTTCTCAGTCTGGTGCTGCAAGATAATGCTGTGAGCAAAGACCGCTATATATTGCCTTCATCAATCTCACCAAAGCATTCGACCATGTGAGCAGAGGCTGTCTATTTAAGCTGCTGGGGAAAATTGGCTGCTCAATGAGATCTCCTGTTTCCATGACAACGTGGTGTGTAAGGTCAGCTATGATGAGGCAACATGGGAACCCTTTGAGATCTGCAGTGGGGTCAAACAGGGTTGTGCTCTGGCATCAACACTCTTTGGCCTATTCTTCTCTTTGCTCACATGCACCTTCAGGTTACCTACAGAGGATGTCTACTTACATACCAGAACGGACAGAGAGCTATTCAGCCTTGCTCGTGTGAGACCCAAGACAAAGGTGCGCCAAGTCCTCATCAAGCTCTACACTGATGACTCTGCACTTGCGTTCCATGCCAAGGAATGTCTGTGGTGGAAAAATGGACAAACTCTCTCTGCCTGTAAAGAATTTGGTTTGACCATCAGCATCAGGAAGACAAATGTCATGGTCCAGGATGTTGCCATACCGCTATCTATCAGCATTGACAATGTGACACTGGAAGTTGTTGGTAGCTTCACATGGCTAGGCTCCACAATCACCAACAACCAGTCACTTGTTGCTGATGTTAACTAGCGCATCACAAAAGCTGCAGTCTGTTATGTCCGAGCTGAGTGAGAGAATGTGGAACAGCAACCTGACTGAGAACACCAAACTCCGAGTCTACCAAGCCTGTGTCCTCAGCACACTCCTCAACAGTGATGAAACCTGGACAACATGTGCTGGGCAGGAGAAAAGGCTGAACAGTTTCCACCTTCGCTGCATCAGACATATCCATGGCATCTCTTCGCAGGACAAGGTCACCAATTCGGGGTCCTGGCATGCGCTCATTCCATCAGTATACACTCATTGCTAAACCAACAGCGTCTGCACTGGCACGGCCACCTTCATTGGATGGGTGACAGCCATATACCCAAAAACCCTCCATACGGTGAACTGGCCACTGGGTCACAATCTCCTGGGCATCCATACCTCCGCTATAAGAACACCTGCAAGTGAGATGGTGATGATGGCAGACATTGACACTGACAACTTGGAGACAGTTGCTGACAGGCATGACCTCTGGAGGCTGACTGTTTGGAAGGATATTGGAGAAGAGACACAGAAACAAAGAGTTGGCCGAGCAAAGGGCCCAGAGAAAACAAGAGGCCAGGGAATCTTGCACCTTCTCAGCCCACTGTCTTCCTCTGCAGCTAATGCAGCAGAGACTGCAGTGCCAGAGAGGGGCTCCTGAGCCACACAGGTGATGTTTAACACAGAGTTGACCACCATGGCACAAGCCATCATCTTATGAGATGGAAGGCTGCCACCGACTTTGTGATGTCTTGATGTAAAGATGAGACACTACAAGAGCACAATTTTTTGCCTAAAAATAACTTGGTGACATTGAACTTACAAACCTCAATTTGAGACACAAACTAAAATGGGTGGGTTGCGATCATGTGAATGTGAAGGCTGGAGATCATCCAAATCCTGTTATGAGGCAACCTCTTCTAGGCACATATGGTCTAAATCTAAAAGTGACTCTTTACAGCAAGGATGTGGCCTCAGCCTTTCAGATGAGACATGGAAAAAAGTACAAGTAACACCACTCATAGTTGGACTGAAAACCAATAAGCCCCCCTAAATGTGGTTTTCCTTGCATGTAGATCTATCTCAGCCTCCGCCACAGGAGCTCAAAGCAATGGTAAATAGCTGTGACTAATAGTTCAGCCATTGGACTAGTAAATCTCCTCTTCCATCAAGGCATTGGTCCCTGCCCCCAACTTTCACTGCAATTGCCCTCAACCCACAAATTGGTAAGTTAGTCATCAGGTAGGGTGAGAACCACAAACTCACATCACACACAAACATTTAAAGTAAAAACTGTGGCTTTGAATCATTTTATTTTTGAAGGGAAAGAAAGGGTAGCATTTGCAGGAAAAAAAAAGTATTATACTGGCCGCAGAATTGAGATTAAAGCAATCGGGAAAGATCGAACAGTTTTTATTCTTTTCAAAGCTTTGAGGAGACCTGATAAAGGACTTTAAAATTCTGAATGGGGTTTGGACAGGGTTGATGTGGCCCAGATTTTCCAGCAGTAATGATGGAAAAACTGTCAGTTTTCACCATCAGCTCTGAAATGGACAGCAACATCTGGAGTCCGCACATGAGACCCAGAAATCACTGTCGGTGACTCTATGCTTTTCAATAAGGTGCGCTGCTGATGCTCCTCCAGAATGGTAATCAATTAGAAATCACTGAACTGACTGGAAGCTGCACTTTTACACTACTAGTCTTTGAAAAAGTTACACCTTGTTGAGTGATGTGTAACTGAATTTGTAATGTGTACCAAATTCAACATTACTACTGAACAATTGCTCCAGCCTTGAAAAACTAACTTTATGTTTGTGGAATATCAAGTTTTTCCATTATGCGACAACAATATATATGATGATAAATCTCTTCAAGTGATGTCCCTCCTTTAGTTCTTCCATCATCATCCCTCTCTTCAAAAAACCAACCCTTGACCCCATCATTGTTGGCTGTCCCTTGATTTGAGGATGATGTCTACTTAGTGCCTTGAGTTTCTGCTATGGGTCTTCTTGACTGAACACACCAATTATCGACTTGCAGATCTTCGGGCACATGAGGTAGGACATCCCACAAGGCTGTGGGATTCGGAGTGCAGGATTTGCTCCCTTGCTTTCATTCTTTGCTGTAGCTCTGCCTCATCATTAAGGCATTGTGAATCAAAGCGGAATGCAGCTTGATGGAAAAGTTGTCACCATTCTGAACAATTGGTCATAAACTCCTCCCAGTCACTAAATGTCAAACCCAATATTTCCCCTCCCAATATACGCTGACGGAGAGTCTCTGGGATATGTTGAGCACTTCCCATAACTTGGCTCTCAAAAAGCCACCATTGATGAGGAGATCCAACGCTGATCAATTAGAAATCACTGAACTGACTAGAAGCTGTGCTTTTACGCTACTAGTCTTTGAAAAAGTTACACCTTGTTGAATGAGGTGTAACCGAATTTGTAATGTGTACCAAATTCAACATCAGCTGCGCAAGCTCGTCCTTCTGCAAACTACGCCCGTGAGTGTTTGACAACAAAGATCTCCGCAAATCAAGAAAAGTCTTAGTGTACAGAGCAGTTGTCTTCATCACACTACTAAACTGCGTTGAGACCTGGACTGTGTATCAGTGACACATGAGAGCACTAGAGAAATGCCTCGCCGCATCCTTCGGATTCAATGGGAGGACCTTGACCGCAACATCTTTGCAAACAACCACCTCATCTCCAACCTCCCTTTCCTTTCCAAAGCCCGTGAACAGGCTTCTCCCTCACAAATCTGTGTACATCTTTCCCACAACTCCACCTATGAATCCCTCCAATCAATTTTCTACAACAGGACTGAAATGACTCTGATTTTGCCCTTCACACATCTTCTGGACACACCATTTCTTTCTTTGCTTGTCCCATTACCTTGTACCATGAATCCTTTGGTTGGGGATTTATTACTCCTGCCTTTCAGCCTATCCCTTTTGTTCTTTTTACCATCCTCCCCGCTTTCACTGACTCAACACCTAACTTTTCCCATTTCTGATGAACAGTCACCGACATGAAATATTAACTCTTGTTTCGTTCTCCACAAATGCTGCCCGGCCTGCTGAGTATTTCCAATATGTTCTAGGTTTCTTTAATCACAAACTGGCTTGTTGGTTTTCGATCTCATGTCTTGAGAGTTACTAGTCAGGCCTCTGTATTACTAGTACCAACAACGGTTGAGTGGTTAACCGGTGAATCCATCTGGCCCAGAGAGCAGCTGCACAGTCAGAGGAACAGAAGTGGGCCATTCAGCCCTTCACCATTTGATTAGATCACGGTTAATCTGTACAGAATCATTGAGCGGTTACAGCACAGAAGGAAGCCATTCCACCTGTCGTGTCCATGCCGGCCCTTTGTATGAGCAGCTCAGCAAGCTCCACTCTCTTGCCTTTTCTCGGTAACCCTGCAAATTTTTTCTCTTCAGATAATAAGCTGATTCCCTTCTGGAATTCATGATTGAATCTGCCTCCACCACACTCTCCAGATCCTAACCACTCACTGCGTATATTAACTCTATCCACCAGCCTTCGTCCCATCACCTTTAATACCCTTCCCTAGCAAAGAGAAAGCCTCAGCTTGTTTTCAGTTATGCATATACACTTGCCAGTACAGTGTTAGTCGATTGAGACCAGAGGCGGAATCGCCCCAGATTTGCACTAAGAGCGTTAACGAGTGTGAAAAAAGGCCTTTTATCCACCGGTCACGATGGCGGGTTTTTGTGCCATATCGTCCGCTTCCCGCCTTGTTAATTATGCGGCCACGGGAAACAGGACCTCTCGCTGGCAGGCAGCCTCTGAGTCACCCGCAAAACTGTTACCTCATCACTTCCCCGCTCCGGGTGCCATATCTAAACTCCAGCCGCGCACACACAGCGCTCAATGCCTCCAGCCCAAGGCTGTTCCGGTGAGGAGAGGGCCCTGAAAGGAGAGTTCAGTGTTCAGTCACTGGACTGCCTTTCGGAGGCCTCGCTGTGATGCCCTCCACCCCAGCTCTGGCTGCAGGAGGTCCAGTAATCTCACCACTCTGGCTTGGGAGGCGATGGCAGTGGGGGTCAGTGCCAACACTGCACACAAGAGGTCGGCCATCCAGTGCAGAAAGAGGATGAATGATCTCATCCGTGCTGCCAGGGTAAGGCAACCATCTCATCACTCTAAACTCACACACTCACAAGCCCATCACACATTCACTGGTATCCCACTCACTGCCAGCTCAAGGGACATCACCACTCACTCTCTCACACACACACCCTCACATCTCCATCTGGCCTCATCTCCTCTGGAGACTGCCTCCTCAGCCCTCACCATCTTGAGGCCACTTGCACAGATCAACTTGTGCCCCCCACACCCACGCTGGGATACCCTCCATCCCCAGTACAGCCCTTGTCCTGCAGCCTCTTCCCTTGCCTGAGGCCATTTCTGCCCCTTCCCCAAGCGCTGAATCTGTTGAAAAGCCACTCCCGCCTTAAGACTGGTCTGGTAGGTAGAGACCTGCCCGTGAACCCCACTTAAAGTGATGTGGTGCTGCCTGTGAAGCCTGGCACTGATGACTGTGCGTGCTGCCCGAAGCAAGGTGGGCAAACAAACCTCGAAGTCCCGAGTGACGGGCAGGTCGCCAGGTGAACGTTGCTTATGTACAGTTGTGATACACGTCGGTGTGATGTGCCTGGATGATCCTGTGTGGGGGGGTGAACCCAGCCAGCAGGGCTTACAATAAAATGCTAAAATATTGAAATTAGGTTCCTGATATGCGGCAGTGGGAAACGCGGCCCTGCCATTGACGGTTGGAGCAGACCATCGCAAACTGGTTTTACAACAGCGTAAAACTGAGTTTTGGCCTTCCCGCCATGTTATCCGTTCATGCCTACCATGACGCCCACTGCCAACAGGAGCGGGAAATTCCAGCCCAGGTGTAGGGGGGACACTGAGAGATCAATTGTATAGTCTGGCTGGGATCAGCCAACCCAGCAGAGACAGGGAATGTATACCTGGGACCTTCCATTCTCCATGGCTACCACCCACATGAGCAATGTGCTTGCCAATTAGGAAGCCTAAATTTTACTATTATTATGATTTTTCCAGGGGTACATTCTATTATTATTATTCATTCTCAGGGTATGAACATCACTGGAGAGACCAGCATTTATCGCCCATCTCTAGCTGCACTTGAGAAGGTGGTGTTGAGCCTTCTTCCTGAACCTCTGCAGTCTATATGATGAAGAGCTCCCACATTGCTGTTAGGTGTGGAGTTCCAGGAGTTTGACTCGGCGGCACTGAAGGAACGGCGCTATATGACCAAGTTGGGATAGTCACAGAGGCATAGAGACATATGACACAGAGGGAGGCCGCTCAGCCCATCATGTTCACACCGGAATAATGTGTGGCTTGGAGACAGCAGTGTTCCATGCATCTGCTGCCCTTGCATCTGATGGTAGTCGCAACTTTGGGAGATGCTGCATTACACGGTGTAGATCCCATACACTGCGGCCACATCATGTCAGTGGTGAAGAGGTTAGATGTTTCAGCAAGCGGAGGAGGTGTGATTAAATAGACTGCTTTCCTGTCAGGCATTTTGAGCATTGTTAGACAGATAATTGGTTTGTCGAAAAATCATCAAGGTGGCAGTGCCAAATTGTGATGACGATGCAAATAAAACAAGTGATCATAATTCATAACATAGCTATAAACAGTCACTAAAATAAAAGTATAAAATAACAAAAGGGTTGCACTATTATGAACATTTCACTATGCTAGTAATTACAATACGTTACAAAATGCAGGTCTCCTTAATTAACAGAATAAAAATGAAAGGTCCACTGCGCTCTGCGTTTTGTATTAAAGTCCATCGATCATGTGTTGTCAGGTTGAGTTCGTTAGATTCTCAATCGTTCACATGCTATTTATGTGTTTTATAAAGTAGACGATTGGGCAGCCCCGTAGTCTGTTTGTTTTATATCTTATTTGCGGAACGGGGTCTTTTCTCCTTAATTCATGGCAAGTTTATTTTTGTGTGGTTGTGGAAAGAGACAGTGGCAATGGGAGGTGGGATTCAAGAGCTTTCTAATAAAGTCCAGGCCCAGCTTTTTCTACCATTCAGCAGAGGAACACGTACTAATATTGGAGCGGGATCCATTCGGCCAGGCGAGTATCCCATTGTGTTCCTGATTTGTGCCTTGTAGGTGGTAGAGAGGCTTTGGGTAGCCAGGAAGTGAGCCATCCCTCACAGATTAGCCAGTCTCTTACCTGCTCCAGTAGCCATGGCAGCCAAGCGGGTTGGTTCGGTGGAGTTTTGAGTCGATGGTGACCCCCTCAGCCTGATGCTGGTGGAGGATCCAGTGGTGCCCATGAATATCAAGGGGAGGTGGTTGCTTTTCCCTTGTGTGAGATGGGCGTTGCCTGGCATTTGAAGAATGATACAAAAAGCCGAAAATGCTGGAAAAACTCAGCAGGCCTGGCAGCATCTGTGGAGAGAGAAACAGAGTTAACGTTTCGAGTCTATATGACCTGGACTTGAAAAGTTAACTCTGTTTCTCTCTCCACGGACACTGCCAGACCTGCTGAGTTTTTCCAGCATTTTCTGTCTTTGTTTCAGATTTCCAGCATCCGCAGTGTTTTGCTTTTATATTTGAAGAATGGTACCTGACGTTGACCAGCATAACCCAGGGATTGTTGCATGCGGGAGCCCTGGACTGCTTCATCTCCTGAGGAATCGCCTGTGAATCTTATGATAGAGAGAAGAAGGTTATTGATGAAGCGGCTGAAGGTTGTTGGGCCTAGGACACTTGGACCCTGAGGAACTCCTGCGGTGATGTCCTGGGGCTGAGATGATTGGCCTCCAACCTGTGGTGGGTAAGTTGGGATCTGGGCACAGAGGCCATTCCTGTGTGTGTGCTCTGTGCTCGTTATTTGGGTTACAATTTTAAGCACTGAAAATCTGAAACCCAATCAGCACAATATTTATTTAAATAATCTTTCAGGGGAAGTGGATGTTAATGGAGTTTTTATTTTCCCAGATGATCAGTACTTCCTCTGACCGTGATTTTTAGACAATCTAACTTTGGCACACTCGCTCCTCCCTCAGTCAGCTCCCATGTTTGCTTTTTTAACTTTGACATAAACACAGATAAGCAGCTGAACTCAGACTGGGATATCTTTCCGGATTATTAACTTTTGACCTCCCGTCTTGTTGTGGGGTGGTCGAATTGTGCTATTAATGATAGAGTTGATCTGCAGACACTTCCTGGGTGGAAACGTTAAGTTTATTTACAATATACTCAGCAGCAACCACACGTGGGCTTTCAACTCCAACTCTATCTCGACACAGGCTGCTGAGGTAGCCCGCGCTACTCTCCTATTGGTTACTGCAGATCATGTGATCTTGCCTCACAAGTATTATTCTTAAAGGTACATTGCACATTAAATGAAACCATAATTACTCCACATCTGATGGTTTAGATTTACCATTGTGCCCTCTTCAGTTTTTCACAAAGTGCAGCATCAAAAACACACCTGAGGAGTTTGTTTTCCGAAAAAGAATAGCAGAGCAAGAGTTCAACGAGCCCCTCCTCCAAACATTTGGATTTAATGAGCCGGGGAAGGAAAAATTGTAAGGAGCGATGGGGGAAAGAGCAAGGGGGATGTGATTGATTGGGCAGTTTGTTCAAAGAGCCAGCACAGACACGATGGGCCGAATGGCCTCCTTTGGTGCTTTTATCATTCCGGAACAAAATAAAGAAATAACTTCCATTTCTAGAACACCTTTCACCATGTCAGGATGCCCCACAGCCAATGGAGCAATTTTGAAATACAGTCACTGTTTTAATGTAGGACCCGCAGCAGCCAATTTGCACACAGCCAGCTCCCACAAATGGCAATGGCCTGCTCATCTGATTTTAGTGAGGTTGAGGGATAAATATCGGCTAAGAGACCCTTGTTCTTCCTCGAAATAGTGCCGTGGGATCTTTCTATGCCCTCTTGCGAGGTGGCTGGGGCCTTGGTTTAACATTGCATCTAAATGTCAGCACCTCTGACAGTGCAACACCCCCTCAGTGCTGCACTGGAGCATCAGTCTAGACTTTGTGTCCAAGCCTCTGGAGTAGATCTTGAACACACCCTACTCCGACTGAAAAGCATGAGTGCTGGGTGCTGAGGCAGGGCTGATGCTTTGCAGTATTGGACCGCATCTTGTGGTCAGTGGCAAAGAGTGGCCGCTGGTCATGTGAAAAACTACGACCCTGGGCGGAATTGTCCCAGGTTTACACCAAGTGCGGTAATGGGCAGGTAAAACCATATTTTACCCGCCGGCCGCAATGGCGGCTTCTCACGCCACATCGCCCCCAAACGCGCCGCACTAATTATGTGTTCCCGAGAAACACGCCGTTTCCAGGGTGGGCAGGCTCCGATTCGCCCGCCACACTGCTTCATCATGCCAGGCGCCGTGTTTAAATTACAGCCACACGGTGCACCCTGCCCAGGACAGCTGCAAATTAGACATGGCCCCGAAAGGCAAACAGACTGCAGTCCCCAGGTTTAGGACGTGTCCCTCGAGCGCCTTTTGGACACTGTGGAGGCCCCGCCATGATGTCCTCTACCCCTACTCTAGCCGCAGGAGGGGCAGCAACATTATCACTCCGGCTTGGTAGGCGATGGCAGTGGTGATCAGTGCCAATGCTGCACAGAAGAGGTTGGCCATCCAATGCAGATAGAGGATGGATGATCTCATCTGTGCTGCCAGGGTAAGGCAACCATCTCACGACTCTAAACTCACACACTCACAAACCCATCACACGTTCACTGGCATCTCACTCACTGCCAGCTCAAGGGACATCACCACTCACTCTCTCTCACACATACCCTCACATCCCCATCTGGCCTCATCTCCTCTGGAGACTGCCTCCTCAGCCCTCACCATCTTGAGGCCACTTGCACAGGTCAACATGTGCCCCCCCTCCCACACACACCCTGGGATACCCCCCTTCCCCAGTACAGCCCACACCCTGCAGCCTCTTCCCTTGCCTGAGGCCACTTCTTCCCCTTCCCCAAGCAAACCCTAGCCCTGCAGCTGTACAAAGCTGCCCCACACATTATGGCTGGTCTGGTAGGTAGAGACGTACCCGTGAACCCCCCTAAAAGTGATGTGGCGCTGTCTGTGAAGCCTGGCGCTGATGGCCATGAGTGCTGCCCGAAGCAAGGTGGGCAAACAAACCTCGAAGTCCCAAGCGAAGTGCCACTCACCAGGTGCACGTCGCTTATGTTCATTTGTGAAACACGTTGGCGCACAATCATGCCAACGTGGGCGGCTGATGCATCGTGGGTAGGATGAGTTCGGCAGGCTGGCCTGATAATGATATGCAGGTGTATTACACGAAGGTTCCTTACGTCCGATGGCAGTAAATGCTGCCTGCTATCGACGGGCTGAGCAGACGATTGCAAACTGGTTTCACATGGTTGTGAAAGTTACCGTATTGTCCGCTCATGCTGCCGAGCGTGCCTGACGCCAGCAGGCACGGGCGATTCCGCCCCCTAGCTTCTCTGTCGGCTGCAACGGGAACTTGCGCTCGCGGCTGCAGCATGGGACCAATAACAAAGTGACTGGAGAGGCCTATCATCGTGAGCTGCGTCGCTGGTGAAGCCACACACTCCTTTTAACATCACGAGTTGAAGTCCTGGGCAATATTCAGCTTTAGGCTGACAAGCGGCAAGTAATATTCACGCCACACAAGTGCCAGGCTATGACCATCTCCGGCAAGAGAGACTATAATCATCTCCCCTGGACATTCAATGGCATTACCATTGCTTAATCCCCCACGATCAACGTCCTGGGGGCTTACCATTGACCCGAAACTGAACTGGACTAGTCATAAAAATACTGTGGATACAAGAGTGGGTCTGAGGCTGGGAATTCTGCAACGAGTAACTCACCACCTGATTCCTCAAAGCCTGTCAGCCATCTACAAGGCACAAGTCAGGAGTGTGATGGAACACCCTCCACTTACCTGGGTGAGTGTAGCTCCCACAACACTCAAGAAGCTTGACATCATCCAGGACAAAGCAGCCCACTTGATTGGCACCACATCCACAAACATTCACTCCCTCCACCACCGAGGCACAGTGGCAGCAGTGTGTACCATCTACAAGACGCACAGCAGGTGCTTTCCAAATCCGTAGGTGTACCCAAACTTTATGGACTGCAGCAGTTCAAGAAGGCAGCTCACCACCACCTTCTCAAGGGCAACTAGAGATGAACAATAAATGCTGGCCTAGCCAACGATGCCCACATTCCATGAAAGAATAAATGAAAAAAATGCATTACAGAATTCATGCTATCCATTTGATAATGGGGTGGAGACAGAAGGGACCCTGATGTGGTGGTAATGTCACTGGACTAGTCATCCATAGGCCCAAGCTAATGCTGTAGGGAACATGGATTCAAATCTCACCATGGCAACTGGTGGAATTTAAATTCAATTAATAAATCTGGAATATAGAGCTAGTCTCAGTAATGGTGACCATGACAACCATTGTTGCTTGTCATAAAATCCCATCTGGTTCACTAAAGCCCTTTAGGGAAGGAATTCTGCCATCCTTACCTGCTCTGGTCTACATGTGTCTCCAGACCCACAGCAATGTGGTTGATTCTTAACTTCCCTCTGAAATAGCTTAGCAAAGCCACTCAGTTCAAGGGCAATTAGGGATGGACAACAAATGCCGGCCTTGCCGGTGACACCCACATCCCATGAAAGAATAAAGAAAAGTCCTGGGGCGTGAGTGCAGAGCGCAGGGAGTATTTAGTGGGCACATTCCTGGGCTCGTTGCTCTACAGAGAGCCAGCATGGACTCAAGTGGGTCAAAATGGCCTCCTTCTGTGCTATGGTGATTCTATGCCTCTCTGACCTCCCACTTCGAATCTCCTCATCCGATCAAACATTTCTAATACTGTCAGCACCAATGAGGTAAACTGCTGAAAGAGAATGGGAAGAAAATGTACAATCTTATTTAGAGTCCTGATGAGTCTTCCTTTGGCTTAATGAAAAATGCACATTCACCTTTCGCTTTATAAATTAATATAAAGGAATGTCGGGGGAACGAGTGCCTGGAGCTCACCTTTAGGTGCTCCATCTACTGGTGGAAACATGCAGCTGCAGGTGTGACCGTATGGCAGGTGGTTTTTATAATGGGAACATCCTACCAATTTGGGGGGAGCACAAGAGCTGTTGACCAGGGGAGGGAGATTTACTTCTTGGTCAAGGGGACGGAGGAACCGGAGTCCAGCATTGGGGGAGTTGATGAAAGGGCAGGGTTTCTCTAAAAGAAAACAAACACCTACCTTTTCACAAATGTGTTTTTTTTTTGCTGCAGCAACCAGGCCTCAGAGAGCAGTCCAGTGGGCCACACCCACCAATAGAAAAGAAACACGAGGATTTAAAGGGGCCTCACAGCCGTCAAACCTTAGTACAAGCTCCACAGCAGCCGTAGCAACCCTAAAACCTTGTCTTGCGACCCCGCTGGGGGTCCCGACCTACAGTTTGGGAAGCCCTGCTCTAGAGATACGACAAGAATGGCAACACCCAAATAAGGCGTATAGGGAACACAGCAAGTTTAGTTTATTGTATAGATAGAGCGTCTCCCTTTAAAATATTAACCTAATCTGTTTCCCCTCTTGCAGCAGCCGTATGTTGCCTTCTTATTTCAGGACTTGTTAGCAGAATTGAATGGCATGTAATTGAAAGGTTGGGTGGCAGCATGAAAACTAATTGGCTACGAGACGGAAAGCAGAGTGCAGCGGTGAACGCGTTCCGATGAAACGTCATCAACCTGCAACGCCACCTCCCCTTCTGGCTCCACAGATGCTGCCTGGCCTGCTGAGAATTTCACCTTTAATTTCGGGTTTCCAGCACCTGCAATATTTCTGCTCTTATGTTGAATTAGTGGAGAGCAGCGGAGGGCAGGCTTGAGGGAAGTATATCAGTATTAGGGTCACTGATCCCTTTGAGATACAGGAACCTTGGTATAATTTCAAAGCTCGCCATGACACGGAACTCGAAAATAAAATAAACAGTGAGCAGGATAGGAACAGGCTTCAGGAACAAATAAGAGCACTGTTGAAATAGGGTGACAGGTGGCAGGTTCAAAATAAGAAGAGGCATTTATGTATTAAATGGTACAATTTTAAAAGGGGATTGCAGGAACAAAGAGGTTTTGTGGGTTGAGGGTGGGATTCACAAATATGAACCTTTGAAGGTGCTAGGAAAGTCAGATAAAACCGTTGAGAAAGGATTATAGAATCCCTGACTGTACAAATAGAGTACAAAAGCCAGGAAGCTATGGTAAACATTCACAGTTAATAGGTAAACCTGAGGTGGAGTATTATGTCCAATTCTGGGCGCTGCGCTACAGAAGGATGTCAAGACCTTCGAGTGGGTGTCGAAGAGATTTATCAGAATGGGACCAGGGATGTGGGGCTTCAGTTGTGTGGAGAGACTGGGGAAACTGGGATTACACACGGATACACGGACATATGAATTAGGAGCAGGAGTAGGCCACTCGGCCCTTTGAACATGCTCCACCATTCAATAGGATCGTTGCTGATCTGATTGTAACCTCAACATCAAATTCCCGCCTACCCCCGATAACCTTTCACCCCCCCTTGCTTATCAAGAATCTATCTACCTCTGTCTTAAAATATTCAAAGACTCTACTTCCACTGCCTTTTGAGGAAGAGAGTTCCAAAGACTCACAACCCTCTGAGAGAAAAAATTTCTCCTCATCTCTGTCTTAAATGAGCGACCCTTTATTTTTAAGTAGTGACCCCAATTTCTAGATTCTCCCACAAGAGGAAACATCCTCTCCACATCCACCCTGTCAAGACCCCTTAGGGTCTTACATGTTTCAATCAAGTCACCTCTTACTCTTCTAAACTCCAGTGGACACAAACCCAGTCTGTCCAGCCTTTCCTCATAAGAAAACCCACCCATCCAGGTATTAGTCGGTAAACCTTCCCTGAACTGCTTCCAATACATTTACATCCTTCCTTAAATAAGGAGACCAATACTGTACACAACACTCCAGATGTGGTCTCATCAATGCTCTGTATAACCGAAGCATAACCTCCTTACTTTTGTAATCAATTCCCCTCAGAATAAACAATAACATTCTATTAGCTTTCCTAATACTTGCTGTACCTGCAAACTAGCCTTTTGCGATTTATGCACTAGGACACCCAGATCCCTCTGAATCGCAGAACTCTGTTGTTCTGATTGCTGCTCTGATTGTTCTCCTTAGAGCAAAGAAGGTTATGGGAAGAGTTAATAGAGCAATGCTTTAAACCTTTGATAGAGTGAATAGGGAGAAACCACAGGGAGGGGTTGATGACCAGAGGCAAAGGTTCAAAGTAGTTGGCAGACAGATCTAGGGGGAAGAAAAGTATTTTTACGCCGTGAGTTGTTGTGACCTGGGTCGTGCTACCTGAAAGGGCAGTAGAAGCAAATTCAACAGTAACTTTCAGAAAAGAACCGGGTAAATACTTGCAAATAAGAAATGTGCAGTGTTATGGGGAAAGAGCATGGGAGTGGATATAATTGGATAGTTCTTTCAGAGAGCCATCACAGGCATGATGGACTGAATGGCCTCTTTCTGTACTGTATGAGCCTACTGTGATTTCCAGAACTTCAACTCAGTTGGTTCTTAAGAAAGCATTTAATCTTCACTAGTTCTTTTTCATGGTGGTTGGTCCAGTTCTTCTTAACACAATCAGTGCCCTGACCCCACTCGTTTGAGGTTCAACCTTCGGATTGACTGACTGCAATAAACACTTAGCCCAAAGGATAGAGGATGGAGTTGATTGGAGACAGAGTCTTCCTGCAGAATGGGAGATAATTGCCTGATAACTGCGCTGTCACACGAGCTTATGAACTTCTCCCCCATAAGGCCATAAGACGTAGGAGCAGAAGTAGGCCATTCAGCCCATCGCGTTTGCTCCACTATTCAATGAGCTCATGGCTGATCTGATAATTCTCAACTCCACTTTCCTGCCTTTTCCCCGTAACCCTTGATTCCCTTACTGATTAAAAATCTGTCTATCTCAGCCTTGAATATACTTAATGACCCAGCCTCAAAAGCCCTCTGTGATAAAGAATTCCACAGATTCCGCACTACCCTCTGAGAGAAAAAATTCCTCCTCATCTCTGTCTTAAATGGGCGACCCCTTACTCTGAGATCATGCCCTCTGGTCCTAGGGCCAGACCTCTCAGCATCTACCCTGTCACGCCCCTGAAGAACATTATATGTTTCAGTAAGGTCTATTCTCATTCTTCTAAACTCCAATGAATACAGGCCCAACATACTCAACCTCTGCTCACAAGAAAATCCCTCCATACCCAGGATCAATCTAGTGAACCTTCTCTGGACCACCTCCAATGCCAGTATATCTTTCCTTAGATAAGGGGACCAAAACTGTTCACAGTATTCTAGGTGTGGTCTAACTAGTGCCTTGTATAATTTAGCAAGACTTCCCTATTTTTATACTCCATTCCCTTTGAAATAAAGGCCAACATTGCATTTGCGTTTCCTATTACCTGCTGAGCTTGTATGTTAGCTTTTTGTGATTCATGCATGAGGACCCCCAAATCCTTCTGTGCTGCAGCTTTCTGCAGTCTTTCTCCATTTAAATAATATTTCTCCTCTATTCTTCCTGCTAAAGTGCATAACCTCATATTTTCCCACATTATATTCCACCTGCCACATTTTTGCCCACTCACTTAACCTGTCTATATCCCTCTGTAGACTCTTTGTGTCATCCTCACCACTTGCCTTCCCACCTAATTTTGTGTCATCTGTAAACTTGGTGATAGTACATTCACTTCCCTCATCCAAGTCATTAATACATATTGTTAATAATTGTGGCCCTAGCACTGATCCCTGTGGCACTCCACTAGTTACAAGTTGCCATCCTGAAAATGCCCGCCTTATCCCAACCCTCTGTCTTTTATTAGTTAGCCAATCCTCTATCCATGCTAATATACTACCCCCAACAACATGGGCTCTTATCTTATTAAGTAGCTTTACGCATGGTACCTTATCAAACACCTTTTGGAAATCCAAATATATTACATCTACTGGTCCCCCTTTATCTATCCTGCTTGTTACCTCCTCAAAGAATTCTAATAAATTTGTCAGGCATGATTTCCCCTTCATGAAGCCATGCTGACTCTGTTTGATTATATTATGTATTTCTAAATGCTCTACTATTACATGCTTTATAATCGACTCTAACATTTTCCCAATGATGTGTGATAAGCTAACTGGACTATAATTTACTGTTTTTTGTCTCCCTCACTTTTTGAATAAGGGTGTTACATCAGCAGTTTTGCAATCCTCTGGGACTTTTCCAGAATCTAAGAATTCTTGGAAGATTCATTACCAATGAATCCTCTATCTTTCTAGCCTACTCCTTTAATATTCTAGGATGCAACCCATCAGGTCCAGGGCACTTATCAGCCTTTAGCCCCATTATTTTCCCTAGTACCTTTACTCTAGTGATAGTTAATGTATTTATTTCCTCCCCCCCCGCCACACCCCCGCCACCTTTTGCCCCTTGGTTATTTAGTATTTTTGGAATATTGTTAGTGTCTTTTACCGTGAAGACTGATGCAAAGTATTTATTCAACTCCCCTGCCATTTCCTGGTTCCCCATTATTATTTCCCCGGCCTCATTCTCTAAGGTCCCTATGTTCGCTTTGGCCTCTCTCTTCCCTTTTGTATATTTAAAGAAGCTCTTACTGTCTGTTTTTATATTACTTGCTAGTTTACCCTCAAAGTTTATTTTCTCCCCCTTTATTATTTTTTTGGTCATCTTTTGTTGGTTTTTAAAACTTTCCTAATCCTCTGGCTTACATTGCCACATTGTATGTTTTTTCCTTCAATTTGATACTATCCTTAACTTCTTTGGTTAACCCTGGTTGGTTTACCCCCTTCCTACAATCCGCCTTCCTCACTGGGATATACCTTTGTTGAGAGTCATGAACTATTTTCCTAAACGTCTGCCATTGTTCATTGACCGACTTTCCTGCTAAACTGCTTGTGCAGCAAAAAATAAAAGCCAGTGATGTTTCATTAACTTTAGACAGAATCTATAAAACCCAATGGACAGGATAATCCCGGCCCCGCGATGACAGGAATGGAGGAGGGGTTGGCCGAGAAGTGCGGGATCGGGGGACAGACCATCACATTCCCGTTGCCTGGAGAGGTAGTTTTCCGGGAAGGTCTGGGAAGGAAGTTGGTCGCCCATTACAAAGAGGCGGGCAACCCCTTTGTATATTTCAGGCCCCAATGAGGGGTGAATTTTCAGTGCCACCGACATTTTGTCCATGGTGGAGTGCACACCGCCTCACGCCCACCCCCCACCCCCCCCCATCCCCAACAACCAAGGTAGAATTTTACACCAGCGAGATTTTCTGGTAGCACCGAAGCCAATGGACCTGAGAACGGCTCGCTGCATTTTATGGCCCTAGCCCCACCGCGATGGGGCCGTCAAAATCCACCCCCACCTGCAGAGGCCACCAGCTCCATGGAGACGGCCTCCCTTCAGCAGTCCCTCAGAGCTGGAGGCTGCCTCTCCCAAAGAGGAGGCCACGGACTGGAAAGGACATCCTCACGCTTCAACTCGATGTGCTTTCCCCTCCGATCCGAGGGGCCTGCCCAGTTGGCCCCCGACTTAAGTTATTTTTAGACCTCCGAGGCAGCCTCATTTTTGAGGTACCTTCCCTCCTCCGATTTGCCTCGGCTGCACCGGCCTCTCCCGGTGGGGCTGCCGGGAGTTGCTGGCCCTGTGATTGGGCTATGAACCTGGAGAGCCTTCCCACCATCCTCATTACGCGTAAATTATGCATTGTCCATGTCCAAATTGCACCAGCATACAAAGGCCCATGTGTGGAAGTTACACTGGAGTATGGATTCCATATGTAAAGGTTTTGGGAAGTGTAAAGCATGTTTAAGATTTAAAAAGTTACAAGTCAAAAGAGAAGCTGTGCAATATTTCTAGGGAAGGCAATTGATGTTGGCCGTGTGTTTGGGCTCAAGAGAAAATTTGATGTGTTTCTGGCTGGAGGAAAATGTGATCAGGAGTGGGGTATGTGATTGTACTGCAGCGAGGAACTAAAGATGAAGCATCTTGAGGGTGTTGAAGTCCACATTGGCTGACTTGGCAAAGCACAGGCATCACCATGCTCCCTGGTACCGCACTGTCATTCCTCCTAGACTCTAATCAGCAAAGCAGTTGCGATGGGAAATCTACATGTGAAACAATCGTTTGCATGTGTAAAAGACATGACATAGCTTGTTTCTTATTTGCACTCCTTTTGGATGGGGCCAAGGCTTCTTGGACAGCACCCTCCAAACCCACGACCACTGCCATCTAGAAGGACAAGGGCAGCAGATACGTGGGAACACCACTACCTGGAAGTTCCCCTCCAAGCCACTCACCATTCTGACTTGGAAATATATTGTAATTCCTTCAGTGTCGCTGGGTCAAAATCCTGGAACTCCCTCCCTAACAACACTGTGGGTGCACCTACAGCACATGGACTGCAGAGGTTCAAGAAGGCAGCTCACTGCCATATTCTCAAGGGCAGTTAGGGATGGGCAATAAATGCTGGCCCAGCCAGCGACACTCACATCTTGTAAATGAATTAAAAAAGAGAGACGTTAAACCGAGACCCCATCTACCCTCTCAGGTGGAATTAAGAGATACCACGGCCATTATTACCAGGAAGAGCTCCCCCAGGTTCCTGGCCAATGTTTATCCCTCAACCAACACTTAAAACAGAGGATCTCATCATTATCACATTGACGTTTGTGGGAGCTTGCTGTGTGTACAATGGTTGCCGTGTTTCCTGCATTACAGCGATAGCTACACTTTTTCTAGTACTTCATAAAGTGCTTCCGGGTGTTCTGTGGTTGTGAAAGGCATTGTACAAACCCAAGTCTGTTGTTTGCTTCACTTTGGTTCATTCTCTGCTCCAGTACTCAATCAGAACTGATATTTCTCCCTTCAGAAGAAAGCGCTTAACTGGTGTTTAAATGGATTTCAACAGAGATGCAGATATGTTTTTGCCCATCCTGTTCTTATTCTTCCTTACCATAAGCACTGACCGTTTGTATGTAAACTTAGGCAGTGATTATCGGCAAGCCAAACATGGCAAGTATCATAACTGAGTCTAACCCTGATGTGAACCGCGGTCCCCAGACACACACTGTCTAGGAAGGCTTATTC
The DNA here is from genome assembly GCF_964194155.1 of Cetorhinus maximus. NCBI lineage: Eukaryota > Metazoa > Chordata > Chondrichthyes > Lamniformes > Cetorhinidae > Cetorhinus > Cetorhinus maximus. The sequence continues at coordinate 7,519,220 of NC_135885.1, forward strand.
AACACCAACCCAGAAGCTATAACCTTTCCCTAGCCCCAGCATTAGAGACCTACGACAATACTAGCGTTGGGACCAGGGTAAAATCAGGAATCCTGCCTGGGATTTTCAGATTAGTTCATTCAACAGCTGAGCTCTCACGAGCAGCCATGAAGCTGCTCTCAAATCCCAGCAGTGCCATTTTGAAATGATCTCATTGATACTGGTGAGTCATTGGGAGCATTGCCGTGTGATGCCTCTTGAGAGTGGGTTAATGTGTCGGGTCAGTACGCAGCCCTTTCACCACAGTCCTCTCACCTTGAATTCAGCCAACAGCGGAGCGGATCAAAGACTGTGCTTTCTGCTGCATGCAAAAGATCTTAAATGGAAACACATTTAGAAAATCACAGTTTGAACTTGAGCCCAATGCATGGACTACCACTGCATTGACAATAGCCCTCAATCAGACCAGTGGGACAGAGTGTAGGAAATGAAAGCTCTGGGAGTCTGGGTTGAGGAAGACTGTGGACAGAAAATTATTTAGCCTCAATGTTGTAGGCAGGATTTAGTTTTGAAGGGAAGGGCGTGGGTATTGGGATATGAGTTTGCCAAACCAAACAAGACACTTCAAAAGGTTTGCTTTTGAAAATAAGAAATTCATAACAAAGTTTAAATATAAATATTGGCCCCCAGATCTGGGTGGAGTGGGGCAGCTCGCAGCATGCTCCATTAGTTAAACCTTTTCTCTCACTCTTCAGCTCAAAATGTTGTGCGGTGCAACTTGTTGGGAGAGAAAGCTGCTAAGGGCATGGTAAAGGCATGGGGTCACCTGGGTTCACCTTGGTGAATGAAAGGACCAACCGTCCTTCACCTTAACCAATGAGATTTAAGCATTGAGAAAGAAGCAAAGGAGCAACAGGTGAGGAGACACGGTGAATTAGAGTTAAATAAGTTACAGAACGAGAAATAGCGGGAGAAAAAATATTGGATTAAAAGAGCAATTTAAAAAAAGAGACTGACTGGTAAAGTCAAAGACTTACGTAAAAATTTAAAATTTAAAAACATTAAAAACCTCTAACAGCAAATTACTAGCTAATGGAATGAGACTCCACGATGTCAATTCCTCCTGTTCTGGGCCAGAGAAGTTGTGTGGTAGTACAGGATCATAAATCTCCTTGTTAAAATAATTCCTTACGCTGTTAGGTCCCAGCCCTAGCTTATGGTGGTGAATTTAATGGGTAATTAATGTGCAAATGCAGAAACGTCATGAAAATCGGGGAGAGCTGCTGTTTTAACAAGGTTAACGCTAAGGGGCCAGAATTCATCCCACAATTTGCAGAAATTCACAATTTTTCTTTTTATTCATTCACAGGATGTGAGCATCACTGGCTAGACCAGCATTTATTGCCCATCCCTAATTGCCCTTGAGAAGGTGGTGGTGAGCTACCTTCTTGATCCACTGCAGTCCATGTGTGTAGGTACACCCACAGTGCTGTTAGTGAGGGAGTTTCAGGATTTTGACCCAGCAACAGTGAAGGAACTGCGATATATTTCCAAGTCAGGATGGTGAGTGACTTGGAAAGGAACTCACTATGATCGTGGTGTTCCCATGTGTCTGCTGCTCCTGTCTTTCTAGGTGTTAGAGGTTGTGGGTTTGGAAGGTGATGTCAAAGGAGGCTTGGTGGGTGCCTGCTGATATCTTGTAGATGGTGCACACTGCTGCCACTATGCATCGGTGGTGGAGGGAGTGAATGTTTGTGGATGTGGTGCCAATCAAGCGGGCTGCTTTGGCCTGGATGGTGTCAAGCTTCTTGAATGTTGTTGGAGCTGCACTCATCCAGGTAAGTGGAAAGTATTCCATCACACTCCTGATTTGTGCCTTGTAGAGGGTGGACAAGCTTTGGGGAGTCAGGAGGTGAGTTACTCATCGCAGGATTCCGAGCCTTTGACCTGTTCTTGTAACCACAGTATTTATATGGCTAGTCCAGTTCAGTTTCTGGTTGATGGTAACCCCCAGGATGTTGATAGTGGGGGATTCAGCAATGGTAAATGCCATTGAATGTCAAGGGGCGACAGATGGATTCTCTCTTGTTGGAGATGATCATTGGCTGGCACTAATGTTACTTGCCACTTGTCAGCCTAAGTCCAGATATTGCCCAGGTCTTGCTGCATTTGCACGGGCCACTTCAGTATCTGAGGAGTTGCGAATGGTGCCGAACATTGTGCAATCATCAGCGAACATCCCCACTTCTGACCTTATGATGGAAGGAAAGCCATTGATGAAACAGCCGAAGATGGTTGGGTTGAGGACACTACCCGGGCCTTGGAAACCACCCTGAGGTACTCCTGCAGTGATGTCCTGGAATTGAGATCATTGCCCATCTCTTCCTGGTTGCAAGTTACTGGCTGATTTTCACACTAATGAGGGAGAACGCCATTAAACTCGCTATTATTTTGGCAGAAAATTCTGTGTCAATGTTACTTCCATTTGTTCAAATAAAGAAGTTTAAAAGAAAAACAGCCTCATCAGACAAAAGCTCTAAAAAACCAAGTCCAAGGGTTAATTATGTGTTGTTGGTTTATTAATAGCCACTCTTCACTGTAACGTCCCAGTGAATGTTTAGAAACACAAGCCCAATTAATGAGTTTTCACCAGTTGAACTGCAAACTGATCAACTCTAGATGAACATTCTTATTTCTGAGGACTCGAAACGTCAACTCTTTTCATCTCCGCCGATGCTGCCAGACCTGCTGAGTTTTTCCAGGTAATTCTGTTTTTGTTTTGGATTCTTATTTCTGTGTTTCTATAGGTGACCCAAGAAACATTCTTTTTTCTCTCTTTATTCTTTCATTGAATGTGGGCGTCGCTGACAAGTCCTGCATTTGTTGCCCATCCCTAATTGCCCTTCAACTGAGTGGCTTGCTCGGCCATTTCAGAGGGCAGTTAAGAGTCAACCATATTGTGGCTCTGGAGTCACATGTAGGCCAGATCAGGTTAGTATGGCAGATTTCCTTCCCTAATAGGACATTAATAGGCCAGATGGGTTTTTACAATCGATGATAGTTTCACAGTCACCATTACTGAGGCAAGCTTTCAATTCCAGATTTATTAATTAATTGAATTTAAATTCCACCAGCTGCCATGGTGGGATTTGATCCTGTGCCCCAGAGTTTTAGACAGGGTCTCTGGATTACTAGAATAAAAGCAAAAAACTGCAGATGCTGGAAACCCAAAAAAAAAACAAAAATACCTGGAAAAACTCAGCAGGTCTGGCAGCATCTGCAGAGAGGAACACAGTTAACGTTTCGAGTCCGCATGACTCTTCAACAGAACTAAGGAAAAATAGAAAAGGGGTGGTTTAAAGGGGGGGGGGTTGGGACAAGAAGAGCTGGATAGAGGGCCAGTGATAGGTGGAGATAACCAAAAGATGTCGCAGACAAAAGGACAAAAAGGTGTTGAAGGTGGTGATATTATCTAAAGGAATGTGCTAATTAAGGGTAGAAAGCAGGACGAGCAAGGTACAGATAGCCCTAGTGGGGGTGGCGTGGGGTGAAGGAATCGAAAAAGGCTAAAAGGTAGAGATAAAACAATGGATGGAAATACATTTAAAAATAATGGAAATAGGTGGGAAAAGAAAAATCTATATAAATTATTGGAAAAAACAAAGAGGTGGAAAATTGGAAAGAGGGTGGGGATGGATTTATATAGGTTTTTCTTTTCCCACCTATTTCCATTATTTTTAAATGTATTTCCATCCATTGTTTTATCTCTACCTTTTCGCCTTTTTCAATTCCTTCACCCCACCCCACCCCCCACTAGGGCTATCTGTACCTTGCTCGTCCTGCTTTCTACCCTTAATTAGCACATTCCTTAGATAATATCACCACCTTCAACACCTCTTTGTCCTTTTATCTGTGACATCTTTTGGTTATCTCCACCTATCACTGGCCCTCTATCCAGCTCTTCTTGTCCCAACCCCCACCCCTTTAAACCAGCTTATATTTCACCCCTTTTCTATTTTTCCTTAGTTCTGTTGAAGAGTCATGCGGACTCGAAACGTTAACTGTGTTCCTCTCCGCAGATGCTGCCAGACCTGCTGAGTTTTTCCAGGTATTTTTGTTTTGTTTTCTCTGGATTACTAGCCCAGTGACATTACCAAGATGCCACCATCACTGCCTGTTCTCTCGAAATAAGAAGCGTTCTGTTAACAAAAACTGACAGAAATTTCAAAGGGAATATTATTAAGTCTTTGGAGTGGGACTTGAACCCATAACCCTGACCACACATTCTGACCCTGACATACACCCATCCTTTCTATAAAGCCTGCACTTGACCTGGGAATACGTAACTGCTGGTATTGGGTAGCAACACCAGAGAGTTGTTACAATCCCCTAGGAAGATAGCACTAATCAAATTGAGTGGCACACAACCATGAGTCACAATCATTGAATATCACAGCCTGTGACAGGAAGTTACCCAACACATATCCCTTTCCGCTCATCAATTAACGGGAACAATGAGGGAAATTTTGGGAAATGGCATAAAAATTGGATGATAAATATGTTTTGGAAAGATGACTTGAATTTTTTTCGTTCCTCCTATTGTCTCCGCTTCCCACATCAACCTCCTCCCACCCCAACCCCCAACCCCCAACCCCAACTCCAACCCCAACCCCTGAGTACTGCACCTAGATAATAGCCCAGTGGTTACACTTGGGCCCCTTAGTCAGAAGCTCCTGGGTTCAACTTAATGCTCCGAGGACCTCGGACTTACAATCTAGTCTGACACAGCCAGCGCCTTATTGAAAGGGGTCTGGAACTGTTGGAGATGGTTTCTTTTGGATGAATTGTTAAACTGAGGCTCTGTTTACTGTCTCCGGTGGATGGCACTCTTTCAAAGAAGAGCAGCCTAGTGTCCCGACCGGAACTTATTCCTCCACCAACATCAGTAAAAAGGAAATGAGCTGGGCATTATTAAATTGCTGTTTGTGGGATCTTGCTTACATTATAGCTGCACTTTAAAAGTACGCTACTGGCTGTAAATGGTGTGGGGACATGCTGAGGTTATGCAAGGTGCTATAGAAATGCAAGCCTTTCTTTTCACTTTGAGCAAATTTGCTCTGAAGGCTTCCTCGAATAATATTTTCTGGGAAAACAGGATCCAACCCAGCTTGGAACAATATGCATGAGTCATCAGGTGGGGAGCATGAATCAAGGTGTGTAGCCTCGGAGGTTGGCAAGTCAAATGATGCACTCCTTCACCCCTGCATTGCACCTTCATGAGTCAACCAGTAGGGGATCTTCTTACTTACAAGAGACAGATATCACGTCAAGCAGTCTGCGTGAAAGGAAATAGCTGTCTTCAGCCGAGGTTGCTCGGATTATTCCCAGTTCCGATCGGGAATGCACTTTTACCTGTGAGCTCATGGTTACAGCAGGTCAGAGACACATAAAACAGACAAAGGCATCAATCTCAGCCAGAGTTAAGAGCTTCCTGTTCATTGCACGGCACAAGCTATGACAGGAACCTGGCTGTTGGCCAACTCCAGCAACACCAATAACAACATATAGATTCATACAGCACAGGAGGACATGTGGTTCATTGTTCAGCGTAAGCCCTTTGAAAGAGCTATCCCAATTAATCGCACTCCACCCCACGGCCCTACAAACATTTCCTTTTCAAGTATTCAATTCACTTTTCGAAAGTTCCTGTTGAATTTGCCTCCACCGCCCTATCGGGCAGCGCATTCCTGACGACAACAGCTCATCGCAAAAAAAAAATGTTCCCCCCATCTATCGGCAATTATTTGAAATCCGTCTTATTTGTCTGTTGAAACTCCTGCCGCTTTCTTCTTAGAGGCTCTACCAAAAGCCCTTGTAATTTTGAACACTTCAATCAAATCTCCCCTTAACCTTCCATTCTCTAAGGAGAACAACCCCAGCTTCTACAGTCTCACTGCTCAACAAAAGTCCCTCATTCAATCTTTCAAAAGGAGATCGGATAAACATTTGAAAAGGGCAACATTCGTGGGGCTGTTGGGGGTAAGAGTGGGGCTGTGCGACTAATTAGGTAGCTTCTTTCAATGGGCCAGCACAGACATGATGGGCTGAATGGCCACCTTCGCTGACTTGAGATCGGCGGAGTCAACATAGGCTAGAGCTCAAATCTGAGAATGTCCCGGTTTAAATGGCTCAGTTTTCAAACAATGTCATACTCAAACAATGTTGTAAATATTTATTATAGAAGAGCAAAGAAGGCAGAAATTGAAAAAGGATTCTTGCAAATGCATAAAAAACTAAATCGAATCTGGAGAGTTAGGGGTGCTTCATCCATCTTGTGAGCTGGAATTAGCCACAATAGATGGGAAGGGAATAATAATAATAATAATAACTAATAATGTTTTTTAAATCTTGTAGTCAACTGCGGACTGTATATTTATATTTTAACTTAAAATAGTTCACCAAGCTGCTTGGCACCTGATCGAACTGCGTATTTTCCTGGAATAGGGGTTGTGTTGTTTGTTCTGAGAGCCTTTCATCCTTTTGTTTCTGCTGAGTGCTGAGAATCATGAATCCGCTCACAATCACTGTGTGCGGCTGCCAACGGTGACTTACACGGAGCAGAGGAAGTTGAATTAAACATGATAACTGCGATATTCAAAAGCCATTCTACAATCTTGGGTCAGCTGCTGTAGGGTTAGGCTTAGAAACATAACATAGCAACATAACATAAAAACTAGGAGCAGGAGTAGGCCATTCGGCCCTTCGAGCCTGCTCCGCCATTCATTAAGATCATGGCTGATCAGCCAACTCAATAGCCTGCTCCTGCTTTTTCCCCATATCCTTTGATCTCTTTCACCCCAAGAGCTATATCTAACTCCTTCTTGAAAACATACAATGTTTTGGCCTCAACTACTTTCTGTGGTAACGAATTCCACAGGCTCACCACTCTCTGGGTGAAGAAATTTCTCCTCATCTCAGACCTAAATGGTCTACCCCGTATCCTCAGACTGTGGCCCCCTGGTTCTGGACTCCCCCACCTTCGGGAACATCCTTCCTGCATCTACCCTGTCTAGTCCTGTTAGAATTTTATAGGTTTCTATGAGATCCCCCCCCTCATTCTTCTGAACTCCAGCAAATATAATCCTAACCGACTCAATCTCTCCTCATATGTCAGTCCCGCCATCCCAGGAATCAGTCTGGTAAACCTTTGCTGCACTCCCTCTATAGTAAGAATATCCTTCCTCAGATAAGGAGGTCAAAACTGCACACAATACTCCAGGTGTGGTCTCCATCCAGCTCCAGGTTAGGTTTAGATTAGGACTAGGGATAGAGTTAGGATTGGAGTTAGGTTAAGGCTAAATTTAGGGACAGGGTTAAATTTAGTGATAGCGTTAGGGAGAGGGTTATGGATAAGGCTAAGTTTATGATGGGGTCATGGATAGGGTTAAGGTTCTGGGTGGGTTTAGGGATAGGGTTAGGGTTGGGATTATGGTTAGGGTTAGAGTTAGGGTTAACATTAGCATTAGGGTTAGGGTTAGAGTCAGAATTAGGGATAGGGGAAGGGTCAGGGATAAGGTTAGGGATAAGCTTTGGTTTGGGATTGTGGTTAGGTTTAGAAATAGGGCTAGGATTAACATTAAGGTTAGGGTTAAGGTCAGGATTAGGGATAGGGAAAGGATTAGGAAAAGGTTTAGGGTTAGGGATAGGCTTAGGGTTGGGATTGTGGTTAGGGTTAGAGTTAGGGTTAGGGTTAACATTAGCATTAGGATCAGTGTTAAGGTTAGGGTCAGGGTTAGGAATAGGGAAAAAGTTAGACCTAAGGATAGGGTTAGAGTTGGATTTTGGTTAGATTTAGAGTTAGAGTTAGGGTTAGGGGAGCATGCTTTAAGGTCATCTTATTTCAATCAGCTATTACTTCACATTTAGCTTGAAAGAATTGGAGGAGACCATTCAGCCCTTCAAGCCAGTTATGCTATTCAATTAGATCTCAGTTGATCTGTATCTTAGCTGCATCTTCTAGTCTTGGTTCTGTAACTTTTATTTTCATTGTCTGACAGAAATCTAACCAATCATAGTTGCAAAATTTTCAGTTGACGTTCAGCTTCAGCAACAGTTTGCAGGAGAGAATTCCAGACTCTCACCGCCCTCCCTGTGAAAAAGTGCTCCCTGACATCACCCCTGCATGGCCTAGTGCTTTCTGCACTTTTTTTAGGCTCCTCCACTCTCTGTTTACAGTGCCAACTCCTTTAATTATCTTAATCACTCAATTAGATCACTCCGTAATCTTCATCACTCAAGGGAATGCAAGTCTAGCCTATGCATTCTTTTCTCATATTCTAACCCTTTTTTGTGTTTGTATCATTCTGGTGAATCTATGCTGTACTTCATCCAGGGCCAGTCAATATTTCCTCAAGTGCAATGCCCAGAACTGAATGCTGTACTCTGATGAATGTTTAAATGATTCATATGCTTAATCCACATAAAGTGAATAACTTGTGCTGACATGTATCAACTGTGGTTCAGTGATTGCAAACTCTGAGGCAGAAGATTGTGGGTTCAAGTGCTGCTCTAGAGAATGAAATCAAATCTGACACTCCACAGCAGCACTGAGGGAGTGAGAGATCAACCACTTTGTATGTGGAGCTGAAGTGGTTGAGCATGGCCTGAATGTCGCTTGCACTGTGCATCGCAGCTGCACTGTCGCCTGCATATTGTAAGTGGTGGAAATGCTGGAGGTCACCGTAAGACTTGGCTCTCAGCCTGCTGAGGTTGAAATGCTTCCCTCTGAGTTCGCACTCAATCATGACCTCTTGTGGATGCCAGTCACTAGTGAGTTGATCGGGCTGAAGCAGATAGTGAAGAGAGTCAGCACAATCACATAGGCTTGCTTGACACTAGTTTGGATATGAAAGGGCTCAATCTCCAACCCATTGCAAAGGACAGCTGCTGCCATATCATCATGAAGGAGTTGCATGGTAACAAATTTCGCTGGATATCCAAGACTTTGGGCGATTTTGCAAAGGGCTTCGAGGTTGATGGAGTCAAAGGCCATTGGCAGGTCAGCAAAGGCTATGTAGGGCTCTTTACATTGTTCCGGCCACTTGCTGTTGTTGTCACAACCTTTCTCTAGGGCAGTGAGACTTGGTCACCTACCGTAGACACCTCTGGTCACTGGAGAATCTCCACCAGTGGTATCTCCACAGGATGCTCAAACTCAAGTGGGAAGACAGGCGAGCAAACTCCAGCATCCTCATTGAAGTCAATTCCTCCAGTATCACATCCAATAATCGTGCCAAATCAGCCCCACTGGTCTGGATACTGAATCCATATGCCAGTATGGCATCCGAAGCAGACCCTTTTCTCACAAATTAAGGACAGCACCCGATCTCAAGGAGGACAAGGCAGACTTTTTAAGGACACCCTGAAGGCCTCAAAAAAAGGGAACAGGTTGACATCAGTGAGCGGGAGGAACTTGCCACAAGCCGTGACATGTGGCACTGCCCCATCCAACAAGCCGCAAGCTGACTGTGCAAAACTCTGCTGTGCAGAAGTGCCGAAAATGGAAGGAGAGAGAGCAGAACCCTGGCTTGAGAACGCCCACCGTTCTTGAGGGTAACTCTTCTCCTCTCTGCCCAATGGCCTGTGGTTCCAGGGTTGGCCTGCTGATTCACCTGAGGACACACAAATCAATGAAACCTGGCAGATGCCATCTTCATCTTGAGGAACTGATGATGATGACTGAGCGAGTGCTACACTGTAAGGGGTGTTGTCTTTCATCTGAAATGTTGAACGGAGGTCCTGTCCTCCCTCCCGTGTGGACATCAAAGGTCACAGGACGTTATTTTAAAGAACAGGGGGGCTCTCTCTCTCTCCTGAGTCCTGATCAATCTTTACCCAATTACAAAAGATAATGTGGTCATTATCACCTTGCTGTTTGTGGGATCTTCCCGTGTGCAAATTGGTTGCCAGATTTCCTACTTTGCAACAGCTACTACACTAGATAAACACTTCATTGGCTGCTAAGTGCTTTGGGACATCCTGAGGTAGTGAAAGCCACTTTAGAAATGGTTTTTGAACTGATTGTTTCCCTCTCTTTCCCACCAAGAAAGACATTTGATTAAACTGGTGCAAGTTCCTCATTGGAAAACCTAATAATGACCACATGAGGACAACAGGGGACAAAATGGCTGTGAAGTTCTAGTGGGGAATAGGATCGGCTCTGAGGGGACTCCCTGGGCCCACAGGGATTCCTAGCCATGGTAAAGCGGGCGAGGTCCTGGATGTGTTGTTCAGTTTGCACTGAGCTACCCAGCACCACATCCACCGAGTAAATACACAACTCGGCTGGACTTACAACCAAGAGTGCCAAACAACAACAAAGCTTGCGTTCAATCAGAGACAGAAGTGAGTGTTGTGTTTGTTGGCTGCTGTTCACTAAGCCACGTCAAGCATTTACTACAGGATAAACATTTGTGTAACATTTTTCTCAGAAAGGCTCCAAATCCAGGAGTGTTTATGTCACACTAATTAGCCTACAATTGCTTACAATCCCAAGCGAGTCTGGTCTTTTCTGAAGTAAGATTTCCTCTGGGGAGAGAGAACGTGATGCCTATTTTTACTCCTTCCAGGTCTCTCTTCAGATGCAGAATGTGTTGCAGCAGCTCGCCAAGGCTTCTTCAGCAGGAATCGACTGCCCTCTTCCTTCTCATTCACCTGGGACAAAGCAGGAGGCCAGCACCAGCGACCCAACCACAACAAAGGAATGACGATTTATGTCCATGTTGAGGATGGGGTGTGAATTTGAGAGTGATAGTTTTCCCAATCATTTGCAACCGAGAATCACAGAATCTTAACGACACAGAAGGAGGCCATTCGGCCCATCGTGCCTGCACTGGCTCGCCAAACAAGCATTATGACCTAGTGCCATTTCCCTGCCTTTTCCCCGTACCCCTGCACATTGCTTCCATTTAAATAATCATCTAATGCCCTCTTGAATGCCTCGATTGAACCTGCCTCCACCACACTTCCAGGCAGTGCATTTCTGACCAGAACCACTCGTTGTGTGAAAAAGTTTTTTCTCACATCGCATTTGCTTCTTTTGCAAATCACTTTAAATCTGTGCCCCCTCGCTTTCGATCCTTTTACGAGTGGGAACAGCTTCTCCCTATCTACTCTGTCCAGCCCCCCTCATGATTTTGAAAACTTCTATCAAGTTTCTATCTTAGCCTTCTCCTCGCCAAGGAAAACAGTCCCAACATCTCCAATCTATCCTCATAGCTGAAGTTTCTCATCCCTGGGACCATTTTTGTAAACCTCTTCTGCACTCTCTCCAATGTGTTCACATCCTTCCTATAATATCGTACCCAGAACTGTAAAAAATACTCCAGCTGAGGTCTATTGAGGGCCTTATATAAATTCAGCATAACTTCCCTGCTTTTGGACTCTATGCTCCTATCAATAAAGCCCAGGATACTATGCGCTCTATTAACTGCTCTCTCCACCTGTCCTGCCACCTTCAATGATCTATGCACATATACACCCAGGTCTTTCTGCTCCTGCACCCCCTTCAAAATTTCACCCCTTATTTCATACTGCCTGTCCATGTTCTTTCTACCAAAATGCATCAGTTCACACTTCTCCGCATTGAACTTCATCTGCCCCCTATCTGCCCACTCCACCAACTTGTCCATGTCCTCTTGAAGTTCCACACTGTCCTTGTTGCAGTTCACAACATTCCCAAGCTTCATATCATCCGCAAACTTTGAAATTGTCCCATGCACACCAAGATCTAGATCATTAATATATATCAGGAAAAGCAAGGGTCCCAATACCGACCCCTGGGGAACTCCATTACAAACCTTCCTCTGGCCTGAAAAATATCCGATGGCCATTACTCTCTGTTTCCTAATTTTCAGCCAATTTTGTATCCACGTTGCTTCTGTCCCTTATATTCCATGAGCAATAACTTTTCTCAGAAGTCGGTTGTGTGGCACTGTGTCAAGTGCCTTTTCAAAGTCCATGTACACCACATCGACAGCATTACCCTCATCAACCTTTCCTGTTACCTCTTCAAAAAACCCCAGCAAGTTAGTTAAACATGATTTCCCCTTTAGAAATCCATACTGACTCTTCCTTATCAACCCATATGTTTCCATGTGACTACTAATTCTATCTGGAATAATTGTTTCTAGAATCTTGCCTAATGAATTTAAACTGACTGGTACATAATTGCTGGGCTTATCCTTACAACCCTTGCCCTCCTAGGCAGTGGAGGCCGCAGGTTTAATTGTGAGGTACAGTTGAAAGATCTTCTTGCTGCAGTGCACACTGTAAGTAGGAGTCAGGAGATAAGTTACTCTGCAGAATACCCAGCCCCTGACTTGCTTTCGTAGCCACTGTATTAAAGTGGCTGGACCAATTGAGTTTTAGTCAATGGCAACCTCTAGGATGTTGATAGTGGGGGATTCAGTGATGGTAATTTCATTGTATGTCAAGGGGAGATGGTTAGATTCTCTCTTGTTGGACATGGTCATTGCCTGGTCACACTACTTGTGTGGTGTGAATGTTATTTGTCATTTATCACCAAGCCTTGAAGTTGTGCACTTCATGTGGACATGGACTGCTTCATTAACTGAGCAGTTGTAAATGGTACCGAACATTGTGCAATCATCACCACTTCATGGTGGAGGGGAGGTCATTAATGATTAGACCTAGGACACTACCCTGAGGAACTCCCGCAGCAATGGCCTGAGGCTGAGATGAACAGATAGTGAAAGGGGTGTGGGCATCACTGACAATGCCAATATTTGTTGCCCATCTCAGGCTCAATTAAGGGTCAACCACGTTGCTTTGGGTCTGGAGTGACATACAGGCCAGACTGGGTAAGGACGGCAGATTTCCTTCCCTAAAGGGCATTAGTGAACCAGATCAGTTTTTATGAAACTAGTTTTTAATTCCAGCTTGAATTAATTGAATTTAAATTCCACCAGCTGCCGTGGTGGGATTTAAACCTAAGTCCCCAGAAGGTTAGCCTGGGCCTACTGAATTACTAGGCCATTACCACATTACCATTATCCCCCCCCACAAATGGGATTAGTGCATGAAGTGAAACGGCACCAGCAAACGCAGGATGGGCTGGATTAATTGCCCCTTTCTGCCCTCTAATTTCTGTCAAATTAGCAGACACTGCCTATATTAGGCTTCCAAAATGTGCAGGATTCAGGCTGGGGGAAAGGTTACCTCATGCCACACACTCTCCTTTACCCCATCTCCAAATCAGTTCCATGGTCCCTATCCCCAGGCTAGCTTTCTGCTTAACAGTGTTGACAAATACAATCCAAATAGCTTGTTTGAATTTGCAGTGACCCCTTTGTGTGGGCCCCTTCACCCAGACTTCACACTGCATCTCGTAAACTCTTGTAATTGCTTCCACTTGGTCAGTATTTTTTACTGAAATCTGTTGAAATGAATTTTACATGTTATTAATGTGTGAGTAACTTACTGTTTTGGTGAGTCCTTTCAAAAAAAAAACTCCCTTCGCCTTCTCCCCAATTTTCTCTCTCTCCCTCCATTGCATTTTTTTCATGTGAGCACAGGTAACAAAGCTTAGGTTAACAACAAGTTATATTTATATAGCACCTTTGGTAACAGTAGTTAAAACATCCCAAGGCATTTCACAAGAGGGTAAATCAGACAACATTTGATGCTGAGCCACATATTGGGACAGGTGGTCAAAAGCTCGATCAAGGAGGACCCTTATTCAAAAAGGGAGGGAGACCAAAAACAGGTAACTATAGGTTAGCTTAACATCTGTCATTGGGAAAATGTTAGAGTCTGTTATAAAGAATGTAATAGCAGAGCATTTAGAAATGCATAATATAATCAAGCAGAGTCAGCATGGCTTCATAAAGGGAAAACCATGCCTGACAAATTTATTAGAATTCTTTGAGGAGGAAACAAGCAGGATAAAGGGGAACCAAAAGATATAGTATATTTAGATTTCCATAGGACGTTTGATAAGGTACCACACATAAGGCTGCTTAATAAGGTAAGAGCCCACGTTGTTGGGGATAGTATATTAGCATGGATAGAGGGCTGGCTAACTAATAGAAGTCAGAGGGTTGGGATAAGGGGGACATTTTCAGGATGGCAACCTGCAACTAGTGGAGTGCCACAGGGATCAGTGCTGGGGCCACAATTACTTACAATATATATTAATGATTTGGATGAGGGAAATTAATGTACTATCCTCAAGTTTACGGAAGGCACAAAAATAGGTGGGAAGGCAAGAGGTGAGGATGACACAAAGAGTCTACAGAGGGATGTAGACAGGTTAAGTGAGTGGGCAAAAATGTGGCAGATGGAATATAATGTGGGAAAATGTAAGGTTATGCGCTTTGGCAGGAAGAATAGAGGAGCTGAATATTATTTAAATGGAGAAAGACTGCAGAAAGCGGCAGCACAGAGGGATTTGGGAGTCCTCATGCATGAATCACAAAAAGCTAACATACAAGTTCAACAGGTAATAAGGAAGGCAAATGGAATGTTGGTCTTCATTTCAAAGGGAATAGAGTATAAAATAGGGAAGTCTTACTAAACTATACAAGGCACTAGTTAGACCACACCTAGAATACTGTGAACAGTTTTGGTCCCCTTATCTAAGGAAAGATGTACTGGCATTGGAGGTAGTCCAGAGATGGTTCACCAGGTTGATCCCGGGGATGGATGGATTTTCTTTTGAGGAGAGGTTGATTAGGTTGGGCTTGTACTCATTGGAATTTAGAAGCGTGAGAGGCGACCTTATTGAAACATGTAAGATTCTTAGGGGGCTTGACAGGATAGATGCTGAGAGATTGTTTCCCATTGTGGGAGAGTCTAGGACCAGAGGGCATAATCTCAGAGTAAGGGGTCGCCCATTTAAAACAGAGATGAGGAGGAACTTCTTCTCTCATAAGGTAGTGAATCTGTGGAATCCTTTAATTCAGAGGGCTGTGGAGGCTGGGTTGTTAAGAATATTCAAGGCTGAGATAGACAGATTTTTAGTTAGTAAGGGAATCAAGGGTTATGGGTAAAAGGCAGGAAAGCAGAGCTGAGGATTATCAGATCAGCCATGATCTCATTGAATGGCAGAGCAGACTCTATGGGCCGAATGGCCTACTTCTGCTCCTATGTCTTATGGTCCCATGGTCTTTATGGAGTGTCTTAAAGGAATAATATGAGGTAGAGAGGCAGAGAGATCTAGGGAGGGAATTCCAGAGCTTAGGGCCCAGGCAGCTGAAAGCACGACCACCAATGGTGGAGCGATTAAAACCAGGAATGCTCAAAAGCCAGAATTAGAGGAGCACAGGTATCTCGGTGGAACATGGGGATAGAGGAGGCTACAGAGGTAGGGAGGGGTGATGAGATGGAGAGATTTGAAAACAAGGGTGACAATTTTAAAATCGAGGTGTTACTTAATCAGGGGCCAGTGAGCACAGGGGTGATAGGTGATACAAGTAAGGCCATGAGCTGCAGAGACTTAGATGGCTTGAAGTTTATGGAGGGTAGAATGTGGGAGGCTGGCCAGGAGACCAGTGGAATAGTCAAGTCTAGAGGTAACAAAGACATGGATGAGGGCTGCAACAGCATGAATCAGACGAATCAAACAAGATTTGACACCGAGACAGGCAAGGAGCTATTAGCACAGGTGACCAAAAGCTTGGTCAAAGAGGTAGTTTTAAGCAGCATCTTAGAAAGAGCATTAGAGGTGTGGAGAGATTTAGGGAGGGAATAGCAGAGCTGGACATCTGAAGGCGTGGCTGCCAGTTCTGGGTGGATTGAAATTGGGGATATGCAAGGAACGAGAATGTGAGGAACCTCAGGTGATTGTAGGAACGGAGGAGGTTACAGAGATACTGTGGAGCGATCTCATTGAGAGATTAGAACATAAGGAAGAAAATTTCAATTTGAGCATGAACCACTGTCAATCAGTGAGCATAGGGATAATGGATGCATGGGGCTTGGTGCATGTTAACCCATCACCCTTATTTTAATGCCTGTGTTAATTTTTTTCTTCACGGGCTGTGGCTTCGCTGGCTGGGCCAGCATTTATTGCCCATCCCTAGTTGCCCTTGAGAAGGTGGTGGTGAGCTGCCTTCTTGAACCACTGCAGTCTATGCGGTGTAGGTACACCCACAGTGCTGTTAGGGAGGAAGTTCCAGGATTTTGACCCAGCGACAGTGAAGGAACAGAGATATGTTTCCAAGTCAGGATGGTGAGTGGCTCGGAGGGGAACTTCCAGGTGGTGCTGTTCCCCTCTACCTGCTGCCCTTGTCCAATTCACTTGCATTAAATGAATACTTGCCAGTCTTATATATCGCATTGATTAGAAATTCTCCAAAAGAGTATATCAGGCCATATGACAATGAAAACGTTCACACTGAGCCTTGCTCTCACCTTGTTAGACATGTTTGATTAAAATATACAAATGTACGCATCTGCTTTTTCCAAACTCATCTCTTGGCACTCACTCATGCTGGGTATAGTTCTACAGTTGTCCCCCTGCTCTCTATTTAGCAAGAAAGGGTTTGCATTTATATATTTTTTAATTCATTCACGGGATGTGAGCATTGCTGGCTCAACCAGGATATATTGTTCATCCCTGATTTCCCTGTGAAGGTGGTGGTGAGCCATCTTCTTGAACCACTGCAGCCCATGTGGTGTAGCTAGGAAAGAAGTTCCAAGATTTTGACCCAGCAATTATGAAGTACTGGAGATATTCTATGCCAGGACAAAAATCGCCAACAGTGACGTCCTTCACCATGCTGGGCTCAACAGTATGGAAACCACCCTCCCAAAAATTCAACTCCGATTGTCTCACCATGGACGATCACAGAATTCCCTGGTCCTCTTTGGGGAACTGTCTCAGGGCAAACAACATCAAGGTGGACTATACGAATGATAAAAGGACACCCTAAAAAAAGAGCCTTACATACTTCTGCTTTGCAGATCACCTCTCTTAGGAAAATGCCGCAGCTGACCGACCCATGTGGAGGCAAGCATTGAAATTTGGTTTGGGGGCCACCTGTGCCAAACTCACAACATCCAACATGCCCAGAGGTGGCACAGCTGCAGAAGCTCCCCCAAAAACCAAATATTGACAACATGAGCTGCCAATCCTGTGGACATCCATGCCAGCCCTGCATTGGACCCGTCAGCCAGGAGGGGACCCACAGAATACAGGAAGTCACTTCCAACTTGGTCATACTTGAATAATGAGGACCACCAATGGGGACATAGTTCCAACTCAGGATGCTGTGTGGCTTGGAGGGGATCTTGCAGGTGGTGGTGCCCCCATGCATCTGTTCTTTTTGTTCTTCTATGTGGAAATGGTTGTGGGTTTAAGAGGTACTGTCGAAGAAGCCTTGGTGAGTCACTGCAGTGTCTTTCATATATTCAGGGCCATCCCAAAGTGCTTTTCACCCATTGAAGGATTTTTTGAAGTGTGGTCACTGTTGTTAAGCTATGGAACGTGCAAGAAGGAGAGTACAGAGGTAAGGTAAAATTGACTACAGGTCTCAATAGCACACACCAGAGGCTGAACTTGCAATCTCCCTGGTTGCAGATTAAACTCACACATTTTATTTTATTCTTTCGTGGGATGTGGACATCACTGCCTAGACCAGCATTTATTGCCCATCCTTAATTGGCCTTGAGAAGGTGGTTGTCAGCCACCATCTTGAACCATCGCAATGCATGTGCTGTAGGTACACCCACAGTGCTGTTAGGGAGGGAGTTCCAGGATTTTGACCCAGCGACAATGAAGGAACAGCGATATATTTCCAAGTCAGGATGGTGAGTGACTTGGAGGGGAACTTCCAGGTGGTGGTGCTCCCATGAATCTGCTGTCCTTGTCCTTCCAGGTGGTATGGGCTGTGGGTTTGGGAAGTGCTGTTGAAGGAGCCTTGATAAGTTCCTGCATCTTGTAGATGGTATGCACTGCTGCCACTGTGCGTCGGTGGTGGAGGGAGTGGATGTTTAGTTTGGTGAATGGTGTGCGGATCAAGTGGGCTGCTTTGTCCTGGATGGTGTCATGCTTCTTGAGTGTTGTTGGAGCTGCACTCATCCGGGCAAGTGGAAATTATTCCATCACAGTCCTGACTTGTGCCTTATAGATGGTGGACAGGCTTTGGGGAGTCTGAGTTACTCACCTCAGAATCCCAAGCCTTTGACCTGCTCTTGTAGCCTCAGTATTTATATGTCTGTCCCAGTTCAGTTTCTGGTCAATGGTAACCCCCAGGATGTTGATAGTGGGGGATTCAGCGATGGTAATTGTCATGAAGCTCTTAGTGTATATAATATTTTGGAAAATATTTTCTTTTAAAATAGAGGTTTAGTCTGTGGGTGTGTCTTAATTGAATTAAAGCCAGCTAGCCTGGGTGCTTTGATAGATACTAGTTTTGATATGTAAGAGAGATAGCGTGCGTTTGCATTTTTTGAATAGAGCATTCAAGAAGTGGGTTGAAAACCGATGCCTTTCTAGCAGCTACCAAGCAATATGTTTATAATACTAATAAAATTGATACTATGAAAGGGGTTTATTTGTTAAAAGGTGAAGTTCAAAGAGGCTGGTGAGACAATAAGAATTTGAATTCAATCAGGGCTGGTAGGTATAACTTCAGTAGTTTTTGGGCATGCAGAGCAGAGGCAATGTGAGATCAAAAGGCAGCTGTAAGCCTCCAACTGGCTCCACAGGAACCAAGTGAAAAGAGCCTCATTTTGAATTCATAAGGTAAAAAATGCTTTGCCTGGTGTCTTGTTAAGTCTATGGGTTGCTGTTGCCTTAATGGAGATTAGTTTGGGAATTTGTTAAAAATTATGATAGTAGTAATTTGTAGCCACGTGTATACCTATTCTAACCTGCGTAAATTAATAAAATGTTTCCTTTGGTTTAATATAAAAGCTCGAGAACTGGTGGCCTGATTCCTGAATTTAGAGTTGCATCTCAAACTTAACACTTAAAATGATAGGTTATGACAGTCGTTTAAAGTTTCCTTCTGGGATTTTTAAATAACTCCGCTTTACCAACTGCATTGGTCATAACAGTAATGCCATTGTATGTCAAGGGGAGAAGGCTGGATCCTCTCTTGTTGAAGATGGTCATGGCCAGGCACTTGTGTGGCATAAATGTAACTTGTAACTTATCAGGCTAGACCTGAATGTTGTCCAGGTTTTGCTGCATATGGACACGGACTATTTCAGTATCTGAGAATTGCAAATGGTGCTGAATATTGTGCAGTCATCAGTGAACATACCCACTTTAAGCCAATTTCTGGCTTGCCAAGGACCCCTCATTTAATGATTGACATGTCTTTCTCTAAACCCTATAAATTAAATAATTCGGTACAGCACAGAACCCATCTCTTGGGATTCAGGTGCACCACGACTGCTCTTGGACCTAGAAAGCTGCAGTTTGGATTCCAGCGAGGCATGCCAAATCTAGTTGGATGTCTCCTCAAGGCTTTATCACATGACCTCCCACAAACATCTGCTCAGCCACGTCCGTCTGTCACCCATGACTCTCGCCCTGAGTCAGAAATTTGTAAGATCAAGTCCCACTCTGAAGACTTGAGTGCAAAAGTCTAGGCTTACACTCAAAGTGCTGCACTGTTGGAGGCGCTGCCTTTAGGATGAGACATTTAAACCATGTCCTCGTCTGCTCTCCCAGGTGTATGCAAAACTTCGCAAATAAGCAAAATTTAAAAACACACACTATACTTTTTAAATGCTCACAGCAGTGCCCTGGTGATTAATGGTTAATTTGTGGAGATTTCTGGGCAACCCCGGGCATCTGGTGACTCTCATTCCAGTCTTGCTCTGGATTTTAACATTGCTTGCCTCCTGCCAGGCTGGTAGTTTCATTGTTCTGGTTAGGATAGTCAGCTCTGCTCTTGTCTGTCTGTGTGCATGGACAGAGCTGCCTCCCAACAGCTGGTGACATAAATGTTTATAGAGTGGGAAAATTCCTGCTCTCCAAAGATTTAGAGAAGATTTTTAACTCCTTCTGCTTGGTGGAAACTCCAACATGATAATAATACCCACACTTCAAAAGAGTTTCAATTGTTGTGAAGCACTTTGGAATGTCCTAGGCTTATAAAAGGTGTGATTATAAATGCAAGTCTCAACAGAGTGATTGGGCGCAAAAGCAAGGAAAGGATGGTGAACCTTTATAAAACACTGGTAAGGCCTCAGCTGGAGCATTGTGTCCAATCCTGGGCACCACACTTTAAGAAAGATGTAAAGGCTTTAGAGAGGGTACAGAAAGGATATACAAGAATGGTTCAAGGGATCGGCTACAGTTATGAAGGTAGATTGAAGAAGTTGGGCTATTTGCCCTTTGAGAATAGAAGGTTGAGAGGAGATTTGATAGAGGTCTTCAAAATCACGAGGGGCCTGGACAGAGTAAATAGGGAGAAACTGTTCCCATTGGTGGAAGGATCGAGAATGGGAGGACACAAATTTAAAGTGATTGGCAAAAGAAGCAATGGCGACGTGAGGAGAAACTTCTTTAGCAGTGAGTGGCTAGGAACTGGAATGTGCTGTCTGAGAATGTGGTGGAGGGAGGTTCAAATGTGGCTTTCAAGAGGGAATTGGCTACTATCTGAATAGAAAAAAAAATCGTAAGGCTACGGGGAAAAGGGGGAGAGTGGGACAAGGTGTGGTGCTCTTGCAGAGAACCAACACAGGCACAATGGGCCGAATGGTCTCCTTCAGTGTAGTAACCATTCCCTGATTCTATGATTGTAGATTCTATTCACAGAGTGTTACCCCATCGCTCCAAGGTCAGCTCAACTGGACTGTGATCAATGCCACTGATTTGGCATTCTGCTTCCGGCCATGTAAACTTGAGCTAGATTGGAACTGAGCAAGAATCTTGCCTCAATCTGACCTGTGAGATTCTTTAATCTGAAATTCTCTCTCCCAAAAGGCTGTGGGTGCTGGGGGGTCACCAGAGGCTTTCAAGTCCGAGATGAATAGCATTTTGTGGTGTAAGAAAGCAGAAGAGTTGCATTTATATAGCACCTTTCATGCCTCAGGCTATCCCAGAGTATTACAGCCAATGAACTACTATTTGAAGTGCACTCACTGTTGTTATGTAGGAAATGCAGCAGCCAATTTACATACAGTAAGCTCCCACAAACAGCAATGTGATAACGAACAGATCGTCTATGTTTTTAGTGATGTTGATTGAGGGATAAATATTGTTTCGGACACAGAGAGAACTCCCCAACTCTTCTTCAAATTAATACCCTGGGACCTTCTGCTTCTGAGAGAGAGCAGAAGGATCCTGAGTTAAGCCTGACATCCAAAAAGATGGCACCTTCGACAGTGCTGCACTCCCTCAGGGCTGCGTGTCAAATTTGACCCTGAGATGAGCTCTTGACCTCATATTCATGCCGTCACTAAGACTACCCATTTCCACCTCGGTAACATCGCTTGACTTTGCCCCTGCCTCAGCTGCTAAAACCCTCAGTCGCCTTTGTTACCTCTAGATTTGACTATTCCAACATACTCCTGGCTGGTCTACCACATTCTATCTACCATAAACTTGAACTCATCCAAAACTCTGCTGCCTGTGCCCTAACTCACACCCAAATCTTCTCCACTATCACCCTTGTGTTCACTGACCAACATTGGTTCCCAATCAAAAACATTTTGATTTTAAAATTCTCATCTTTTGTTTTTAAATCCCTCCATGGCCTCACCTCTCCCTATCTCTGTACTCTCCTCCAACCCTACAACCCCCCCACAACTCCTGTAACTCTGGCTCCTTGTGCATCCTCAATTTTACTCACTCCAGCATTGGTGGCTGTGCCTTCAGTTACTGGGCCCTCAGCTCTCGCATGAGTGCAGCTTGACACCATCCAGGACAAAGCAGCCCACTTGATTAGCACCACATCCACAAACATTCACTCCCTCCACCACCGACGTACAGTAGCAGCAGTGTGTACCATCTACAAGATGCACTGCAGGAATTTACCAAGGCTCCTTCGACAGCACCTTCCAAACCCACGACCACTACCATCTGGAACTACCACAAGGGCAGCAGATAGATGGGAACACCACAACCTGGAAGTTCCCCTCCAAGTGACTCACCATCCTGACTTGAAAATATATCGCCGTTCCTTCACTGTCGCTGGGTTAAAATCCTGGAATTCCCTTCCTAACAGCACATTGGGTGTACCTACACCACATGGACTGCAGCGGTTCAAGAAGGCAGCTCACCACCACCTTCTCAAGGGCAACTAGGGATGGGCAATAAATGCTGGCCTAGCCAGTGATGTCCACATCCCATGAATGAATAAAAAAAATTCCCTCCCTCCACCTCTCCACCTCTCTACCTCGCTTTTCTCCTTTTAGACACTTCTTAACGCCTACTTCACGAAGACTTTGGTCATCTGACCTAATATTCCCTTTTGTAGCTCGGTGTCATACTTTGTGTTATAATGCTCCAGTGAAGCACCTTGGCAAGTTTTAATATGTTAAAGGCGCAATTTAAATATAAGTTGTTGTTGTTGGAGCATCAACAACAGTTTGTGCGTTGTGTTTGCGCTCAAGGCTCTGGAGTGGGGCTTGAAGCAGACAATCTTCTAACGTAGAGGCAAGAGTGCTGACCACTGGGCCATGGCTGCTCAAATAATATTGAGTAAAGGCGAGTAAGTGGGTTTGAGATGCATTGTTAGGCATGATCTTATCAAAGGGCGGAACAGACTGGATGGCCTATTTCTGTTCCCATTGTTCCTTTAATTGAATAATGCTGGCTTCTGTTGTACCTCTAAGGAACTAAAAGATTCAGTAAGATGTTGATGTTGTTGTGAGAAGGAGGCAGTCCAAGGGACCATACCCCGTTCTGCAGCTATTAATAGTGGGCTTTGGCTGGCCGCTTTAGAATGGACATGTCACTGAAGCATCCAGATGCCCTGCAGGTCTGCTTTGCATCAACAGGGTTCCCTGTGCTGCATCGCCAATGCCCGGCACCTTGTTACTAAGCTATTGCTTCAGACTGATAGCAGCCCCTTCACAAATCGATGAGAGAGTGCACCGTGTCACACAACCTTTGACCCTTTCCATTAGATTTGCAACATGGAGAAGAGGAAGAGAGGTTCACTGCCATGGCGTCTCTTCAGTGCATTTTTCTCCTGTTACTAATGGATGGACTTAAATGTAAAGCGATTGGGAAAAAGCTCCCTTTTTTTAACAAAGAGATCGAATTTTATAGCCGAAATGCAAGCTGTACTTTTGTCCTTTCATGGAGCTTAAATGGAGATCAAAATGGTTTCCACTTCATTCCTTTGCTGAGTGCGATGCAGTCAGTTACATGTCACGTGCAGTCTGTATGTAAATATTAATAAGCCTCAACACCGAACACTCCCTTCTGACATTTATGGACTTTCCATAAACAACATAGAAAGAAAGAATTTTCATTTATATAGTGCCTTTGACGATGACCCAAAACAATTTTCAGCCAATGAACTACTTCCAAACTTCCACTGTTGTAATATGTGGCAGCTAATTCACACATAGCGAGCACCCACAGACAGCAAAAAAAGACTTGCATTTGCATTTAAATAGCACTTGTCATGATCTCCGGTAATCTCAAAGCGCTTTACAAAGAAGCGTTGAGATAATGATCAGATTATCTATTTTTAGTGATGTTGATTGAGAGATAAGTATTGGCCAGGGCACCAGGGAGAACTCCCCTGCTCTTCTTTCACAACAGTGTCTTGGAATCGTTTACATCCAACCCCAGAGGGCAGATGGCGCCTTTGTTTAACATCTCATCCAAAAGACGGCCCTCCGACAGTGCAGCACTGCCTCAACGTGGCACCAGGGGCGTGAGCCTGGATTTTGGACTCAAATCTCTGGAGTGGGGTTTGGGCCCACAACCTTCAGATTTAGAGAGAAGATGCTACCCACTGAGCTACTGCTTAGCAGCAATAGGTTCAATCCACCTCGTTCCTCATTCACCCTCATTCAATCAACGCAGGTTCATTGCGTTGCTATGGCAACACGCACCGCCAAGAATCGATGGGATGAGTTTAATCCCTCCTATGCCTCCTCTATCAAAATCCCTAATCTAATTTATAGCATTCACTCAGAGGAAAATCCTGCATAATCCTTTATCCAAATATTTAACAAACAGGCTACATTTTCCTGGAATTTACAACAAAATCCGATCCAAGGCTGATCCAAACACAATGATGTCTGAATCATTCATTTGTTGCTTGGTCTGGTATAAAGTCCAAAGTTCCTTTCTGTTGCGAGGGTCTTTCTGACTCATAAAACAAAGAAAAGTGTTTGCTTGCATTATTCCTAGTTTCCAACATTGTGCATCTATATAGAACCTTCAAGGTAGGAAGAGGGCAATTCACAGAGGTACACTCAGAGAGGAACTGAGGCAGAGGGACAAGGATAAGGAAAGAAAGCTTGGTGAACTGGATAGCTTTTAAGGACTGTCTTACAGGAGGAAAAGGAGTTGACAAGGAAGAGAAATTAAAGGGGGGAGGTAGAATAGGAGACATTCCAACGACCAGCTATTCCACCTGCAATTAACGTCAAACCATTAATCCCTGAGGTGACAGGTCAGCCTAGAATAGACATGCCCAATGTCTCTGCAGAGTTGCCTAACCCTGAACTGCCACTTTCCAATGATGTATCTGATGCTGCAGATCCTGATCATGTCGATCCAGTGGAAGAACCTCAAGTGGTAGAGCTACGCCGCTCTAACCGAGTAAGGAATCCACCTCAGAGACTTAATCTTTAATCACCTGACTTGTATATGTGTAAATGCTGTGGGTTATTCAAATGTTCTCTGTAAATAGGAAGTGTAAAAAAAACCCAAAGGGGGAGGAAATGTAGCAATTGAAGGCTTAGTCGTTCCTACTGCCTATCAGGGTCACGTGATTGTTTTTGGAGACTTCGACTAATGGGCCCTAAGTGTGGGTAATCCAAGTGGCGTGGCTTCCTAGTCGAGGACCTAGTTCAAGCATGTTGCTTCTGCAAAGTTCTCTCTAATAAAGTTATCTGTTTCAAGTAGAAACCTGTCTGGTACATCAAGTCATTACAGTGGCAGAAGTTACAGGACTGGGAGGTGCATTTGAAGGAACCTTAGCTAGTTGCTGTAGTGCACACTGCAGCCACTGGTACACACTGCTGCCACTGTGCAGAGGTGGTGGGTGGAGTGAGTGAATGCTTAAGGTGATGAAAGCAGTGCTGATCAAGCAGACTGCTTTGTCCTGGATGATGTTGAACTTCTTGAGTGTTTTTGGAGCTGTATTCACCCAGGCAAGTGGAGAGTATTCCATCAAACATCCTTGAAGATGTAAGATAATGTAGGACAGGCTTTAGGGAGTCAGGAGTTGAGTTACTTGCCAGTGAATTCCCTGCCTCAGACCTGCCCTTGTAGCTACAGTATTTATATGGTCGGTCCAGGTCAGTTTCTGGTGTATGGTAACCCCCAGGGAGTTGATATTAGGGGATTCAGTGATGGTAATGTTGTTGAATATCAGGGGGGAGTTGTTAGGTTCTCTCTTGTTGGAGATGGTCACTCCCTGGCACTTGTGGGGATCGAATTTTATTTGTCACTGATCAGCCTGAATGTTGTCCAGATGAAGCAGTTGAAGATGATTGGGCTTAGGACACTTCCCTGAGAAAATTCTACAGTGATGCACCAGGCTGAGATAATTGGCCTCCCAACAATCAGACCCATCTTTCTTTGTGCTAGGTTTGACTCCAACCCTTATTTCCGTTGATTTCAAGGGCTTCTTGTTGCCACACCCAGTCGACTGCTGTCTTGATGACAAGGGCAATCACTTCCACTCCATCTCTTGAGTTCAGCTCTTTTTTCCATGTTTGGACAAAGGTTGTATTTGAGGTCAGAAGCAAAGCAACCATGGCAAAAACCAAACTGAACATCAGTGAGTGGGTTATTACTGTGCAAGTGCCACTTAATTATACAGTCACTGGCACCTTCCATCACTTTGCAAATGATTGTGAGTGGAGTGCTGGGACGGTAATCGGCCGGGTTGGGTTTGTCCTGCTTTTTGTATACAGGACATACCTGGGCAATTTTCCACATTCTGGGTAGATGCCAGTGTTGTAGCTGTACTGGAACAGCTTGGCTAGGGGCGCAGCAAGTTCTGGAGCACGAGTCTTCAGTACTATTGCTGGAATGTTGTCATGGCCCACAGCCTTTGCAGTATCCAGTGCCTTCAGCTTTTTCTTGATATCACGTGGAGGAAATCGAATCGGCTGAAGACTGGCATCTGTGATGCTGGGGACCATCGGAGGAGGCAGGGATTGATCATCCCCTCAGCTCTTCTGGCTGAAGATGGTTATAAATGCTTCAGCATTGTCTTTTGCACTGACCTACTAGGCTCCCCCATCAGTCAGGATCAGGCTGCAAATTTTGGTGATGGATGTTTTGAGTCCCCCCCACCAACTCAGAGTTCATCCTGTGCTCTTGCTATAACCCTCAGTGTGGGTGATGGAGGAGTCTGGAGCAATGGCTGAAAAGTAGCATGCTGTGAGTATGACTATGTAAGGCTGTTGCTTGACTAGTCTGTGAGGCAACTCTCCCAACTTTGACACATCTGCAGATGTTAATGAGGAGGACTTTACATGGTCAACAGAATGGCTGCACCTTTGAAAAGTTCAAATTTGGGACCTAAGTCAACACTATTTTTATTTCATTCTACATGTTTCAATGGCTTGCTAGGCTATTTCAGAAGGCAGTCAGGAGTCAACCACATTGCTGTGGGTCTGGAATCACATGTAGGCCAGACCAGGTAAGGATGGCAAATTTCCTCCCCTAAAGGACATTAATGAACCAGAGAGGGTATTTTGGCAACCCGTAGTTTCATTGCCCTGAATTTTCCAGCCCCTTGTGCTGGCAGGATCTTCCGGTCCCGCCGATGTGAACGGAGATTTCAATGGATCGCCGGACGAGCCACAGGGGACCCTGTGGCCGGGGGGAGGGGGGTGGGGGGGAGTGGGCTGGAAAATTCCAGCCATTGTCACAATTACTGGTACTTGCTTTTTAATTCCAGATTTATTTAATTATCCGAATTTAAATTCCCAGCCACAGTGGTGGGATTTGAACTCATGTTTCTGGAGCATTCACCCAGGCTGCTAGGGTTACTGACCTAATAATATAACCACAATGCCATGTGCCGCTATTGCTACTGGTGCCCTAAGGATCACATTCTGTTAGTCCATTATTTTTCTGTGAAAACCACATACCCGTGACCTTTGACTTGATTCTATGAAGATTGAAACTTTTAATTTTTTGTTATTTTTCTGAGGCCATCTTTGACATTGCAGTGACCTGGGCTATTTCGTGAAGGAACATATACACGCTTGGTTTCCATGGTAACTTAGCCTGTGGTTCTATTAAAAGATGTCCTGCTGCTGCGGAACCTTTGGATGCTGTTGGTTAAAAATTAAACAATATCCTGCCCACAGAAAGTCCTGGATATTCCTGTGGTCTCCGCCTCTCCCTGTATACTGAAGATGTACAAGACAAATGTGGTCAATGGATGGTGGACAGATGGCGGCCAAGACTTTGGGCGCAATGACCCCAGATTTGCACTAGGTGCGGTAGCGGGCGTGAAAAAAGATGTTTTACCTGCTGGCTGCAAAGGCTTTTTTTTTTGCGCTATGTCATCTGCCTCATTAATTATGCAGCCACAGGAAACACGCTGTCACGCTGGTGAGCGGCCTCTGAAACGCCCGCCACGCCATTACCTCACTGCTTCCTCACTCCTGGTGCCATATCTAAACTGCAGCCGTGCACACAGTGCTCAATGCTTGCAGCCCAGGACTGCTCCAGTGAGGACAGGGCCCCGAAAGACAAGAAGAATCCGGTGACTCATCAATGGAACGTCTTTCGGAGACCCGCCATGATAGCCTCCACCCCCTCTCTGGCTGCAGGAGGTCCAGCAACCTCACCACTCCGGCTTGGGAGGCGGTGGCAGAGGTGGGTCAGTGCCAATGCTGCACGGAAAAGGTCGGCCACCCAGTACCGAAAGAGGACAAATGATCTCATCCGCGCAGGCAGGGTAAGGCAACCACCTCATCACTCTAAACCCACACACTCACAAGCCCATCACACATTCACTGGCTCCTCACTCACTGCCAGTTCAAGGGACATCACCACTCACTTTCACACACACCATCACATCTCCATCTGGCCTCATCTCCTCTGGAGTCTCAGCCCTCACCAGCTTGAGGCCACTTGCACTGATCAACATGTGCCCCCACACACACCCTGGGATACCCCCCTTCCCCAGTACAGACCTCGTCCTGCTGCCTCTTCCCTTGCCTGAGGCCACTTCTCCCCCTTTCCCCAAGCAAGCCCTAGCCCTCCAGCCATTGAAAAGCCATCCCTGCCTTACGGCTAGTCTGGTAGGTAGAGACCTGCCCGTGAGTCCCCCCTAAAAGTGATGTGGTGCTGTCTGCGAATCCTGGCGCTGATGACTGCGAGTGCTGCCTGAAGTAAGGTGGGCAAACAAACCTCAAATTCCTGAGCAAAGTGCAGCTTGCCAGGTGCACGCCGCTTATGTGCAGTTGTGAAACACGTTGGTGTGCAATCGTGCCAATGTGCCCGGATGACCCAGCGAGGGGGGGGATGATTCCGGCAAGCAGGGCTTATAGTGAGATGCTAAAGTATTGAAATTTGGTTCCCGACGCGTGGCAGCGAGAAACGTGGCCCTGCCATCGACGGGTAGAGTGGACGATCATAAACTGGTTTCACGACGGCGTAAAACTGAATTTTGGCCTTCTCGCCATATTGTCCGTTCACAATGCCAAACATGCCCGCCATCAACCGGAGGGGGAAATTCCGCCCTTTGGCTAAAATTTCTTACTGGAAACATTTCCTTTGTTTTGTTTTTTTGTACATGTATGGCAGAGAAACGGAACATTCAGCCCAACTGTTCGATGTTAGTGTTAACACTCCACTCCTGTCTCCTCCCACCCTCTTCGTCCAACCTCATCAGCATAACCTCCTATTCCTTTCCCCCTTATTTGTTTATCTAGCTTCCCCTTAAAAGCATCCACGCTATTCATCTCAACTCCAAAAACTAGCCGCCCATTCTAATTCCAGCACCCGGTCTGTAGCCCTGCAGGTTACAGCGCGTCAGGTGCAGACCCAGGTGCCATTTAAATGAGTTGAGGGTTTCTGCCTCCACCACCAAACCCGGCAACGAATTCCAAACACCCACCACCCTCTGGGTGAAGACGTTTTTCCCCATGTCCCCTCTAATCCTTCTACCAATCACCTTAACTCTGTGCCCCCTGGTAATTGACCTCTCCACTAGGGGAAACAAGGCATCCCTGTCCACTCTATCGAGGCCCCTCATAATCTTGTGCACCTCAATCAAGTTACCCCTCGGCCTCCTCAGTTCCAAGGAAAACAACCCGAGCCTATCCAATCTTTCCTCATAGCTGCAATTCTCAAGCCCTGGCAACATTCTTGTAAATCTGCTCTGTACTCTCTCCAGAGCAATTATGTCCTTTCTGTAATGTAGCGACCACAACCATACTCAAAATTCCAGCGGTGGCCTATGTTTTACACAGTTCCAGTGTTACATCCCCGCTTTTGGATTCAATACCTCGCCCAATAAAGGAAAATATTCCATAAGCTTTCTTTACCACCTGTCCTGCCACCTTCAGAGACGTATATTATGCTCTAATCTTCTGAACATCTACCCTAACAAGCTCCTTTATAATTTAAAGATGTCTATTAGGTCACCCCCCAGCCTTCTTTTTTCTAGGGAAAAGAGCCTCAGTTTACTCAATGGCCAAAATGTAAAATCAATACACCCAGTCTTTTGCAGGGAAAAAGTTTGTGTAGGTAATTTCTACGGAAGGCCTGTCCTGGTCATCGATAAGACCACAAAATTTGAAGTTTACATGGTTAGAGATTTTAACAACAATTAGGGAACTAGCCCTCCAACATTCCAAAACAAGGACAAATTGTTAACGCAGAATGAACTACTCTGTCTAAATTCATGGTGATACCTCCTCAGTGACCACAACCATGTGTGTTCCATCAGCGTGGAATGTTTCCTTGTCTGTGGCAGCTTTGCCCTGTTCCGCCTCTTTACAGTCAAATCTGGTACTTGCTGAGACACTGGTTGAGGATGGGCCATGCAACCAGGTCTTAACTAAGCTGTAGTGCTAATGAGAGAAAATGGAGATATGGTGAGTTTAATTACAGACCATGAGAACAGCACAATGAACTTAGTGTTTTCATCACCTCAATCGACCAAGACCACAGCATTGATAACTATGTTCCTGTGGTTTATGACCCCCTTGATGGGGCAAACCTCAAACATCTGCAATTCCTTAGATTTACTAGTCAGTTTTTATAAGCCTTGTGAATAATCTCGGCATCTCTCTCTCCCACTTCCTTAATTTGAAAGCAAAGTTCTTAAATATTCCCTTGAATGCACTGCTAGGAACGTAGGAATTTCTAGACAAAGACAGACCAGGATTCATCTATTGCACCTTCCACTATCCTGGTAGTTCAGTGATATTTTGTTTTTATATTCGATCACGAGATGTGGGCGTCGCTGGCTAGGCCCGCATTTATTGCCCATTCCTAATTGCCCTTGAGAAGGTGGTAGTGAGCTATCTTCTTGAATCGCTGCCGACCATGTGGTGTAGGTACACCCACAGTGCTGTTAGGGAGGGAATTCCAGAATCTTGACCCAGTGACAGTGAAGGAACGGCGATATATTTCCAAGTCAGGATGGTGTGCGGTTGGGAGGGGAACTTCCAGGTGGGGGTGTTCCCATCTATCTGCTGCCCTTAACAATAATGGAGTTTTTGTCTAATTATGGTAATATTTCCCGACGGACCTACAGTGAAAGTCTTCCATCTCGTAAGATGATGGTTTGCGCCGTGGGGGTCAACTCTGTGTTAAGTATCTCCTGGTGTGCCCTCCCTGCAGCTATCTCTGCTGCATTTGCTGCTGAGGAAGACAGTGGGCTGAGAAGGTACATAATTCACTGGCCTCTGTTTTCTCTGGGCCCTCTTTTCGGCCAGCTGAGCTTTTTGTTTCTGCTTGTCTCTTCCAATAGCCTTCCAAACAGGTAGCCTCCAGAGGATACGGCTGTTAGCGACTGTCTCCCAGTTAGCAGTGTCAAGTGGGGCTGCCCTCAGAAATTTGTGATCATCCTTTGCCTCCTCCACGATAACATGCAAGCCGTCATCCTCACTAACAGATCTACTACGAACCCTGTCTCAGGGAAAATTGGAGTCAAACAAGGCCGTGTCAATGCACCAACTCTCTTCTCCATTTCCTTAGCTGCAAGACTGTACCTCAACCTCCAGCAAATTACCCACAGGCATGAAGAGAACCTACAGAACAAATGGAAAACTGTTCAATCTACACCGCATTTAATCCAAAACCAACACCGCTCCATCCTCAGAGCTTGAGTATGTAGATGACACTTGTGTGTGCTCACTCAGAAACTGAGCAATGGGCCATTGTCGATTCCTTCTCCAAAGCATTTGAGGAAATGGCCTTTCACAAAACACCCCAAAAACTAAAGTGCCCTTCCAACCAGATCCCACAAAACACCTCACCCCGTTAATGTAGATCACTGGTGAGATCCGGAAAAATGTGAACCATTTTCCATGTCTTGTCAGTGCCTTTTCGCTGAAGGCAGAAAAAGATGACAAAATTCATCATCATATCCAATGTGCCAGCTTAGCCTTCAACTGACTGAGGAAAAGGGTATTTGAGGAGCAGGATCTCAAATCCATGACTATGATCATAGTTTACCAAGTACCTCATGCTTTTGAGACTTGGACGACCTACAACAGGCACCTCAAAGCACTGGAGAAGGTCCTCCAAATCTGGTGGCAAGAAAAGCAGTGTCCTCTCCCAAGCCAACTTTCCCAGCGTCAAGGTGCTAATTGCTGAAAACCAGCTCATAATGGAACAGCTCTCATAATAAAAGCTTCCAGCTCCACTGACAGAGTGAATATGCATTTTCATTTCAAGCAGACTGCTTGTCAACGATAGACGGGGAATAGGTGCAGATCATTTTTCCTACCTTCAGAAGCAGGGTTTTTTTTTTTAAAGCAGCCAGATTTGCTAGTCCAATTAAATCAGTGCACAAAAAACATGGCTGCCAAAGGCATCTTTTTTGCATGTTTTTAAATGCATAATGGTACTTTCTCCATTGGGAAAAGTACTGTAATACATGCAAACTATTACACAATGCTGGTCAATGTAAGCATCACCTGACCTTTGCAAGACAAATTCATATGATGAATCACAGAGCTCAAAAAACAACTACATTATAAGACAGCACCCAATAGTGATACTGAAGTTGGCGATCAGTTAACTCAGTTGGCTAGATGGCTGGAGTGTGGCACAGAATGATGCCAACAGCATAGGTTCAATCCCTCTAACAGCTGTGATAGTTCATGGAGCCTGCCTGCCTTGCCCCATGCTTGATGTAGGATGGTGCCTCTCAAGCTAGATAACCAATTGTCTTTTTCTACTGGAGAGAGATGCCAATGGTCCTTTGTGGACTACACCAAACTACAAAAGCATTTTACACCAACCTTTCAGGATATTCCCAACTCCTCAGCAGGCTTTCCATTTTCTCCATGAACCCTCAACCTGTTGTGCTTTTAATGGGCTTCCAAAACCCCGCACACCCAGATGAAAATGGTGCGCGGGAGAAAATTCGATTTTCATCCTCCATTTAAAATGGGGAACCCGACCTCATTGGGGGAGGGTGTACATTTTTTACATGAGGCATTCCTGACCTGCAAAAAGGCCAGAGGAGAATGGCGTGGAGTCTGGGATGCAGAGGAAAATCAGATTTCCTCCAAAAAATAATCAAAGTGTGGCCGTCTGCGCACCTAAACGTGCCTCTGCACCCAGGCAGGAATTTGACCCCTGGTCTCATTCTGGTGAATCTGCGTCTTCTTCAAGGCCTGAGGTGTGGGACCCAGAAGGCAACACAGTTACTTCAAATGGGACTTTAGCAAGGCTGTTTAAAAAGGGAGGTAAATTAAAAAGAATTAGTACCAATGTTCAGAGACTTTAAAACTAGAGGCCATTATTTTGAAGCTCTTCATTAAAAGAACGAGGAAAGAAGTTATGCAAATCATTTTAGTCTGCAAGGTTATTGGGCCATGGGATGCCCAATCGGAAACAATGCAGAATCATTAGCAGATTTTGTAAGTGAAATGGATGAATTATTAAAAAACAAAAACTTGAAGGGATAGGAAGAGAGGAAAGGTGAATAAGATGAGGTGGAATGCTCCTTCAGATTGTACAATGGGTTGACTAGTGTGAAATTGCCTAATTCTACAATCAACAGTCATTTTCTGCTGTTGACCTATGGGACTCCTGCAGTTGTGCATCTGATCAGATCCATACTCAGTTTCTTTAGAAACTGTGTCTTGATCTAGGCTGGAGGATTAATGTATTATAGGAGCCGACTCTATGTACTATAGATGCACTATGTATTAATGTATTAGAGGAGCTGACTCTATGTATTATAGATGCACTATGTATTAATGTATTAGAGGAGCTGACTCTATGTATTATAGATGTACTATGTATTAATGTTTTATACAAGCTGACTCTATGTATTATAGATGCACTATGTATTAATGTATTATAGGAGTTGACTCTATGTATTATAGATGTACTATGTATTAATGTATTATAGGAGTTGACTCTATGTATTATAGATGTACTATGTATTAATGTATTATAGCAGCTGACTTTTAAAGGAGAAGGGCAGCTCTGAAGAAGTATCTTTGGTTCAAAGTGCTTTTCATAGACGTGTTCTATGCAGGAAGTCATTGGGCTTGACATGTATCTGCTTCCACCACACTCTCAGGCAGTGCATTCCAGATCCTAACCACTTGCTGCATAAAAATGTTTTCCCTCATGTTGCCTTTGCTTCTTTTTCCAATTACCATGAAACTGTCGCTTCTGGTTCTCAACCCGTCCGCCAATGGGAACAGTTCCTCCCTACCTACTCTGTCCAGACCCCTCATGGTTTTGAACACCTCTCTCTAACCTCCTCTCAACCTTCCCTTCTCCGAGGAAAACAATCCCAGCTTCTCCAATCTATCTACGTTACTGAAATCCTTCATTCCTGTGAATCTTTTTTGCACCCTTACTAAAGCCTTCACAACCTTCCTAAAGTGCGGTGTCCAGGACTTGGATACAATACTCCAGTTAAGGCTGAAACGGTGTTTTATAAAGGCTCATCATAACTTCAGAGTTGAGTTCCGAAGAAGAGTCATATTGAACTTCAAACGTTAACCCTGTTTCTCTCTCTGCAGATGCTGCCAGACCTGCTGAGACTTTGCTGAGCTTTTCCTGCACTTTCTGTTTTATTTCATCATCACCTTCCAAACCCATGACCAATACCATTTAGAAGGACAAGGGCAGCAGAGGCATGGGAACACCACCACCTGGAAGTTCCCCTCTAAGCCACTCACCATCCTGACTTGGAAATATATCCCCGTTCCTTCACTGTCACTGGGTCAAAATCCTGGAACTCCCTCCCTAACAGCACTATGGGTGTAGCTACACCACATGGACTGCAATGGTTCAAGAAGGCAGCTCACCACCACCTTCTCAAGGGCAGCTAGGGATGGGCAATAAATGCTGGCCCAGCCAGCGACGCCCACATCCCGTAAATGAATTTTAAAAACTCCCTCGCCTTTGTACTCTATGCCTCTAATAATAAAACCCTGGATTCCATACGCTTTCTAATTACTTCCTCCCTGCCCTGCCATCTTCAACAATTTGTGCACTTAGACCTCTCTGTTCCTGCAACCCCTTTCGAATTTAATATTGCTGGTCCTTCTTACCAACTTTAAATTTCATGTGCCACATATCTACCCACTTCATCCGCCCATCCATGTCCTCTTAAACCAAAGATAGGTAGGATAGTAAGATATGAAGAGGACACAAGGAGGCTACAAAGGGATATTGATAGGTTAAGCGAGTGGGTAAAGACCTGGCAAATGGAGTATAATGTGGGAAAATGTGAAATTGTCCATTTTGGCAGGAAGAATAAAAAAAGAAGCATTTATCTAAATGGTGAGAGAATGTAGAGCTCTGAGGTGCAGAGGGATCTAGGGGTCCTAGTGCATGAACTGCAAAAGGCTAACATGCAGCTACAGCAAGTAATTAGGAAAGCTAACAGAATGTTATCTTTGATTGCAAGGGGAATTGAATACAAAAGCAGGGCAGTTGTGCTTCAGTTATACTGGCCATTGGTAAGACCACATCTGGGGTATTGTGTACAGTATTGGTCACCTTATTTAAGCAAGGATGTAAATAGATTGGAAGCAGTTCAGAGAAGGTTTACTAGATTAATACCTGGATGGGCGGGTTATCTTATGAGGAAAGGTTGGACAGACTCAGCTTGTATCCGCTGGAGTTTAGAAGAGTAAGCGGTGACTTGATTGAAACATATAAGATCCTGAGGGGTCTTGATAAGTCTAATGTGGAGAGGATGTTTCCTCTTGTGGGAGAATCTAGTACTAGGGGCCATTGTTTAAAATTAAGGGGTCACCCATTTAGGACACAGATGAGGAGAATTTTTTTCTCTCAGAGGGTTCTGATTGCGTAGAACTCTCTTGCTCAAAAGTTGTTGGAAGTAGAGCCTTTGAATCTTTTTAAGGCAGGAGTAGATAGATTCCTGATAAGCAATGGGGTGAAAAGTTAATGAGGTTGGCGGGAGTATGGAGTTTAGGTTACATTCAGATTAGCCATGATCTCAATGAATGGCAGAGCAGGCTTGAAAGGCTGAGAGGCCTACTCCTGCTCCTAGTTTGTATGCTCGTATCCTCCTCACAATTCACAATGCTTCCAAGTTTTTGGCACCAGCAAATTTTGAAATTTTGCCCTCCAACCAAGCCTAGGTCATAAATATATATCAAGAAAACCAGTGGCCCCTGGGGAGCACCACTATGCACCTACCTCTAGCCTGAAAAACAACCGTTCACTACTACCCTCTGTTTGCTGTCACTCAGCCAACTTCATATCCATGCTGCCACTGTCCCTTTTATTTTGTGGACTTCAAATTTGCTGGCAAGCCTGTTATGTAACACTTTATCAAACACCTTATGGAAGTCCATAAACACAACGTCAACTGCATTGCACTCATCAACCATCCTTTAGTTTTAAACTTCCTGTAGATTACAATAACAGATTACCTTACATG
The DNA here is from genome assembly GCF_964194155.1 of Cetorhinus maximus. NCBI lineage: Eukaryota > Metazoa > Chordata > Chondrichthyes > Lamniformes > Cetorhinidae > Cetorhinus > Cetorhinus maximus. Next base: position 7,555,462 of record NC_135885.1, read on the forward strand.
TCACTGAATGAAGAGATATATTGTCGAAGCTTTTTTTTTGTCATTCAGCTAATGGTTGTTTGTGGGAGCTTGCTGTATGCAAATTAGATGCTGCCATAACTACACATGCCAGATAGGAATCAGTGGGTAACATTCTCATTTTGAGTCAGAAGGTTGTGTTCAAGACCCACTCCAGAAGGTTTGAACACCTAATCTAGGCCAACACTTACACTGCAGGACTGAGAGTGTGCCACACTGTCAAAATCAGGTCGGGCATTAAACCGAGGACGCCTCGGGCTGCTTAGGTAGACATAAAAGGTCCCAAGGGGCTATTTCAAAGAAGAGCAAGGGAGTTCTCCTTGGATTCCTGGCCAATATTAATCCCTCAATCAACATCACTAAAACAGATCACAGAATCACAGTGTAGAAGAGGCCCTTCGGCCCATCGAGTCTGCATCGACACGTGAGAAACATGTGACTTACCTACCTACTCCCATTTACCAGTACTTGGCCCATACCCTTGAGTGTTATGATGTGCCAAGTGCTCATCCAGGTACTTTTTAAAGGAAGTGAGACAACCTGCCTCCATCACCCTCCCAGGCAGTGCATTCCAGACCATCACCATCCTCTGGGTAAAAAAGTTTTTCCTCAAATCCCCCCTAAACCTCCTGCCCCTCACCTTGAACTTATGCTCCCTTGTGACTGACCCTTCAACTAAGGGGAACAGCTGCTCCCTATCCACCCTGTCCATGCCCCTCATAATCTTGTACATCTCGATTAGGTCGCCCCTCAGTCTTCTCTGCTCCAACGAAAACAACCCAAGTCTATCCAACCTCCCTTCATAACTTAAATGTTTCATCCCAGGCAACATCCTAGTGAATCTCCTCTGCACCCCCTCCAGTGCAATCACATCCTTCCTATAATGTGGCGACCAGAACTGCACACAGTACTCCAGCTGTGGCCTCATCAAGGTTCTATACAACTCCATCATGACCTCCCAACTTTTGTAATCTATGCCTCGATTGATAAAGGCAAGTGTCCCATATGCTTTTTTCACCACCCCACTAACATGCCCCTCTGCCTTCAGAAATCTATGGACACACACGCCAAGGTCCCTTTGTTCCTCAGAACTTCCTCGTGTCATGCCATTCATTGTCTACTTCCTTGTCAAATTACTCCTTCCTCACACTTTTCAGGGTTAAATTCTATCTGCCACTTATCTGCCCATTTGACACTCAACCTCACTGTTAACCACCCGGCCAATCTTTGTGTCATCCGCAAACTTACTAATCCTACCCCCAACATAGTCATCTATGCCGTTTATATAACTGACAAATAAAAGGGGACCCAGCACACATCACTGTGGTATGCCATTGGACACTGGCATCCCTCTGTCTCCCACAACTAAGCCAATTTTGAAACGACCTTATCAAATTACCCTGTATCCCATGTGCATTTGCCTTCTTTATAAGTCTCCCATGGGGGACCTTGTCAAAGGCTTTGCTGAAATCCATATAAACTACATCAACTACATTACCCTCATCTACACACCTGGTCACCTCCTCAAAAAATTCAATCAAACTTGTTAGGCATGACCTCCCTCTGACAAAGCCATGCTGACTATCCCTGATCAAACCTTGCCTATCCAAGTGGAGATAGATCCTTTCCTTCAGAACTTTCTCCGATAGTTTCCCTACCACTGACATGAGACTCACTGGCCTGCAGTTCCCTGGCTTATCTCTATAACCCTTCTTAAATAGCGGAACCACATTAGCTGTTCTCCAGTCCTCTGGCACCTCTCCCGTGGCCAGAGAGGAATTAAAAATTTGGGTCAGAGCCCTCGCGATCTCCTCCCTTGCCTCCCTCAGCAGACTGGGACACACATCATCCGGACCTGGAGATTTGTCCACTTTTAAGCCTGCCAACACCTCCAATACCACTCACTCCCTGTATCAATTTGCTTAAGAACCTCACACCTCTCCCCGAGTTCGATACCTTCATCCTCATTCTCTTGCGTGAAGATGGACGTGAAATATTCATTCAACACTCTAGCGATGTCCTCTGGCTCCACCCATAGATTGCTCCCTTGGTCCCTATGGGCCCTACTCTTTCCCTGGTTATCCTCTTCCCATTTATATACTTATAGAATATTTTGGGATTTTCCCTTGTTTTACCAGCCAGAGCTTTCTCATCTCCCCTCTTTGCTCTCCTAATTGCTTTCTTAAGCTCCACCCTGCACTTTCTGTACTCCACTAATGCCTCTGCTGATTTGCTTCCCTTGTACCTGCTAAAAGCCTCTCTTTTCCTTCTCTTCGTATCCTGAATATCTCTGGTCATCCGTGGTTCTCTGGGCTTGTTACTCCTTCCTATCACCCTAGAGGGAACATGTTGAACCTGTACCCTCCCCATTTCCTTTTTGAACACCCCCCACTGTTCCTTTGTAGATTTCCCCACAAGTAGCTGTTCCCAGTCTACCTTGGCCAGATCCTGCCTTATTTTACTAAAATCCACTCTCCACCAATCCAAAACATTCTTTTGCAACTTGTCGATTTCTTTGTCCATAACAAACTTAAACTGTACCATGTTGTGGTCGCTATCACTAAAATGCTCCCCCACCACCACCTCAGTCACCTGTCCGGCTTCATTCCCCAGAATTAGGTCCAGCAATGCGCCATCCCTTGTTGGATCCTCCACATATTGACCTAAAAAGTTCTCCTGTACACATTTCAAGAAATCCACTCCACCCAAGCCCTTAACACTATGTCTATCCCAATTAATGTTGGGAAAGTTGAAATCACCTAATATAATTACCCTATTGTTATTGTTTTTACACACCTCCATAAATTGTGCACATATTTGCTCCTCAATTTCCCGCTGACTACATGGGGGTCTATAATAAACACCTAATAATGTGACTGCCCCTTTTTTATTCCTAAGCTCTACCCACAAAGCTTCGTTCGATGCCCCCTCCAAGATATCATCTCTCCTTACTGCAGTAACTGACTCCTTAACTAATAATGCAATGTCTCCTCCTCTTTTACCCCCTCCCCTGTCTTGCCTGAAGATTCTATATCCCGGAATGTTGAGCTGCGAATCCTGCCCTACCCTCAACCACATCTCAGTGATGGCTACTATATCACAATTCCACATGTCAATCCTCACCCTTAACTCATCCGTTTTACCTGTAATACTCCTGGCATTAAAGTAGAGGCCATCCAGCCTTGCCTTACTCCCTTGAAGCTTAATGCAGCTGTACTCCTTCTGACTTGATTGTTTTACTGTATTATGATGTGTCCCTATTCTGCTAACATTCTGTGTCCCCTCCCCCTGCCGAATTAGTTTAAACTCCTCCCAACAGCACTAGCAAACCCGCCCGCAAGGATGTTAGTCCCACTCTGGTTCAGATGTGGACCCTCCCACTTGTACAGGTCCCACCTTCCCCAGAAACGGTCCCAGTGATCCAGGAATCTAAAACCCTCCCTCCTGCACCAACTCTTAAGCCACATGTTCATCTGCGCTATTCTCCTCTTTCTGAGCTCACTAGCATGTGGCACTGGGAATAACCCAGAGATTACAACCCAAGAGGTCCTGCTTTTTAGTCTACTACCTAACTCCCTGAATTCTTGATGCATGACCTCATCCCTCTTTCTACCTATGTCATTGGTACCAACATGTACCATGACCTCTGCCTTATCACCCTCCCCCTTCAGGATGCCCTGCAGCCGTTCAGTGACATCCCGGACCCTGGCACCAGGGAGGCAACATACCATCCTTGAGTCACGTTGACGGACACAGTCGCGCCTATCTGTTCCCCTGAATATAGAATCCCCTATTACTATTGCTCTTCCTCCCCTCCTGTACAGACAGGCTGCTTATGGTGCCAGAAGCTTGGCTTTGTCCACACTCCCTGGAGGAACCAGCACCCTCATCAGCCTCCAAAATGGAATACCGATTTGTGAGCGGGACCCCAGGGGTCTCCTGAACTACCTGCCTGTTTCTCTTGGACTGCCTGGTGGTCACCCATTCCCTTCCTTCCTCAAGTCCCTTCATCTGCGGTGTGACCACCTCTCTAAACGTGCTATCCACGATGCTATCAGACTCGCGGATGCTCCACAGTGTCCCCAGCCACCGTTCCAGCTCTGAAACCCGAGCTTCCAGGAGCTGCAGCTGGACACACTTCCTGCACACATGCTGGTCCCGGGCACTGGAAATGTCCCCGGCTTCCCACATGGAGTACGAGGAGCACACCACGGCTTTGTGCGCTCCTGCCATGACTTATCCCTTTAAATTAAACCTTTTAAGTCAATTACTCTAGGGCCCTTCTTTCCTGATCCTCGTTACTGTAGCGTATACAAACTGTAAACCACAAAAAGACCTTAAACTATAAGCGATCAAAGTAGTAAATACCTTACCCACTACTTACCAGTGATTCCTTTCCCTTGTAGCCTCTACTGCTGCAGCAGGGCAAGACCCATGCTCTGAAGACTTAAGAAGTTGGAGAGCAAGGAAAAAATGCAAAGAGCACTTTGTCCCCTATGTACCGAATTCCCACTTTGCACCAAATTGCCAATACCCGCTCTGGCTGTGCCCCACACAGGAAGTGCTCTATCCCCTGTTCATGGGCAAGCACACTGTAGTGTGCTTCTAGATAGTCCCTTTCTTAAATAGAGCTGAGGTGACACACCACTAATTTATCTGGTCATTTTCACATTGCTGTTTGTGAGGGTTTGCCTGCTTATGCTTCTTACATAAAAAAGCACTTCATTAACTGGAACCCACTTTGAGACATCTAATGATCATGAAAGGTGCTATATAGATTCAAGTCATTCTTTATTTTCTTGCTGAATAGCCAATGAACTACTTTTGAAGTCTGTTATGTCACCTGAATTATCACACGTGACCAAGTCGGGATCCCTGATATTTTGCAGAGGAATAGGAGAAGTTGTAGAACCTGATACTTGCTGCTGTGCAGTAAATGAATTGAGCCAACAGCTGTTAAAGATTTGGAATGACATTAAGCAAGTCCCCGGCTTGCTGTCACGCTTTTGGCTGCGAGGTCTAATGCTTTTATTACCAGTCAGAGATTAATCGCTTTTGTTTTTCAGAATAGATCAGATTGGCACAAGTTATTTATATCCTTGGACTTGAGCACACAGGTTATACACCAGCTTTCCCGAAGATACTGACCCATGCTTGGGCACAATTCCATGGATGACCTCCATTGACCTGCCCAACTGGCCAGGTTTCATGTTTTATCAAAATATTTGGCTACCACAGGCATCATTATCAAATGTCCTCAGATCTTCATACCCAGGTGCCACCATACCCAGTGGTAGCACTCCCGCTTCTATTTCTACTTCCCTCTCGCTATCTCTCTTTCTCCCTCTTTCACCCTTTCTTCCTCTTTCTCTTTCTCTCTCTCTCACTTTGCTTCTCTTTCTCTCTCCTCTCCCTAACTCTCTTTCTCTCTGAGTAGTTGCTAGTCTCAATAATGATGACCATGAATTCATCATTGATTGTTATAAAAACCCATCTGGTTCACTATTTTGTGGGGGAATCTAGTACTAGGGGCCATTGTTTAAAGTTAAGGGTTTAAGCTATCCTTTGGGGAAGGATATCTGCCATCCTTACCCAGTCTGACCTACATGTGACTCCAGACCTACAGAAATGTGGTTGATTCTTAACTGCCCTCTGAAGTGGCCTAGCAAGTCATTCAGTTCAAGGGCAATTAGGAATGGGCAACAAGGCTGGCCTTGCCAGCGACACCCACATCCCATGAAAGAATAAATTGTTCTCCTTTCCTTTCTCTTTTGCTCATCCTTTCTTTTTCTATATCCCTTTTGTTCTCCTTCTTTCTCACTCTCTCTTACTTCTGCTCTCTCCCCCTCTCTTTCTTTCTATCTCTCTCTCTTTCTCGCTCTCTCTTTCTCTCTCTCTCTCTCTTTTCTCTCTCTTTCTCTCTATTTCTTTCTTTCTCTCTTGGCGCACTTATGTACTTTCCAGTAGCGTTAGATCAAAATCCATCTGTTTGAAATATTGCAATGAAAGTGGTGAGAGGTTGGAAGAGTGATTACTGAGTCATTATAGGACATTTTCTCAAACCTCAACTAAGGGGCTCACAAAGGAATTTCTTACATTATTAATATTGCCTAGGATGGTCTCAGTGTTAATATACTGTATCACAGAACTGAAATCAACAAATGTTCTCAAATTCTCCCAACTGGCTGCTGTGATTTCAGTGGAAATTCCCAATCAAATTCATAAAGCTGTGTTCGCTAATCTTGTGCTGACATTTCAACAGAAACTTCCTGGTATCAGACTCCTACTCAAAACTGTGGAGCTCGTAATTACATTTCTGTCTTCCTCCAGGTGCTTTTCTGTTCACCGTTAAAACAAATAGTTTTCATATGCCTCTCGGCACCTCCATTTTAATCAGTTCACCGCTGATGCCTTCAGTTGCCTCAGTTCTAAGCCCAGGGATTCCTTCCCTAAGCCTCTCCGCCTCTCTACCTCACTTTCCCTTCTCTAAGACGCTCCTCCAAACCTACCTCTTTGACCAAGCCTATGGCTATCTTCCCAAATAATCCCTTCATGTGACATGGTGCCAAATTTTGTTTTATAACGCCTTTGTGAAGCACTGTGGGGCGGTTTAATACATTGAAGGTGCTATATAAATGCAAGCTGTTGTTGAGAAGCGCCTCCTGCGATCTGAAACCTACGCCCTTAAACCTGCCATGAACTGAAGTAGAGATACCCAGGATTAATGATGACCTGCTTTGCATTAGTTAATGGAGACCCTGAGGATCTCCCAATGGTCTCCTTATTCCTTTCAAAGGCAAGAAAACACCACGCTGTTAGACCATGAAAGAAAGCTTTAGATTTATGTGGTGTTTTTCACAAACTCATGATATCGCAAAGTGCTTTACAGCCACTGAAGTACTTTTGAAATGTAGTCGCTGTTGTAATGCAGGGAAACGTAGCAGCCAATTTGTGCACAGCAAGCTCCCACAAAGAGAAGTTTGATAAAATGAGCGAATAATTTGATTTAGTGATGTCGGTTGAGGGATAAATATTCAGTAGGACAACAGGGGAAACTCCACTACTCTTCTTTGAAATGGTGGGCATGGGATCTTTTATGTGCATCTGAGAGGGCCTAGGTTTAACGTTTCATGCGATAGACAGCCCCTCTGACAGTGCAGCATTCGTGCAGTACTGCACTTGGAGTGTCAGCTTAGATTACAGGCTCAAGTCTCTGGAGTGGACCTTGAACCAAAAACCCTTACATAGGATGAAATGGGATGTAGGGATTAGAAAGAGGCCATTCAGCCCAACCAGTCCATGCCACTGGTTATGCTCGACTCGAGCCTCCTTCCATCTTTCCTTAACCCTTCTCCATCATTGATCAGAGGCGAGACTGAGCCACAGCTGACAACTTTGGAATGCACCTATTAACTTAAAAAGGAATTAAAACAGTTTAGCCTTCCTACAGGCAGATGTCACTCTTTTTACTGCTCCTGTGGTAAGTTGCTCTCGCACCATTGCGTTCCCCTCTCGTGGTTAAACCGTCTTGCAAATCTGAGCAGGGAATGCCTTAAGTGGTATCAAGTCAGAGTTCAAGTCTGCAGACCCATTAATCTGCACTGTTATGACAAACTTGTAACCCTTCCCCAGACATAGACAGTGGAAGTATTTCCTTATGACGTGAACAGAGTCTTGATAAGAGTTTCATCAACTTCGATACAGGAGGATTTGTCGAGTCAAAGATTCGTCACTAGATTCTGTCTATAGGTGACTCACCACAGACTTCAGTTGGAGATCCATCTATCATTTGGAAGCACGCATTTAGCACCGTGATGACCATTTAATGTCAACTGTTGAATGTGTTATTGGTGGTGCTAGTTAATCAAAACTCAATGATGTGCTAGTCAAATACACATCATGCTTTTCTGAAGGAAGCTACAGACCAAATGATACATCGTCTCATATCTATCAGTGAATAGGAAGTTGTCTTACAGAAGTTGTCTTACAGGATATGCCGAAATCCATCCCCAGCTTTCACTGTGAGGGGGAGTGAACCTAAGTCTAGCTTAATTCAGAGCGAAACATTCAATGATATCTGTTGTATGGGATGTGAGCCAAACTGATCAGAAGCTCAGAATAACCCAAATTTTGTGTTGCCTTGAGGATATCTGTTCCTTCCCAAATAAATTATAACAGTGGCTACACTTCAAAAAGTGCTTCATTGCTGTAAAGCGCTTTGGGGTGTTCTGAATTCATGAGAGGTGCTTTGAAATGGAAGTCCTTGTTTTCCATAATAATAAAAGCAAAACACTGTGGATGCCGGAAATCTGAAACAAAAACAGAAAATGCTTGAAAATCTCAACGGGCCCGGCAGCATCTGTGGAGAGGGAAACAGTGTTAATGTTTCGAATCCCTACGACTCTTCTTCAGATTTAAAGAGAGGTAGAAATGCGACAGATTTTATACTGTTTAGGAGGGGGTGGAGCAGGTGGAGCAAAATAGAAGGTCAGGGATAGGTGGGACAACAACGTCATGGACACAGGACAAAGGGAGGGATAATGGCAGTGTTAAAGACTAAAGGAGGTGTGATAGTAGCATAAAGGTAAGATAGCAGAATGTGTTAATAGCAGAACAAGGGTCCGTGCTCTGTGAAAGCAAAAGTGAACAAGTGACAGATGGCCCTTTGGGTGGGAGGAGTGGGGACAAAGATTGGATTTTAAAAAAGGGGTCAAGTTGGAGGAGAGAGTTCATGGTCTGAAGTTGTTGAACTCGATATTGAGTCTGGAAGGCTGTAAAGTGCCTAGTTGGAAGATGAGGTGCTGTTCCTCCAGTTTGCGTTGAGCTTCACTGGAACAATGCAGCAGGCCAAGGGTGGACATGTGGGCATGAGAGCAGGGTGGTGTGTTGAAATGGCAAGCGACAGGGAGGTCTGGGTCATGCTTGTGGGCTGAGCGAGGGTGTACTGAAAAATAGTCACCCAGTCTGCATTTAGTATCCTCAGTGGAGACCACATTGGGAGCAGCGAATGCAGTAGGACAAATTGAAGGAGGTGCAAGTGAAGCACTGCTTCATCTGAAAGGAGCGTTTAAGGCCTTGGACGGTGAGGAGGGAGGAGAGAGGAGGGAGGAGGTAAAGGGGTGGGTGTTGAACCTTCTGCAATTGCATGGGAAGGTGACGTGGGAAGGGGATGAGGAGTTGGGGGTGATGGAGCAGTTGACCAGGGTGTCACAGAGGGAATGGTCCCTACGGAATGCCGACAGGGGGTTGAGGGGAAGATGCGTTTGGTGGTGGCATCATGCTGGAGTTGACGGAAATGGCGGAAGATGATCCTTTGAATGCGGAGGCTGGTGGGGTGAAAAGTGTGAACAAGGGGGACACAATGAATGGCTCGGGTCTGGGATGCACTGCCTGGAAGTGTGGTGGAGGCAGGTTCAATCGAGGCACTCAAGAGGGCATTAGACAGTTATTTGAATAGAAACAATGTGCAGGGGTACGGGGAAAAGGCAGGGCAATGGCACCAGGCCATAATGCTCATTTGGACAGCTGATGCAGACGCGATGGGCCAAATGGCCTCCTTCTATGCCTGTGATTCTGATTCTATCATGGTTTCTGGGAGGGCGGGGAAAGGGTGAGGGCAGAGGTGCGGGAGATGTGTCGGACACAGCTGAAGGCCCTGTCAACCAAAGTGTGGGGGAGCACTTGGTTCAGGAAGAGTGATGTCAAAAGCACCGTTTTGGAAGGGAGCATCAGTGAAACAGATGCAACTCTTCGAAGGAACTGGGAGAATGGGATGGAGTCCTTGCAGGAAGCGGGGTGTGAGGAGCTGTAGTCAAGGTAGCTGTGGGAGTTGGTGGGCTTTTAACGAATATTGGTAGACAGTCTATCACTAGAAATGGAGACAGAGAGGTCAAGGAAGGCAAGTGTCAGAGATGGACCATGTGAAGGCTAGAGAGGTGAGAGAGTCCTTGTTTTCCAATTAGATCGGCCTTTTCCTTTGAACACTGCCTTTGTGTACAGCCAGAATGTTAATCTGTATACCACAGCATACATCAGGCAGACAATAAGCACGTAAATCGACACTGATTTTTCAGCAGCAAATTGACCTAGAGCATTAACCCTACGATTAATTCCTACAAGTATTTAGCCAATATCCCCTTTGCCTGTGTGCCTCGCCCGACTTTAGTGCAACACTGTCACCTGAGGGAGATGAGTGACTTCAGTTATGTGGCGGGACTGCAGGAGCTGGAATTATTCTCCTTCAAGCTTTGAATGTTTTGCTAGAATAAATAAAGAAAAACTGTTTCCACCAGCAGGAAGGTCAGTAATCCAGAGAACACGGATTTAAGAAAATTGACAAAGCATTCCAGGGTGTGGGAGGGTGAGTGGGTTGCAGTGGGGGTGGGGGTGAAGAGGAGAAATCTTTTTATGCTGCAAGCTGTGATGACCTGAAATGCATTGCGCTGAAAATGTGGTGGAAGCAGATTCAATAGTAACTTTCAAAAGGGAATTAGATAAATACTTGCAAAGGAAAAATGTACAGGGTGATGGGTGAGTTGTGGGGAAGAACAGGAGGTGGGACTAATTGGAGAGCACTTTCAAAGACCCAACATGGGTATGGGAGCCCACTGAAATGGCCAATCAAGTCACTCAGTGTTTTAAAAACTGCCACTAAAAACTGTACGAGGAATAAAACTGGACAGACCAGCTAGCATTGGAATCAGAGAAGACACTTTCAGTCCAGTTGGCCATGAAGAGCCCTCTTCTGGGGACTGTGCCAACATTAGGAGAACTGCCAACATGCTAGTCTAGCAACAGCCTGGTATAGTTATACTCACATAGTCATACCTATGAACCAACATCCCAAACTCTATACCATACCTGCCCCAGGGGCAGAACACAGCAACCAGAGCTGGCAGCTTGATGGTATGTGGTCTGGAGGGAGTGGCCACGCTAGTCCTTAATATTGACTTCAGATTCCATGAAGTCTCCTGGCATCAGGTCAAATATGCTGCTGATTCCTGCCTACTGCCCTGCCCGGCTGGTGAACCAGTATTCCTCTCTGTTGAACACAACTTGGAAGGAAAACTAAGGTAGAACGTACTCTGGTTGGGAACTTCAATGTCCATCACCAAAAGTTCCTCTTTGCATCACTGCTGGTGACTCCTGAAGGACAGAGCTGTCAGACTGAGCCTGCGGCAGGTGTTGAGAGAACCAACAACAGAGTGAAACCCATTGACCTCGTCTTCATCAGTTTACCTGTCGCAGATGCATATGCCCATGACTGTATGGGTAGGAGTGGCCACAACACAATCCTGGTGGAGATAAATGTCATCTTCACACTAAGGACGCACTTCAAAACAGGTCCAGCAGCTCAAAACTGGGCATCCATGAGACACTGTGGACCATCAGCGGCAGCAGAATTGTATTCAACCACAATCTGTAACCTCATGGCCCAACATACTCCTCACTCTACCATTACCAGCAAACTGGGGGCCAACACTAGGAGGCTGGAAGAGCATGTCAGGAGCAGCACCATATTATACATGAAAATGAGATGCCTTGTGAAGCTACAATGCATGCTAAACCTCAGAAGCAGCATACTATAGGCAGAGCTAAATGGTCCCACAATCAACAAGTCAGATCAAAGGTTTGCAGTTCTGCCACATCCAGTTGTCGACAATTAAGCAACTAACAGCAGGGGGAGCCTCCATTTACATTGCCATCCTCAATAATAGCAGAGCCTAGTGTGTGAGTGGAAGATTGTTTCTACTTGAGGAGAAGATAGCTAATGACTCAAAAAAACACGAGACTTGTATAAAGCCATCATCCTACATATTCAAAATTGAACAATTCCACATAATTAGCACCTGAGCTTCATGAGCTAAGGAAGTATTCTCTACTCCAGAAGGCTCTGGATGCTCAGGCATTGAGTATATTCAAGGCTGAGATAGATTTTTGAACTCTAAGGCAATCAAGGGTTATGGGAATAGGGAAAGAAAGTGGTGTTGAGGTTGAAGACGAATCATGATTTTATTGATTCACAGAGCAGGCTCGAGGAGCCATATAGCCTATTGCTGCTCCTATTTATCATTTATCTCATTTCCAATTCCACATATGTCATTACATTGGGCCATGGTACAAAAGTTGACTCATCCAAAAGTCTTTTACATACTGAAACTGTGCAAGTAATGCATATCAAAGATGACACTGTAACCTCTTATTAACTGGTATTTTTTTGTATCATCTTCAGGTTCATTGTTTCTGTGTATTCTTTTACTTTTAAATAAACCTGACTATTCATTTTAACCTGAATGTTATACTTTCGTGGTGTGGTATTTACCATCTTCTGAAGAAAATAGGAGAACATGATGGGTTTCCCTATTTAGTAAAAGCAAAACACTGTGGATGCTGGAAATCTGAAATAAAAACAGAAAATTCTGGAAAAACTCAGCAGGTCCAACAGCATCTATGGAGAGAGAAACAGAGTTAATGTTTCGAGTTCATATGACTCTTCTTCAGAGCTAAAGAGAAGTTGGAATTTACACTGTTTAATGGAGCAGGTGAAGCTCGATAGAAGGTCAGTGACAGATGTGGGCTAAGGAGAGATTGAAAAATATGTCATGTACACAAGACAAAGGGAGTGTTAATGGTAGCAGTGGGGGCTAAAGAATGTGCTGATAGTGGTATAAAGGTAAGTAAGCAGAATGTGTGAATAGCAGGACAAGAGTCCCACTCCATAGAGACCATTCCCTCTGGGGCACCCTGATCCACTACTCCATCACCCCCAATACCTCATCCCCTTCCCATGGCCCCTTCCCATGCAATTGCAGAAGGTGCAACACCTGACCCTTTACCTCCTCCCTCCTCACCGTCCAAGGGCCCAAACATTCCTTTCAGGTGAAGCAGTGCTTTACTTGCACCTTCTTCAATTTAGTCTACTGCATTCGTTGCTCCCAATACGGTCTCCTCTACATTGGGGAGACCAAATGCAGACTGGGTGACTACTTTGCGGAACACCTTCGGCCTGTCCACAAGCATGACCCAGACTTCCCTGTCGCTTGCCATTTCAACACACCACCCTGCTCTCATGCCCACATGTCCGTCCTTGGCCTGCTGCAATGTTCCAGTGAAGCTCAACGTAAACTGGAGGAACAGCACCTCATCTTCCGACTAGGCACTTTACAGCCTTCCGGACTTAACATTGAGTTCAACAACTTCAGACCGTGAACTCTCTCTTTTATCTTCACCCCTTTTTTAAACCCTTTTTAAAATGTATTTATATTTTTTGTATTTACTTATTTTTATTTTTATTCATTTATTCATTGTTTTATCCCTTTTTATCCATTTCTATCCCTTTTTCCTAATCACTACCCCTAACCCCCCACCCCATCCCCAAAAGGGCCATCTGGCACTTGTTCCATATTGTTCTTTCACAGAGTGCTCATCCTTGTTCTGCTATTAACGCATTCTGCTTTCTTATCCTTATACCACGATCAGCACTTTCTTTAGCCCTTATCACTACCATTAACACTCCCTTTGTCTTTTTGTCCATGACATCTTTGTCAATCGATCCTTAACCCCCACCTATCACTGACCTTCTATCCAGCTCCACCTGCTCCAACTTCCCCCACTTTAAACGGTATAAATTTCATCACATTTCTACCTCTGTTTAGCTCTGAAGAACAGTCATACGGACTCGAAACGTTAACTCTGTTTCTCTCTCTACAAATGCTGTCAGACCTGCTGAGTTTTTCAACCATTTTCTGTTTTTACCCCTATTTAGTAACTGGTGGAAGAGAGTTAACACGGAATTATTAGTCCTGTTATGTACTCTCCATTAATAGCCTGCATTTATTTAAAATTCATTCACGGGATGTATGATGTGGGCCAGCATTTATGGCCCATCCCTAGTTGCCCTTGAGAAGGTGGTGGTGAGCTGCCTTCTTGAACTGCTGCAGTCCATGTGGTGTAGGTACACCCAATGTGCTGTTAGGAAGGGAATTCCAGGATTTTGACCCAGCGACAGTGAAGAAACGGTGATATATTTTCAAGTCAGGATGATGAGTCACTTCGGGGGGTACCTCCAGGTGGTGGTGTTCCCATGTGTCTGCTGCCCATGTCCTTCTAGATGGTAGTGGTCGTGGGTTTGGAAGGTGCTGTCTAAGGAGCCTTGGTGAATTCCTACAGTACATCTTGTAGATGGTACACACTGCTGCTACTGTGCGTTGGTGGTGGAGGGAGTGAATGTTTGTGGATGTGATGCCAATCAAGTGGGCTGCTTTGTCTTGGCTGGTGTCAAGCTTCTTGAGTGTTGTGGGAGCTGTACTCATCCAGGCAAATGGGGAGTATTCCATCACCTCCTGACTTGTGACTTGTAGATGTCGGACAGGCTTTGGGGAGTGAGGAGGTGAGTTGGTCACCGCAGGACTCCTAGCTTCTGGCCTGCTCATGCAGCCACAGTACTTTTGTGGCTAGTCCAGTTCAGTTTCTGGTCAATGGTAACACCCAGGATGTTGATAGTGGGGGATTCAGTGACGGTAATGCCATTGAACATCAAGGGGCGATGGTGAAATTCTCTCTTATTGGAGACAGTTATTACCTGGCACTTGTATGGCATGAATGTCACTTGCCACTTGTCAGCCCAAGCCTGGATGTTACCCAGGTCTTGCTGCATTTGGACATGGACTGCTTCAGTATCTGAGGAGTCGTGAATGGTGCTGAACATTGTGCAATCATCAGCGAACATCCTCCATACTGACCTTATGATGGAAGGAAGGTCATTGATGAAGCAGCTGAAGATGGTTGGGCCGTGGACACTAACCTGAGGAGCTCGTGCACTGATGCCCTGGAGCTGAGATGACTGACCTCCAACAACCACAGCCATTTTCCTTTGTGCTAGGCATGACTCCAACCAGCATAGCGTTTTCTCCCTGATTCCCATTGACTCCAGTTTTTCTGGGGCTTCTTGATGCCACACTCGGTCAAATGCTGCCTCGATGTCAAGGGCAGTCACTTTCACCTCACCTCAGAGGGGGGAGTATTAATTCACTGGAGACTTGGTTTTCCTTGAGAAACCTTTGTGAAGTCAGCAGAGTTGGAGCTGTGAACTGCAATAAATCAACATTTAATGATGGCATAAGTTCTGTGATTGAGAACATCCTAAGGTTTCCATGAATGAACCTTATCACATCCTATCCCTATCTCCTCATTTTCCTTTGCTTGCCTTAAACCAAGAATTCTTTGCTACCAATGTTATTCCTTTGCCAATAAAAGACTAAATCCATTTTGTTGCAAGTTAACATTAGAAACTCGTTGCCCACACTTTTACTCTATGAAAAACCAGTTCAATTAATAGGTACAGTTTCATGACTCATCATAGTAAGACAAGACCATTTAAATTATTTGCCTAAGGGTTAAATTATGGTAAGCCAACTCCCTTGCATTTTCGGCTTGAGGTAGGTAGGGTTTGCACAACACTCTCAGTAAACAAACATATTATTCAGAAGCACCCTGAATTCCATTTCAAACCCAAATATTAAGTTGCCACCAACCTTGAAAAGCAATCTGCAGGGCAGAGATGGGGAGTGGAGGAAGATGAGGGGAAGACGAGGTTTGCAATTCCAAAATATTACCCCAGCCAAGAAAAAAAAGTGTATTGATGTTTCACACCTCACGTTTCATAGATAATGAATTACTTGAAATGTTGTATGTGTGAGCTAAATTGGCACTCATTTTTGTACACAGGACAATCCACAAGCAATACTGAGGTGATGAGCCACTTATTTTAAGAAATTCATTCTTCACATGTGGGTGCCCCTGGGAAGGCCAGCATTTATTGTGCATCACCAGATGTCCTTAAGAAGGCCTTTTGGAACAACTGCAGTCCGTATGGTGAAGCTGTTCCCACAATACTGTTAGGTGGAGAGTTCCAGGTAGAGATTTCTAATTGTGCTGCTGAGGAAAAGGTGTTGCCCTGTACATTGTTCTTCAAAAATTGCCGTTGGCCCATTGACATGTAGCAAAAATCACTGAAACAGGTAAATGGGCCTGATCTTCAAAAGGTTCACCCTGAGACAATGCTGCACTCCCTCAGTATTATATCAGAGTGCAGCCAACATTACAATGTCAAAGCTTGAAGTGTTCAGACAGGAGTGTTCTACCGAATGAGCCAAGCTGACACCTAACAGAGGCTCTATTGGCAAATGTAAATTACTGTTGAGTTGCAAATTGAGTAATAAGCTTAGTGGGATCCTGTGCTCCATTAATTGGCTAGTTAAATATTCGAAGGGTGTGAAAGAGAGTGGAGGAAATTTTCAAACTACCCAAGGTCGCCTTAATGTAATAACAAGTCAAGCTTGGTTTAAGAATCTTTTCAAAGAGGAGGTGTGTAATTATAAGGCTTCTTGTGTGTTTTGGCATAATAATAGATTGCAATTGGAGATAATACAGATTGTCAGAATGTGGAAAGCGTGATGGAGGTTAAGAGTTCCATAGTTTCAAAGTTCTTGGAAAGGGTGCAGTTCTGTGTGCAGTTCTGGTCGCCTAACTACAGGAAGGATATCAGTAAGATTGAGAGAGTGCAGAGAAGATTTACTAGGATGTTGCCGGGTCTTCAGGAGTTAAGTTACAGGGAAAGATTAAACAGGTTAGGACATTATTCCTTGGAGCGTAGAAGAATGAGGGGAGATTTGATAGAAGTTAACAAAATTATGAGGGGTATAGACAGAGTAAATGCGAGTAGGCTCTTTCCACTTAGATTAGGAGAGATAAACACAAGAGGACATGGCTTTAGGGTGAAAGGGGAAAGGTTTAGGGGGAACATTAGGTGGAACTTCTTCACTCAGAGAGTGGTGGGAGTGTGGAACGAGCTGCCATCTGACATGGTAAATGCGGGCTCACTCTTAAGTTTTAAGAATAAATTGGATAGATACATGGATGGGAGAGGTCTGGAGGGTTATGGACTGGGTGCAGGTCAATGGGGCTAGCGGAATAATATTTCGGCACAGACTAGAGGGGCCAAATGGCCTGTTTTTCTGTGCTGTAGTGTTCTATGGTTCTATGGTTCTATGGTTCTATGGTGAGTTGGCATTGGCAATAAGTCTAATATAAAATCAAAGAATCAGAGAGTGGGAAGGGCTTTTGGGGCAACATATTTGGGGCTTAGGAGAAACTGGAGAAGTTAAGGGGAACAATGTCCATCCAGACAATAAAGTCAAATTGATGACCATGAGGAAACATTAGCATAGTGGTTTTGTTACTTGACTAGTAATAATAGGACCTGGACTAATAATCCAGAGGGCATGTGTCAAAATCCTACCATGGCCCATTGAGAATTTGAATTCAGAGAATCACAACAGCACAGAAGGTCATTTGGTCTGTCAAGCCCATGCCAGCTCTCTGCAAATGCAAGTCAGCTGGTCCCATCCCTTGCTCTTTTCGCAAACCCCTACAATTATTTCCCGTCAGTTGATTATCCAATCCCCTTTTGACAGCCACGATTGAACCAGTCTCCTTTACCATCTCAGGCAGTGCAGTCCAGTTCATAAACACTCGCTGCACAAAATAGTTTTTCCTCATGTCACTTTTGGTTCTTTTGCCACTTAGAAGCAAGAACAGGAGTAGGAGGAGGAGAAGAGTCAAGGGTTATGGGGAACAGGAGGCAAAGTGGAGTTGAGGCAAAGCTGAGATCAGCCATGATCTTATTGGATGGCACAGCGGGCTTTAGGGGTCGTATAGTCTACTCTGTAGAGTAAAGGGTTAACATCAGAAGCTCATGATTCAAATGTAATGATGATGCAATTTGACATGATTGAGTAACAGAAATCTTGAGGGACTAGAACTTATAACCTCATGCAGAGATCGCAATATCTACATAATAGCTGTACATAAAAAGTAATGGTTTTAACAAACTATAGACTCAAGCAGCTTACTTTGGGAGAATAGACAAGCCCCAAAGAACCCCATCTAGACCCTGAACACACGACAAAACATGGTGGCAGCAGACAGTGAGTAAAAGACCCAGAAAAAACTCTAAGAAGCAGCTACAGGCCTGGCAAGTCAATAGATTTTTAAAAGAAGGACAAAAGGAACAGATTCAAAACTCACCAAAAAGTCGGAGCATCGCAGATGCAGCAGATGCAAGCTGAGACACAGACGCAGGGTCCAGACAAAAGTGAGCACTAACAAGAATCAATAAGCAACAAAGCAACACCAGTGAAGCAGCAACAATTCCAGTGCTCAGTAGAAGCATGGAACCCACACTATCGCTCCCAGAACCATTCCAGAGCGCTGAAGGCTCGCAACAGGCTCAGCACTGGAACAACTGGAGAAACAGGTTTTCCAGATATAGAACTGCTTCTGGTTTGCACAAAAAAAGAACAAATCAGGTCAGTACATGACTCTACGCAGTTGGAGCTATTGCCGCTGTCATAATAGCGAAGCAGGGGGTCGATGAGACTTCAACCTCTCATGAAGAAGCCCTGCAAACGTTTGATTCCTATTTCAGCGTTCACAAAAATTTAATTATAGAAAGGAGAAAATGTAATAAGCAAAGAACAGGCGAGAGCATGGGTACGTTCATTAACAATCTATCCAGGCTGGCAGAAAACTGTGACTTTGGGATATTGAGGGATGAAGTGATTCATGATCAAATAGTAGTTGGGGGTCTTATATGAAGCTCTATCAAATCTCTTACAGATGAGAGAGGATATAACTCTAGTCAAGGCAATACAAATTACAAGACAAACTGAGCTCACAAAACAAAATAGAGCATTTGTTCATGGAAAAGGCGAGCTTCCATGGACAAGAATGAGTGCGACTGTTCAGTATGTGGGCCTTAAGAAGAAAGCAGGCCAGAGCAGAAGCCCACAAAAATGGGGCAAAGCGTGCCAGCCACCATTGTGAAATGATCTCAGTGTGGTGGAAGAATGCCCACCAGGCAGAGCAAAGTGCCACCATTGTAGAGAAACAGGACATTTTAAAACCATCTGCCAGTCTAAAACACTGACAACATGCAAAAAGGAAAAATTATTAAAGCCAAACCCCACATACAAGAAGTAGAATGGCCACAGAGAAAGGGAACAGCTTTCCAAGGGAAAGTAAATGAAATGGAAAATAAATGCAGGAGTATTAAACTCGAAGTGGATGGACACCCCACAGCATTTAAATTAGACACCGTGGCGGGGGCTTCTGCCTTATTTGACAAAGTAAATTGGCTTAAGCACATTACATGACAGCCTTCATCTATTGAGTTACAGGGTCCAGGTGGATAAGACATGACAAAATTGAAGCACAAAGATAGAGAAATCATTGAACCCCTGTATGTCATCCAGAATCAAGAATCTTCTTCACTAAACAGGAAGGCATGCTTAAAATTGAAGCTAATCTATAAAGTTGATAAAGTTGCTGAGGAGCATTATGGCAGCACATTCAGGAATGAATTTCCAAGATTATTTACAGGCTTGGGAAGACCGAAGACCAAGTGCCACAGAACCCTAAGAGCTAATGCTAAACCAATTTTCCTCTTCACACTGAGGAAAGTCCCTTACCCACCCTTGGTCAAATGTCAAGGGTGAAATTGAGGAAATGCAACAGCAAGAGGTTATCTCACCAGGAACCATGCCAACAAAATGGTGTTCAGGAATGGTCACAGTCCCAAAGCCAAAGACCTCTATAAGATTCTGCCTGGATTTAACTCAACACAAATCACAGAATCACACAGAAACACACAGTGCAGAAGAGGCCCTTCGGCCCATCGAGTCTGCATCGACACGTGAGAAACACCTGACCTACCTACCTAATCCCATTTACCAGCACTTGGCCCATAGCCTTGAATGTTATGATGTGCCAAGCGCTCATCCAGGTACTTTTTAAAGGATGTGAGGCAACCCGCCTCCACCACCCTCCCAGGCAGAGCATTCCAGACCGTCACCACCCTCTGGGTAAAAAAGATTTTCCTCACATCCCTCCTAAACCTCCTGCCCCTCATCTTGAACTTATGCCCCCTTGTGACTGACCCTTCAACTAAGGGGAACAGCTGCTCCCTATCCACCCTGTCCATGCCCCTCATAATCTTATACACCTCAATCAGGTCGCCCCTCAGTCTTCTCTGCTCCAACAAAACCAACCCAAGTCTATCCAACCTCTCTTCATAACTTAAATGTTTCATCCCAGGCAACATCCTGGTGAATCTTCTCTGCACCCCCTCCAGTGCAATCACATCCTTCCTATAATGTGGTGACCAGAACTGCGCACAGTACTTCAGCTGTGGCCTCACCAAGGTTCTATACAACTCCAACACGACCTCCCTACTTTTGTAATCTATGCCTCGATTGATAAAGGCAAGTGTCCCATATGCCTTTTTCACCACCCCACTAACATGCCCCTCTGCCTTCAGAGATCTATGGACACACACACGCCAAGGTCCCTTTCTTCCTCAGAACTTCCTAGTGCCATGCCATTCATTGAATACTTCCTTGTCAAATTACTCCTTCCAAAGTGTATCACCTCACACTTTTCAGGGTTAAATTCCATATGCCACTTATCTGCCCATTTGACCATCCTATCTATATCATACTGTAGCCCAAGGCACTCAACCTCACTGTTAACCACCCGGCCAATCTTTGTGTCATCTGCAAACTTACTAATCCTAACCCCACATAGTCATCTATGTCGTTTATATAAATGACAAATAATAGGGGACCCACCACACATCACTGTGGTACACCACTGGACACTGGCTTCCAGTCACTAAAGCAGCCTTCTGTCATAACCCTCTGTCTCCTACAACTAAGCCAATTTTGAATGGACCTTATCAAATTACCCTGTATCCCATGTGCCTTTGCCTCCTTTATAAGTCTCCCATGTGGGACCTTGTCAAAGGCTTTGCTGAAATCCATATAAACTACATCAACTGCACTACCCTCATCTACACACCTGGTCACCTCCTCAAAAAAGTCAATCAAATTTGTTAGGCATGACCTCCCACTGACAAAGCCATGCTGACTATTCCTGATCAAATCTTGCCTCTCCAAGTGGAGATAGATACTCTCCTTCAGAACTTTCTCCAATAGTTTCCCTACCACTGACATGAGACTCACTGGCCTGTAGTTCCCTGGCTTATCTCTACAACCCTTCTTAAATAGCGGAACCACATTAGCTGTTCTCCAGTCCTCTGGCATCTCCACTGTGGCCAGAGAGGAATTAAAAATTCAGGTCAGAGCCCCTGCGATCTCCTCCCTTGCCTCCCTCAGCAGTCTGGGACACAAATCATCTGGACCTGGAGATTTGTCCACTCTTAAGCCTGCCAACACCTCCAATACCTTGTCACTCCCTATATCAATTTGCTTAAGAACCTCGCAGTCTCTCTCCCCGAGTTCGATACCTTCATCCTCATTCTCTTGCGTGAAGATGGACGTGAAGTATTCATTCAACACTCTAGCGATGTCCTCTGGCTCCACCCATAGATTGCTCCCTTGGTCCCTATGGGCCCTACTCTTTCCCTGGTTATCCTCTTCCCATTTATATACTTATAGAATATTTTGGGATTTTCCCTACTTTTACCAGCCAGAGCTTTCTCATCTCCCCTCTTTGCTCTCCTAATTGCTTTCTTAAGCTCCACCCTGCACTGTCTGTACTCCACTAATGCCTCTGCTGATTTGCTTTCCTTGTACCTGCTAAAAGCCTTTCTTTTCCTTCTCTTCGTAACCTGATTATCTCTGGTCATCCGTGGTTCTCTGGGCTTGTTACTCCTTCCTATCACCCTAGAGGGAGCATGTTGAACCTGTACCCTCCCCATTTCCTTTTTGAACACCCCCCACTGCTCCTCTGTAGATTTCCCCACAAGTAGCTGTTCCCAGTCTACCTTGGCCAGATCCTGCCTTATTTTACTAAAATCCACTCTCCCCCAATCCAAAACATTTCTTTGCAACTTGTCGATTTCTTTGTCCATAACAAACTTAAACTGTACCATGTTGTGGTCTCTATCGCTAAATTGCTCACCCACCACCACCTCAGCCACCTGTCCGGCTTCATTCCCCAGAATTAGGTCCAGCAATGCGCCGTCCCTTGTTGGACCCTCCACATGTTGACCTAAAAAGTTCTCCTGTACACATTTCAAGAAATCCACTCCATCCAAGCCCTTAAATAGTGTTAATAGTCTATCCCATTTAATGTTAGGAAAGTTGAAATCACCTAATATAATTACCCTATTGTTATTGTTTTTACACACCTCCATAAATTGTGCACATATTTGCTCCTCAATTTCCCGCTGACTATCTGGGGGTCTATAATAAACACCTAACAATGTGGCTGCCCCTTTTTTATTCCTAAACTCTACCCACAAAGCTTCATTCGATGCCCCCTCCAAGATATCATCTCTCCTTACTGCAGTAACTGACCCCTTAACTAATAATTCAATGCCTCCTCCTCTTTTACCCCCTCCCTGTGTTGCCTGAAGATTCTATATCCTGGAATGTTGAGCTGCCAATCCTGCTCTTCCCTCAACCACGTCTCAGTGATGGCCACTATATCACAATTCCACGTGTCAATCCTGAGCCTTAACTCATCTGTTTTACCTGTCATACTCCTGGCATTAAAGCAGAGGCCATCCAGCCTTGCCTTACTCCCTTGAAGCTTAATGCAGCTGTACTCCCTCTGACTTGATTGTTTTACTGTATTATGATGTGTCCCTATTCTGCTAACATTCTGTGTCCCCTCTCCCTGCCGAATTAGTTTAAACTCCTCCCAACAGCACTAGCAAACCTGCCTGCAAGCATGTTAGTCCCGCTCTGGGATGTAGATGTAGATGTAGACTCTCCCGCTTGTACAGGTCCCATCTTCCCCAGAAACGGTCCCAGTGATCCAGGAATCTAAAATCCTCCCTCTTGCACCAACTCTTAAGCCATGTATTCATCTGCGCTATTCTCCTATTTCTGTGTTCACTAGCATGTGGCACTGGGAGTAATCCAGAGATTACAATCTGAGAGGTCTTGCTTTTTAGTCTACTGCCTAACTCCCTGAATTCTTGATGCAAGACATCCCTCTTTCTACCTATGTCATTGGTATCAACATGTACCATGACCTCTGCCTTATCATCCTCCCCCTTCAGGATGCCCTGCAGCCGTTCAGTGACAACCCGGACCCTGGCACCAGGGAGGCAACATACCATCCTGGAGTCACATTGACGGCCACAGTAGCGCCTATCTGTTCCCCTGACTATAGGATCCCTATTACTATTGCTCTTCCTCCCTTCCTCCCCTCCTGTACAGACAGGCTGCTTATGGTGCCAGAAACCTGGCTTTGTCCGCACTCCCTGGAGGAACCAACACCCTCATCAGCCTCCAAAATAGAATACCGATTTGTGAGCGGGACCCCAGGGGACTCCTGAACTACCTGCCTGTTTCCCTTGGACTGCCTGGTGGTCACCCATTCCCTTCCTTCCTCAAGTCCCTTCATCTGCAGTGTGACCACCTCTCTAAACGTGCTATCCATGATGCTGTCAGACTCCCGGATGCTCCACAGTGTCCCCAGCCACCGTTCCAGCTCTGAAACCCGAGCTTCCAGGAGCTGCAGCTGGACACACTTCCTGCACACATGCTGGTCCTGGGCACTGGAAATGTCCCCGACTTCCAAATCAGTGGAACTTGAGATCCACCTGATGGCCTCAGTGGATGAGAATCTTGCCAAGCTAACCAAGAGTATTCTATTCACCAAATTGGTTGCAAACAGTGGATCTTGGCAGTTGCCTCTGGACAAAGAATCCAGATTTCTGATCGCTTCTATCCCACAATTTGGTCGTTACTGCTTTAATAGGTTACATTTGAAATTGTGTCCACTCCAGATATTTTCCAGAGAACAATGTCTCAAGCCCTAGAAGGAATGGGATGACTAATATGCCATGTGGACAACATACTTGTACATGGCTCCACGAGAGAAGAGCATGGCCACAGAGTTAGAGCGATCCTGAAAGTCTTACCGAATGCAGGCTTAACATTGAATGAAAAATGTGAATTCGTCAAACCTACGATTAAATTTCTAGGTCACATTGTACAAGCCTCTGGAAGAACAATCGACCCACAAAAAAACAAAGGTGATCAGAGAGTTTCAGGGACATTACTCATCTTCAGAGATTCCTCAGAATGGTCAGCCAAGTAGGCAATTTGGCAGAGGGAATCTGAGCCTAGTGTAAGGTGAGATGTTCATTGGTTTCTATAGTTGTCCATAGCACCCTTGGGTTACAAAGAGGGAAAAGAATTAGCCAGAGTTCCTGCTAGTGACCCTTATTGGATGTGTGGATCAAGATAAGGACAGTGACAACATTTTGCATTTATATAGCATCTTTAATGTAGTAAAATGTTCCAAGGTGCTTTGTGGGAACTTTAATAAATAAAATTTCACACTGAGCCACGTAAGGAGATATTAGGACAGGTGACCAAAGGCTTCGTCGAAGTCATTCATTTTAATCAGTATTCTAAGGAAGGATAGAGGGTTAGGTAGGCAGAGAGACTAGTCTGTGATCGCCTCCAAAGGCAAGTTATGCTCACAGTCTAGGAGTGCATGTAAATATCCCAGATGCCTATCAATGCCTCGCAATCTAACAGGAATTGGGAGAGGAGGGGTGAAGCCTGGGAAAAATGGCCACGCTCTGATGAAACATTTACCACGTAAAATGTGCTTCCATCAATATAAGTTATTGTTAACATGGACCAGGCAACTGCCATGCAAGACCCACAAATGGAACAAAAAAAAACCATCTGAATGAATCAGTGCTGCTCATTTCCAAAGAATTGCTTGTTCGTTTAGCTGTGATTCACCAAAATGAACCTGGATGAAGGAATATGTTTAGACCTCTGGAATTGTTTTTCTAATGAACTTCCACTTGGCGGAGGCGATGGTGCAGTGGTATTGTTGCTGGACTGGTAATCCAGAGACCCAGCGTAATGCACTAGGGACCTGGGTTCAAATCCTGCCATGGCAGATGGGGGAATTTTGAATACAATAAAAAACATCTGGAAGCTATTGTTGATTGTCATAAAAACCCATTTGGTTCACTAATCCCCTTTAAGGAAAGAAATCTGCCATCCTTACCTGGTCTGGCCTACATGTGACTCCAGAACCCCACCACCCCCTGCCCCCCCCCAGCAATGTGGTTGACTCTTAAATGCCCTTTGAACAAGGGATGGGCCTAGCCAGCGATGCCCACATCCCATGAATGAATAAAAAAAAACCATAAGGCAATGTTAGGCCAGGTGACAAAGAGGTAGGCTTTAAGGAGCCAGTTAAAGGAGAAATAGGAGGTGAAGAGGTTTAGGGAGGGAATTCCAGTGCTTAGAGCCTAGGCAGCTCAAGGCATGGTCACCATTAGTGGACTGATTGAAATCAGGGATGCCCAAGAGGCCCACATAGAATGAGCAGATATCTGAGGGGTTGTGAGGTTGGAGGAGATTACAGAGATAGGCAGGGGTGAGGCCATGGAGGGATTTGGACACAAGTGACCACACTTCAGAAAGTGCTTCATTGGCTGCAAAGCTGAATCATCTCATTAAAGAAATCAGCAAATGAAAACAAACCATGTTCCCCCTTCCTCTGACTGCCTGACGTTAGGTGGCAACTTTGAGTAGCAGGATTTTCATGAGCGGCGCCAAGTCAGTAACAGAAAGATTCAACATCCTCAGCCCGTCGTCCAAGAGATTAACTTGGAATTCTAAACAAAATCTTCTAAGCAACGGAACGCTGGTAAACAGGAAGCGACCCTACTCAGTGACTACAGTGTGGCTGCAAGAAAACATCCTGGAACAATCAGGCAAGCAAAGTACTGATGACACTCGGAGTCAGAGTTTACAAAGGAAGCTTAGTGTCAAAGCAGATGACTGGCATTTCCCAGGACCTGACCATTAGGACAAGTGGTTCACACCATACACAATTAGCGAATTAGCACTAAGCCGTATCTGCTCTGTCAACTGATTGGCACCAACTTTCATATCTGGTTAAATGATCAGCGATTTGGGAGAAGCAAGGCTTACGAATATACGAGTCAGGAGCAGAGTAGGCCACTCGGCCCCTCGAACTTGCTCCACCATTCAATAAGATCATGGCTGATCTGATTGTAACCTCCCGACTACCCCAAATAACCTTTCTCCCCTTTGTTTATCAAGAATCTGTCTACCTTGCATTTCTATACTGTCTTTCACTACCTCAGGGTTTCCCAAAGCCCATTTTAGCTGAAGAAGTACTTTTGGAAGTGTAGGCATGGTAAGAAATAGGAACCTTTGAAAAATGGCATTTTTTCTTAAGAATTGTATAGAATTCTTGTGGAATTGGTAGGCATGGCATAAGACCACCTCAGCAAGGAAACTGTTTTCTTTCTGTTCCTTGGAAAAACACACAGTCCCTAGAAATGGCGAGGTCTCTTGATTCAGGCTTCCATGTTGACATTCCTAAGTCGGTAGGATGGTGTCTTGTATGGATAAAAGGGTACACAAGTGTCTGGTAAGGACTGGCAAATGACTCTCAAAGTAGGCACAAATGAGTCATTCTCAGGATGGCAGCCTGTTACTTGCAGGGTACCACAAGAATCAGTGCTTAGGCCACAGATGTTTATAATATATGCAAATGATTTGGGTGTGGGGCCAAATATATTATTTCCAAATTTGCTGATGACACAAAACTAGGTGGGAATGTGACTTGTGAGGAGGATGCAAGGAGGCTTCAAGGGGCTTTGGACAAGTGAAGTGAATGTGCAAGAACATGGCAGATGGAATATAATTTGAATAAGTGTGAAGTTATCCACTGGATAGAAAAAAAACAGAAAGGCAGTCGTGACATCCAAAGGGGCCTGGGTATCCTTGTTCATGTGTCACTAAAAGCAAGCAAGCAGGTGCAGCAAGCAATTAGGAAGGCAAATGGTTAACTTGGCCTGCATTGCAAGGGGATTTGAATATAGGACTCAAGATGTCTTGCTGCAATTGTTATACAGCCTTGGT
Source organism: Cetorhinus maximus (assembly GCF_964194155.1). Classification (NCBI taxonomy): domain Eukaryota; kingdom Metazoa; phylum Chordata; class Chondrichthyes; order Lamniformes; family Cetorhinidae; genus Cetorhinus; species Cetorhinus maximus. Next base: position 7,582,443 of record NC_135885.1, read on the forward strand.
GAGTATTGCGTACAGTTTTCGTCTCCTTATCTAAAGAAGGGTGTACTTGCCATGGAGGGAGTGCAACAGAGGTTCATCAGACTAATCCCTGGGATGAGGAGAGATTGAGGAAACTGGACCTGTATTCTCTAGAGTTTCGAAGAACGAGAGGTGATCTCATTAAAACTTATAAAATTCTTACAGGGTGTGAAAGGGTAGGTGTGGATAGGATGTTCCCCTGGCTGGTGAGTCTAGAACCAGAGGACAGTCTCAAAATAAAGGGTAGGTCATTTAAGACTGAGATGAAAAGGAATTTCTTCACTCAGAGGGGGCTGAACCTTTGGAATTCTCTACACTCAAGGTTCTGTGGAAGCTCAATCATTGAGTATGTTCAAGATAGAAATCAATAGATCTCTGGATACTAATGATATCCAGGGATATGAATAGTAGGGAAAAATGGCATAGAGATAGATGATCAGCCAACATCTGTTTGAATGGTGGAGTAGGCTCGATGGGCCGAATGGCCTACTCCTAGATCCTTCAGCATAAGATAAACTAATAAGTGACCTCAAGCTAAGTGATGGAGGTGGGGGGTGTGGGGAATGATGAATGATGGTCACCCTGACATCTTGGGTACCCGTCATTGGTTCAAAAGGTTCAAACAAGTGATTGACTTGTAAACTACCAGCCTCTAGAAATAAAGTATATTAAGGAGTGCTCGGAAACAAGGGCCAGTCCTCGTTGGGGGGCCACCTTGTTCAGGTGGGAGATGGACCCAGGAAAGAGCGAGAGGAGTTCCTTAACACTTTGGCTAGAGAGAAGAATGCTGCCATCACAAGCTACTGAGATGATCACACTCTGTGCTAACCGTCCATTTGTCCTCTGGGACCAGTAAACCACTTTCGACTGTTATGGGTCCTATACTTTCCCTGTCTATTTAGCTAATGCTTCTTATCTAAACTGTTGCTTCTTAATAAACTTAATAACCTAACTTCAAATTACTTATACACACTTGCCTGACTATCTTAGGTACCTGTGTCTCCCAACTGAAAATCTTCCATCACTGTTGCAATGTAGCAGATGCGGTAGTCAATTTATGCATAGCAAGCCCCTACAAAAAGCAATTTGATAATGGCTGCATCATCCATTCTTCTTAGTGATGTTAGTTGAAGGATAAATATTGACCAAGACACTGGTAGAATTCTCATGTTCTTCTTCAAAATAGTGCCAGGTGGCCTTTTACATTCAGCTGAGAAGTAGGACGAGGACGCAGATTAAAATCTCACCTGAAAAATGGCAGCTCCAACAGTGCAGCACTCCTTCAATTTGGCACTGGAGTGACAGGCCTAGATTTTATGCTCAAATCTTCAGGGTGGGGCTTGAACCCACAATCTCTGACTCAGGTGAGAATGCTACCCACTGAGCCATGGCGCCATGAGCTTTTTTGTATCCTTTCCTGGGGTGTGGGCATCGCTGGCAAGGCCAGCATTTGCTGCTATCCATCCCTAATTGCCCTTGAACTGAATGGCTTGCTCAGCCATTTCAGAGGGCAGTTAAGAGTCAACCACATTACTGTGGGTCTGGGGGGTCACACATATGCCAGAGCAGGTAAGGATGGCAGATTTCCTTACCTAAAGGACATTAGTGTACCAGATTGGTTTTTATGACAATCGATGATAGTTTCATGGTCATTCTTGATTGATTAATTGAATTCAAATGGATTCATGTCCCCAGAGCATTAGCCTGGTTCCCTGAATTACTAGTCCAGCGACATCACCACCATCTCCCCCAGGAACACTTCCAAACAGACCGGCACCTTCAGTACTGGTCATACTGTCAGCTGAGGTGGGGTCTTCCCCATTACTGGCCATGCCATTAGCTATTTTCAATGTTCCAAGTGGAATCCCAACATCTTATCCTTCTTTTAAGCTGCAAGGCTACTTATGGATATATTGCCTTCCCCTGACAAAGTTGTGATGACCTCACTTTAACAATTTCAACAAACAATTGGTTAACAGCACAAAACACAGATGCAAGGAAACAGTATGTGGTTTTTCTTTTATTTCTTCATTAATCACAGTTTAAATAAGGCATTAACCTTTACACTGCTAAATACACAGGAACTTCACAGAAGGCTAGAGATTACAGTCGATGTTATCATGTGAATGCTTTAATGCACAGTGTCAGATTACTCTCAATTACTCTCACGACTAGATTGATGGAAAAGCCAACTCAGAAGGAAAAAACAGTAAAAACTATGAAATAAGAATGCTGGTCCGAACTGGCCTTGTATACTTTAAAACGGAACACCAGTGAAAACTGGGAAATAAGAGCACTGGTCCAAACTGTTTTTTCCTTCTGGGAACCAGTTTCAAATCGATGGGTCACCACCCACGCATTCCCCACCCCCCACATTCTAAATAGGACGGATATTTTGGAACAGAAGTACTCACCTGATCAAACCCAAATTATACGTAACATCAGAACTGAGGAATTGCTAGGTAAACAGATGGCCAAGATCCATCCAAATCTCTTGGTATACCGCTACACCGACAGCAGGATAATCTCTACCAATCAATCTCCAACTGACCCAGGCACAAGGTGAGGAAAACCCCCAGTTTGGGAATCAAAGTCCATCTGGTCATCCCGGGCAATGCTATGCTCGGCACTTGTCAAGTTACCAGGGAATGTATTTGAAATGAATTATATTTAAGCTCAAATCATCTGGAATTTTGTGCTCGCTCTCCCGAACGGCCTCCATAACTTTGACGTACAGGTTACTGCCAGTCCTCACTCACCAGTAGTACTCTCACCTGAGTCAGAAGCTTGGAGGAAAAAAAGCGGCTTTGGATCCATGCTTCCCAAAGCCCTTCAACGCTGAGGGTTTACCTCAGAGTCAGAAGGTCAAGGGTTCAAGTCCCACTTCCAGAGACTCAAGCACAAAATCCAGGCTGACACTCCCAGAAGAGAACTGAGGGGGTGCTGCACTGTCAGAGGTGTAGCCTTTTGGATGAGACGTTAACTGAGGCCTCATCTGTTCTCTAAGATGGGTAGAAAAGATCCCACCCATGACATTACTTCAAAGTAGAACAGGGGAGTTTCTCCCTGGTGTCCTGGCCAATATTTGTCCCTCAACCAGCATCACTAAAAGAAAAAAAATGGATGATCTAATCATTTATCACATGCTGCTTGTGGGAGCTTGCTGTGTGCAAATTGGCTGCCATGTTTCCTACATTATGAAAGTGACCACACTTCTAGGAGTACTTCATTGAATTCTTGAACGACCTTGGCACGTCCTATGGTTGTCAAAGGTGATATAGAATCATAGAATGGTTACAGTGCAGGAGGAGGCTATTTGGCCCATCTCGTTCATGTTAGTTCTTTGAAAGAGCAACTCACCTAGTCCCACTCCCCTGCCTTTTCCCCTTAGCCAGGCAAAAATATATATATATCCAAGTTCTTCCTCTTACTCATTTCCATCTTGGTGGCTTTCTGTTCTCTGTGGCTTGCCCCTTCAGTTATGATGTTTCACAATTGTAATAAAAATATACACAAACAATAAAGGTATTGGTGTCCTGTCAGGGGTGCCATCAAGTCAGGAATTGGTAAAGTTGTCTTAAAAGAAACTCTCACACCGTCAGTTGTTCATATAATACATTACAGTAATACTTATCATTTAAAACATAGAAACAAGCACACAGACGAAACATCAGTCTGCTCAATGATTACAAATCTCACCTTGTTTAACATTCATGATGTTGGCAAGCACATTACCAATCCTCTTGTACATGGTGTGACATGAGCACATTCACATTATCAATTCATATGATTGACTACATCCAGACTACTCTTGGCAGCTGGCTTGGGAAGGGGGTTAATAGATTTTTGTTAGGAAAGGGCATTGAGGGAACTAAGACACATAGATGGAGGCAAGGTGCAGATCAGCTATAATGAAACTGAATGGCTGAACAGGCTCAAGGGGTTGAATGTCCTCCTCCTATTCCAATGAGGGGCACTAGCATTTGTACAATAGAGAAATACTTATCTTTCTATTGTTAACTATATTTTCCCAAGCACATCAAGATTTATTGCCACGTCTACCTCAATTAGTTTTCTTTCAGCACTTGTAAACTGTAGGGTTCCCTATCTTTCTCACTCTTCCCTAAACCCAAGGACAGAATCATGCTAACCATCATTTTCTTGATTTATCTCCTTCCTGTTTCTTCATTTTTCAAACTTGGCCTGATGTCCGCACTGTATTTCCTGGCCCCGCTCTTAGATTCTTCATTCAAGAGGTTTCTTCATTATGATCTATCCAAATGCTTCCCTACCTCAATTGTCGAGCACCTTGTCTATGCCGCCGAGTGAAATAGTGGAAGAAAAGCATGCAGGAGGTGACTATGAAACCATACTTTTCCTGACACAGGTTAACTAAGCCATTTTTTTCTTTAATTCATTCATGAGCTGTGACTGGGCCAGCATTTGTTGTCCATTCCTAATTGCCCTTGAGAAGGTGGCGGTAAGCCGTCTTCTTGAATACAACTGAATGGCTCGCTAGGCCATTTCAGAGGGAGGTGAAGACTCAACCAAATTGCTGTGGGCCAGGCAGATTTCTTTCCATAAAGGGCATTAGTGAATCAAATGGGTTTTTCTGAGAACCCAGTGGTTTCATGGTCACCATTACTGAGACTAGCTTTTTTATTCCATATTTATTTAATTAACGGTATTTAAATTCCCCAGCTGTTTTGTTGGGATTTGAACTCTTGTATCTGGATCATTAGTCCAGACTTCTGGATTACTAGTTCAGTAACATATCCCCTATACTGTAGTCCCTCCTTGGCATGTATTGCAGGTGAAACATAATGTGATTCACTTCATTAAATACTTTTCTTCCTCAAATATTCTTCTCTGCTGAATTTTGTAGTACAACGCCTTTGGGGGTGGAGCGGGGAACACTAGCAATCCTCCTTTATTTCATGCTTCATTTTTGCAAGCCTAGGTATCGAGTATGGGTAGGCAATTTGACTTTGGGGGCATCCATAGATCATTGCCATCCACAGACACTTTGCAGAAAAAAAGTCATAGAATGAATGTGCAGCACAGAAACAGGCCATTTGGCCCAACTGGCCCATGGTGGTTTATACTCCACACGAGAATCCTGCCACTCTCATTCACCCAACTCAATCTGCATATCCCATTCCCTCATGGTTTTAGGACAATGGTCAAAAGCAAGAATTTTTTTTCTCTCATGTCCTGTGGGGCCTGGGGAATTGCAGACACGATGGGCCAAATGGCCTCCTTCTGCCCTGTAACAATTCTGTAGCTGAATCCAAGATTGAGATTGGTCAACTCAGCAAAAACTGAATTTAGGACCCTCTAGTCTTTATGCATTAGTCTATTCGCAATGGATCATCACAAACTGAGGAAAAATTTCATTTAACGGATTTTTAAAAACAATTAAGTTGTGTGAACTTGGTTAATGTAGAATGATAAACCACTGAAGAGGCCATTTCGACCATCATTCCAGTGCCAGCTCTTTTGAAGGAGTGGTCCAATTAGCTCTACTCTTCTATTCTTCCCCCATAGCCCTGTAAACATCTTTCCTTCATGTATTTATCCATTTCCCTTTTGAAAGTTGCTATTGAATCTGCTACCTGATCGCCTGTATGCCATTAATCATGGGTAGTCTTGAGTCTGGGGCCGAGTTATGATCTTAAAGTGCTTAGATGGATCCATGTTTAACCTGGCTCCCACCTTTAAAGGCCACTGTTCCCAGAGTTACCATGTGGAGAAAGTAATCTCGGAGCAATGATCTAAAAGGGACACAGTCTGAAGTCAATTAAGGAGCAATTAAGCTTCTGTCAATTGGCAACTACTGAAAATCTCTAGTTCTTGAGGAGAAAGCCAAGTTATCAAGGTCAGAGAAACCAGTGCTAAACCAGCTTTCTTTACAAAAACCTTGAGTTGTGATGGCCGTGAGATATGAGCTCGATTATATAAAACGTTTCTTCTCCTCATTTCCCTTCATTTAAACACTGACAAAGAAAATTAAAAAAAAGGTCCATTGCCTAGGCTTTTACATGGTGCAGGAATATCCCATTGACCTTCTGCCTTCGTGCCAGGCAACATCCCAGAATTATGACAATGGCAAAGAAGGCTACAATAATTAATATTAGCAATAAAAGACTCCACGTTTTCCAGTCTTGTGTGACCTCTTTGCAGAGGCTGGGCTGAGCCACGAACAGATGTGTTTGCGAGTGTCCATCATTGGTTGGGTAACGGCACAGGACTGACCACTTATCCAGGATGTTGACCCAGGCCAGACACCTGATCCACGTGGACTGGCAGCAATCGAATGGGTTACCGGAGAGCAACAGGGTCCGCAGGGTCCCATTCAACATCTCTATGGACTTCTCCTGCAGGGCAGTGAAACTGTTGTTGCGCAGGTCCACATTTTCTAAAGTCGAGCTCTTGCTGGTGATGAGAAGCTCAGTCAACTGGTTCTCAGACACGTCTAATGCTCTGAGATTGGAAAAGTGTGATAGGTTCATGCTCAACGAAAGAAGCCCATTGCCTTCCAAAGACAAGTAGGTCAACAGGGCCTCCAGGCCTGACAAGCCCTCGGGGTGAATGTGTATCCCCGGATTCATGGAAAGGTCCAACTCCACAAGGGGAGTCTGATGAAATGCATGGGGAGGCAAACACCTAATGTTGTTGTTCTGCAGATTTAAATGCCCAAGTGTATTGATTCTAGAGAAAAACACGCACCCATCCATGTGTTCCTCATGCCTACGAGTGCCCCGACAAACACTGATATTGTTGTTACGAAGGTTCAGGATTCTGATTCGGAAAAGACCCCTGAAAATGTCGGAAGGTAGATTCTGTAGGTGGTTGTCTTGAAGGTACAGATATTCCAGAAAGTTGAGGCTGTTCCCGGCCAGTGAGAGGTTTAGCAACGCATTGGAGCTCAGGTCAAGTTCCACCAGAGAGTTCAGCACATTCATCTCACCGATTACAAAACTGTGGAGGCAGTTCTTGCTCAGGTTGAGGAACCTCAGCGAATTCATGCTTCGGAAGAAGTCCCATGGAATGGAAGTTATCTCGTTATAGCTCAGATCCAAATAGACCAACTCGGTCAAGTACAGCGACGGAGAAGACTTGGTCACGTTAGTTAAATTTTGGTTTGGATTCCCTTCCAGAAGGGAGGACGGTGGGGAAAACCCTTGGATTGAATTCCGTGACAGATTGAGGTGCTGGAGGCGGTTCCTCTTGGGAAAAACTGGAAAATACAGCAAATTATTGTCGCTGAGGTCCAGCCATTGCAGACAGTATTCATCTTCGGATTCGGTCGTGAGGAAGTGCTCAATGCTGTTCTTGCTCAAGTTCAAGACTTGGAGTTGCTTGAGGTCAAAGTCAGAGATACAGGGTATGGAGTTCATGGCCAGATCGAGCACAGACAGGTTGGAAAGTGATTGAAAAGCCCCCGACTCTATCTCGATGATGATGTTGTGTTGCAGGTCCACGTGAGTCAAAGAGGGGGAACCTTGGAACGTGTGGTCTGAAAGTTTGGTGATGCTGTTCCTAGCTAAGGATAGCTCCTCAAGCACAGGCGCCTCTTTTAGAAAATCCTCAACAATGCCAGTGTACAAACTGTTGCCTGACAACTCCAGCCTTTTCACATATGGTAACCTGCCAAGCCCATGTTTGCTGAGATCCAAGAGGTTGTTTGCAAGGTTAAGCACCTCCAGGCGGGACAGACTGGCAAAGGCCCCTGGCTGGATAAACTCCAAGCAGTTAGACTGTAAATCCAGGTGCTGAATGAAGTTGTAGAGAGTCAAATTCTCCATCATCAGCTTCTTAATGTGATTAACAGATAAATCCAGTTTCCATATGTTAAAGGGGAGACCCGTGGGGATTATGTTAAGGCCCCTGTTTTGGCATAATGCTTCTGACTCTACCTAAAAAGGGGAAAGGAAGAACAAGACACATTTAATTTGTATTGTACACAACTTGCAAATCCAAACAATGCCAGAAATAATTTGGCCGGTTTCCCTTTCCCTCTCCTCTATTGCCCTTCCCTGCAGTAGTCTACTGACTCTTAAACCCAAGCTTAATGTCACTCAAGCACTACTCTCTCATTCTCTCTAACCCTGCCGACGTCTCGCCTTTTGCCCTTTTGTGCAAGTTTCTTCGCGAATAACAACATATCTGCCAAGTTAAATATTAGCTTTCTTAACAAATGGTGGCTGCCTCCAAGGGTTCAATTCTAGACTGCCAAGATTAAAGCCTATTTAGGCAAAACAAGCGTCAGGCCAGCCTCAATTCCATATCTAATTTAGTGTTTAGATAGTCACTAATGGATCTACAGCATGGCTTTCAATGGCCAGAGGGGTTCGGAGAGGAATTTTCCCAGAGTATTTTTTCCCCCTTTATGGCCCTGGGGCTTTTTTTTTGTCTGTTGCTGCCTCTCCCAGGAGATTACATGCCTGTGGAAGAAGGTGGTGGGAAGACAGGAGGGGAAGAATCTAGTCATGAGCAATCTGGTGTCAATGAGTGACAAGTTGCGGCAATTTCACACAGAATAGGCCAACTAGACCTTTCCTGCCCATTAGTTTTGTAGGTTCATGTGACAGTTCCCCTAATTTGCTGCCAATTGGCACCAGGTTGTCAGGCTCACTGGAGGACCACAGGATATCTTGCCTGAAATGCAGGCAAAAAGAATTGCAATGGTAGAACTTTCTCAGCTCGAGGTAAAACAGATTTTATAGCCCAGTGGTAGTGAGTTCTAATCGCAAGTGAAGAGGTTGAATTTTATAAATATGGTCCTTTGACAATTGGTACCTTTAAGGCTGCCATGAAATCTTCTCAATTTAGCTGTAATAACCTGACTGGGGTCTTCTACAATAACCTCACAGGCAAAAGGAGCATCAGTTTAAATCAATCCTATCCAAAAGACTGCACCTTGTACTCAGTACTGCAATGGAGCAAGGGTGTTACCTACTGAGGCAGGGCTAATACATAAACACATTTTGATGGTTTCCCTTAAGGGACGAATGTTGATAGGAAGAACACCACTGCTCCTCTTCATAATGCAAAGGATGCGACAGAATCTTTTACAACCACCTGAACAGGGAGACGAAGCACCTGTTGAGATGACCTTTGACCCGGAAGCAGTACAATAAGGAATATCTGTAATTTCTTTAAAACAGCTGTGGAATTTGTAATTGTTTTTAAGAATTTTTGGAAAGGACTTTTAAGAGTTTGCATCAATTGTAGAGGGATCAATTATAATTCTCTGGGTAAAAAGAAATACTGGCCCATGTGACCAAGTGACTTTTGACCTGGAAACATTACCAACAGGAAGGAAGTTAACATGCGAAAACCATTTGGCTTGCAGACGCAAAGTAGAGCAAGAGGCAGAAGGCGATCAGCACACTGATGCAGCAGCAGCACTTAAGAGGTATTGTGCGAGCAGGCTAAAAAGATCTAAAACCTGGAGGGCTGTGTGAATAACTCAGAGAACTGGGTATTTTAACAGAAGTGGCCAATTTGGGGCTATTGGTTGTCAATTGAAAAGGAATTCTGGACCGCTGCACCATAAGGAGCATTGTGACCTGAGGGAGAGAGGGCTTGTAGAAGTTTATGAAACTCAGAGGTGAAAGCTGTTGTCAGATAGACCCACTTTGGAACTATGAAGCTACAAAATGCCATACATATTGAAAGGAAATGCTTGTGGTTGTGCAAGACATACCTTTGTTGCATTGACTACTTAAAATAAACTTTACCTTTTTATCTGAAGTATCTTTTGCCTGTTAATTAATGTTTAATTTGCATTGATTTTGATTAGTGTTAAAGTAAAATGGTAATATTTCTCTTCACCTGGTCAATATTCAACCCTCACCCAAAAATCATTCAGACAGGTTACTTGGCCATTATTACAGTGCTGTTTGTAGAAGTTGCTTTGTGCAAATTGACTGCCAAGTTTCCCACATTGCAGTGACTAGACTTAAAGTGCTTCCTTGGCTGTAAAATGCTTTGGGACATAAGGTGGTCATGAAAGGCACTATATAAATGCACACGCTTCTTTAGCAGGCAACCAGGTGACAAGTCTTCAGCGGTCATTCCTCTTTCCCAACCACGATAGCCAACTGACCTCAGGCAGTAAACGCCCAGTGAGTGAATGCGTTTTGGCCCGGACTTTCCCTACGTGTTCTGGTCCTATTCTACCACACGGATTGCAAGATGAAGTAACAACAGCAGCAACATCAGAGACTGAAGCCCAGGGTATGTCACCTGACAGATGGTGGGCATCCCGCAATTGAGGAGTTTTTATTTTATTGGTGGGGCATTTTCGAGAGATTCTTGAGCAGGTTCATCTCGGTCTAAAGGCATCCAAGTGTAGCAAAGTGACTGACATGAATCCAAAAAGTGACAAATTTGGACAATCAATGCCTTTTATAGAATGCATTTTTTCATGGGATGTGGGTGTCGCTGGCTAGGCCAGCAGTTATTGCCCATCCCTAACTACTTTTCAGAAGGTGGTGGTGAGTTGGCTTCTTGAACTGTTGCAGTCCATGTGGTGTAGGTACACCCACAGTGCTGTTAGGGAGGGAGTTCCAGGATTTTGATCCCATGACAGTGAAGGAACAGCTTGGAGGAAAAGAAGAGTCATACGGACTTGAAATATTAACTCTGTTTCTCTCTCCACAGATGCTGCCAGGCCTGCTAAGGTTTTCCAGCATTTTCTGTTTTTATTTCAGATTTCCAGCATCCACAGTATTTTGCTTTTATCATGGTGTTCCAATGCATCTGCTGTCCTTGTCCTTTTTAGGTGGTGGAGGTTGTGGGTTTGGAAGGTACTGTCGAAGGAAACTTGGTGGGTTCCTGCAGTGCATCTTGTAGATAGTACACACTGCTTCCAATGTGCATTGGTGGTGGAGGGAATGAATGTTGAAGGTGGTGGATGGTGTGCTAGTCAAGTGGGCTGCTTTGCCTTGGATGGTGTTGAGCTTCTTGAGTGTTGTTAGAACTGTACTCATCTAGGCAAGTGGGGAGTATACAATCACACTCCTGACTTGTGCCTTATAGATGGTGGACAGACCTGTAGAATTCCCAGCCTCTGACCTACCCTTGTAGCCACAGTATTTATATGGCTGGTGCAGTTCAGCTTCTGGTCAATGGTAACTACCCACCCCACCCTCCCCACAGGATATTGACAGTGGAGGATTCAGTGATGGTAATGCCATTGAACATCAAGGGGCGATGGTTAGATTCTCTCTTGTTGGTAATGGTCATTGCCTGGCACTTGTGTAGCACGAATGTCACTCTGCTTCTGATATTTAAAAACTAAAAAAATTATCCAAAACATTGCTGCTAAAAAAGAAATTTGAAAACAAAGGCCTGCATTTTTATAGCGCCCTTCCCCACCTCAGAACCAACATCCTTTCAAGTTTTTTTTGATGCACGACCCAAGTGTGGGGGATGAACTCACGGGGCCAACTTGTGCTCACCTTTTGACAGGAATTTCCAGGTTGCTGCGTAGCCACATAACTTCGAGGAACCATTGGTTCAGAAGCCCCAAAGCACTTTACAACAACAGCGTATGTTGATACAGCACATTTAAAATAATAAAGCATCCCAAGATGTTTTAGGGAACGTTAGGACAAAATTTGAGATCGAGGCACAAGGAGATATCAAGGCAGATGACAAAAAGCTTGGTCAAAGAGTTAGGTTTTTAAGAGCGTCTTAAAGGAGGAAAGAGGCAGGCAGGGAATTCCAGAGCTAAACAAATTTGCAGCCGGTTAAACACTCCTGAAGCGCTGTTACTGTTGTAATGTAGGAAACGCAGCAGCTAATGCATCCTCAGCTAGATCCCAAAACAGCAATATGTTAAGGGTTAGAACAAAGAACAAAGAAAAGTACAGCACAGGAACAGGCCCTTCGGCCCTTCAAGCCTGCGCCATTCATATTGCCCGTCAACTAAAACATTTTGCACTTCCGGGGTCCGTATCCCTCTATTCCCATCCTATTCATGTATTTGTCAAGCTGCCTCTTAAACACCACTATCGTACCTGCTTCCACCACCTCCTCTGGCAGCGAATTCCAGACACTCACTACCCTCTGCATAAAAAACTTGCCCCACACATCTCCTCTATAGCTTTCTCCTCTCACCTTAAATCTATGTCCCCTAGTAATTGACTCTTCCACCCTGGGAAAAAGCTTCTGACTATCTACTCTGTCCATGCCACTCATAATTTTGTAAACTTCTATCAAGTCGCCCCTCAATCTCCGTCGCTCTAGTGAGAACAATCCAAGTTTCTCCAACCTCTCCTCATAGCTAATAACCTCCAGACCAGGCAGCATCCTGGTAAACCTCCTCTGCACCCTCTCCAACGCCTCCATATCCTTCTGGTAATGTGGTGACCAGAACTGCACGCAATATTTCAAGTGTGGCCTAACCAAGGTTCTATGCAGCTGCAGCATGACTTCCCAGCTTTTATACTCAATACCCCTATCAATGAAGGCAAGCATGCCATATGCCTTCCTGACTACCTTATCCACCTGTGTTGCCACTTTCAGTGACCTGTGGACCTGTACACCCAGATCCCTCTGCCCGTCGATGCACTTAAGGGTTCTGCCATTTACTGTATAATTCCTGCCTGTATTAGACCTTCCAAAATGCATTACTTCGCATTTGTCCGGATTAAACTCCATCTGCCATTTCTCTGCCCAAGTCTCCAACTGATCTATATCCCGTTGTATCCTTTGACAATCCTCTTCACTATCTGCAACTCCTCCAACCTTAGTGTCGTCTGCAAACTTACTAATTAGCCCAGTTACATTTTCCTCCAAATCATTTATGTATACCACAAACAGCAAAGGTCCCAGCACTGATCCCTGCGGAACCCCTCTAGTCACAGCTCTCCATTCAGAAAAGCACCCTTCCACTGCTACCCTCTGTCTTCTATGACCAAGCCAATTCTGTATCCATCCTGCCAGATGTTGGCTGGGGCTTAAATATTGACCCTGGACACCGGAGAGAAGTCTACCCCACTCTTTGTTGCGTTCACCTGAAGTTGGCACTATTTTGAAAAAAGAGTAGGGGCGTTTTTCCCAGCGTCCTATTCGATCTTTAACCCTCAACCTAAAAGCAATTAAAAGTATGCAAGGGTGCGTGTGCATGTGCATGCGAGAGGTTTGTATGCCAATTGGTTGCTTCACTTCTGACTTTGTAACAGTGACTACATCCATTTCATCGGCTGTAAAATGTTTTGGCAGACCCTATGATGAAAGGCACTGTGTAAATGCGAGTCTTTCTTTTCCAAGTGAAACCTATCCAGGAGGGTGGTGACCCTGTTTCAAAAGAGCCAACATCCTGTTTTAATTGTGAACAGGCTCACTGGAATGAAATAGCATTGTATTACGCTCTCAGGTATTCCCCCATTGTTACTCAATGCTCTTCTCTGTATTGTGCATTGCTTCCTCACTAAGCTCTCAATTACATGTATTGTATTATTGAACTGTATTATTTTGTATTAAGCTGTGTCATCTTTGCATTGGGTTTCATGGTACATAAAAGCAGCCAGTGTCAGCCATGAACGTAATGCTCTTAGTTCTTAGTGATACTGCCAATTTGCAGTCAAGGACACCGCTCTCAATCCTTATTTAGCTCTCTCAGACTCCTCGTTCCATAGAATGACAACACGAGAGTAGGCAATTCAGCCCAACTGGTCCATGCCAGTGTTTACACTCTCCATGAGCCTTCCCACCTAACCTCATCAACATAGTCTTCTATTCCTTTCTTCCTCGTGTGTTTATCTAGCTTCCCCTTAAATGCATCTATGCTATTCGCCACAACTACTCCTTGTGGTAGTGCTCTACACATTCTAATCATGCATTAGGAACAGAAGTAGGCCATTCAGCCCCTTGAATCCGTCCCACCATTCATTCAATCATGTCACGACTGATCTATATTTTAACTCCTTCCACTTTCCTTGGCTCCATATTCTTTTATATACTGTACCTTAACATGGCCTTCATTTGTATCCTTGAGTGGCAAGTATCAATTTAAGTCTATTAAATTACTCTCTGGGAAAAGAAGTTTCTTTCAAATTCCCTGCTGGGTTGATTAGTGACTATTTTATATTGATGCTTTGCGTTGGCCTCACCATAAGGTCTATTAGGTTACTTCTCAACCTTCTCTTTTCTAGTGAAAAGAGCTCCAGCCTATTCACTCTTTCTCGATAGTTATAACTTGTTAGGTTAGACGTGGAGGACTGTTGGCCTCCTCTGTTGTAGGCTAACCCCTGGAGAGAAATGATGGCATCTCAGAGCCCGAGGCAACTAGTTCCATGGATCTGGCTTCAGATCATCCAGCTGTTCAATTAGATCCAAGGCCTCTGGATTATGGGTCCAGACATACAACCACTATTGCACTAAGTGAGCTTATCGTACAGTGATACCAGGCCTCAAGTTTTTGAAGTGTGTTCATTTGTATACAAGGCTTAACAGCCACTGGTGCAACATTACCCAATGGCCTGAGCTATTTCGGATGGCGGGGCCTCTCTTCTCGCCATCTGAAGAGTCGGTGAGGAACGTATCCCTGCCAACTCCGAGTGCCCCACAGCCATTTTATGCTCCAATGAGCATTGAGCGGCTGCAGGCGGGACCTCTGCCCCTCGCTCGGGAGGAAGACCTGCCTTAGAGAGCTGCAGGCCAAACTGACTGGCCGGAAGCTTTCTAGTCCCTGCAGCGACTGGAGCTGCAGCGACAGAAGAGGAAGTGCATGAGGACGTCGGAGACTAACTTCGGGCACCGCAGGCCCAGGGTAGCGGGGTAGGGAAGGCCTGGGGTTGATCAGGGGAGAGGGTGGAGCTCGGGGAAGGTCCGGAGACCACTGTACTTTAGGTGGGCGGTGGGGGAGCACCTGATTTCAGAAGGGGGCTTCTGATGGAGGCACCCCCACAGCCTGAGACCCAAGTCCCTTGATTTCTGGGCTTCCACCATGCAAAGTCAATCCTTCCACCAGCCTGAAAATTGAGGCTGGGCAGGAATCAACCCTTAAGTCCAATAACAGCCCTTAAGTCCAACAGCCCAATAATTGGCCACTTAAGGCCCTCAATTGGGCCAAGGGCAGGCTTCCCATCCTAGGTCTTGCCCGTCCCCCTCATAAAATCGTTGCGTGGTTGGGGCAGGTGGGAACCCGGGAGTTGGGGGGGGTGGAGAATCCCAGTTCTTTTATTTCACACTCCACCCCCAACTAAAAACCTGCCAGTGGGGGAGCATGAAATTCAGACCTATGTGATTTGACATCAGGTCCCCTTGTACCATAGGCATAAGCAGAGAGAAGAAACTCTAGGCTGGATCCGCAGATATTTATACATTAGCAAAACTAGATTTACTGAAAGCAGTTATGGACCAGGTTCCTGGTCTTCCTTTTCTAACCATGTCTCTCTTTCTCTCTAGCGTTCTCTCTTTTTTGTCCCCCTCTCATTTCTCACATGGCAGCCATTTTGATGGAACAAGTTCATTGTTCTTCTTGGCAGTGAATACTGGTAAGGGGGATGGGGTACGTGGTGTAATGATTTATCGAAAGAGGGCTTCAATTCGAGGGACCTTCAGGAATTTTGAGGAATATCAGTTTGATGTGTGATTTTTATGGCTTTATTTCCTCATTAAATAAAAGTTTATATATTTAAAACAATCAGTTAGATTTTTGTGATGTATTTTTTTTTCTTTTCCATTGTTAAATATTCATTTGTGTGTTATTATTAATGAACGAGAAATGTGCCCACAATGAATTTCCGGATGGACAATAAAAAATTTGAATTGAATTGAATTATGAGGTCACTTGTCAGCCAAGGTGGAACAGTAAATAAAGAGAGAAGCCTTCATTCAGAAAGCAATGTGTAGCTTAAAGGTCCGGCACAAATAGGGGTTTAATGTGGGACTGAGTACAGTACTGCCACACAGTGATGTAAGAAGGCACATGGCCCAGAGCTAGGGTCAGTGTGGTATTATCCAGAGACATGTTAAGACCTAGAGATGGAGATAGCTGCATGCCTGTGCCCTTTACTCTACATATGTATATCGTTAGTAGTGGTTAATGATGACTTGTTTTTAACATACAGAAGATTACAAAGACAATTCCTTAACAGACATGTTCTGTGACCAACACCATGTGCCAGCCATCTGTGCACATCAGCGTCAGCTGCAGTGTCAACTCTTGAGCACAAAATTCAAAGCTGGCACTCCCACAGCAGTACTGAGCAAGTGCTACACTGTTGGCGATGTGAGTTTTGGATGAGAGGTTAAACGAGGCCCCATCTGCCTCTCAGGTGGAGGTAAAAGATTCCATGGCACCATTTTGAAGAAAATCAGGGGAGGCTGTCCCAGTGCTCTGCCAATATTTATCCCTCAATCAACATTAAAAAAAATCATCACTTTATTTATTCATGGGATGGGGGTGTCACTGGCTGGGCCAGCATTTATTGGCCATCCCTTGAGAAATGAATGGCTTGCCATTTCAGCAGGCAATTAAGAGTGGGCCTGGAGTCACATGTAGGCCAGACCAGGTAAGGATGGTAGATTTCCTTCTCTAAAGAGCCTTAGTGAACCAATGGGTTTTCACAACAAACAACAATGATTTCATTAGACATTTAATTCCAGATTTTTTTTTATTGAGTTCAAATTTCACCACCTGCTATGGTGGGATTTGAACCCAGGTCCCCAGAGCATTAACCTGGGCATCTGGAATACCAGTCCTGTGACAATACCACTATGCCATTGCCTCCTAAACTAGGCTACTGTTTTCCCTATTTTTTTTTTAATTCACTTACGGGATGTGGGCTTCACTGGCTGGGCCAGGATTTATTGCCCATCCCTAGTTGCCCTTGAGAAGGTGGTGGTGAGCCGCCTTCTTGAGCCGCTGCAGTCCCATGTGGTGTAGGTACACCCACAGTGCTGTTAGGGAGGGAGTGCCAGGATTTTGACCCAGCGACAACGGTGACTACACTTCAGAAGTATTTAATTGGCTTTGGGATGCCCTGAGGTGGTGAAAGGTTCTATATAAATGTACGATAAATACTTTGTTTTCTACCAGTACAGCCGTGCTATTGCCTCTGTTACATTGCAGCAGTGGTACGTTAGGTGGCAAGCCTCATCTCCGAGTCCTTTGGTACTAACCGTCTGACAAGGGGAAAAATCCATTGGTCGGGAAGTTGTTGTCACACTGTCCACAGCTATCAGAAGGAGAAGGAAATGTTCCATAGTTGCTGCAAGGAATACCAGGTGGAAGAAAAAAAAGCATTTACTGGCAGGAATTCAACGATATGGTTATAACAAAATCAGATCCAACTATAAAATAAACTCAACCATAATAATTTAAATAGCACTCTAATATAAAGAGAAAGCTGGAATGTTCACAATGCTATAATGTAAATACCGAACAATCCCGAGATGCAGAAATAGATACAATGTATAATTAAAAGCACCATGTCATTAACTATCACTAAAAGTAGATTACATTAAATTATAACCAGCAGGAACACTAACTCGGCTGGGGCTTTTTTCTCAAGAAAAAGGAAGGCTGAGGGGTGACCTGATAGAGGTTCTTTAAGACTATCGGCTGGATTTTAGGCTTGGTTTGAGGGTGGGAGGGCATCCAGGGGGTGGTGTTGTCACTGCCTACCCACCTGCTCCTGACCAGGGAAGGGGTTGGGGGGAGCGTTGGATGGTCTGCCTCCTTTGGGCCTAATGAGGCCCCTTAAGTGACCAATTGAAGGTCTCATTCTGCACCTACTTGTATTTTCCCCACAGCTGGGGTGGTGGGGTGGGGGGGGAAGAGGGGACTGGTTGTCCACACCAATCCCAGCAGCCTTAGCTGTACGTGCTGGTATCAGCAAATCGGAGAGGGTGAGGGTTGGTGTGAAAGATGACTCCTTTGGTGTTCCCTGGGTCCCTCTAACCCTCCTTTAACCTTCCCTTTGGCCTCTTGAACCCAGTCCCTCAGCACCCCCCCTCTTAATGTGACAGCATCACCACACCACACCCCCAACCCCAGACTGACCTGCGTTCCTCGCCGTGATGGGACTGCTTGTAGTCCCAGCAGTGGCCACTGATCCACGTCTGCGACCAGTTCGAACTGGCCTCGGGAGCCAAGGTAAATCGTGGGAAGAGCGAGGCCATGTTCTTTGGGAACTGGGCTGACCGATCCTTTGTCCCCTTCACTGTCAGGGCTGACGGCCTGAAGGTGCTGGGGATATGGTTCGGAGGGACCGGGGCATGCGTTAGAAACTGGAAGGAGCGAGTGGCTATGGTGAAAAGGAAACTGGGCATGTGGGAGCGACGCTCCCTCTCCATTGCGGGTAAGAACCTGGTCATCAGGTGTGAGGTACTCTCGCTGTTGCTGTACGTGGCGCAGGTCTGGCCCATTCCACACTCCTGCGCGATGGCGATCACTCGAGCCATCTTCCGCTTTATCTGGAGGTCGAAAATGGATCGTGTCTGCAGGGACGCGATGTACAAGCCTCTAGATAAAGGGGGAAAAAACGTGCCCAACATCGCCCTCATACTGATGGCCACCTTTGTGTGTGGCTGCATCAAGCGGTGCGTAGACCCTCAGTACGCAAACACCAAGTGTCACTACGTGCTGAGGTTCTACCTGTCCCCGGTGTTGCGAAGGATGGGTCTGGCCACGCTGCCGCGGAACGCTCCAAGTAGTTGGACCGTGCCGTACCACCTGTCCCTGGTGGAAAAATTTATGCAGAAAAACACCTTTGACCACAAGTCCATCAGGCAGTGGTCAGCACGTAACGTCCTAGAGGCCCTGAGGGAAAAGGAGAGGGTGGACCCTGTGGGATGGTTCCCCGAGCAGACTGTCAAAGTCATTTGGCAGAATGCCTCATCGCCAGAACTTTCCAACAAGCACCAAGACGTAGCTTGGCTGGTGGTGAGAAAGGCCCTCCCCGTCAGATCCTTCCTACACGCCAGGAGTCTCACCCCCTCTGCACGTTGCCCTCGAGGTGGCTGTGGTGGGGAAGAGACCGTTGTTCACCTCCTTGTGGATTGTGCCTTTGCAAAGAAAGTCTGGAGAGAGATGCAGTGGTTGCTGTCGAGGTTCATCCCGAGCAGTTCTGTGACACAGGACTCTGTGCTCTACGGGCTGTTCCCAGGGACACACACCGAGACAAACATCGACTGCAGCTGGAGGATCATCAACTCGGTGAAAGACGCGCTTTGGTCTGCCCGAAACTTGTTGGTCTTCCAGCACAAAGAGTTGTCCCCGACCGATTGTTGCGGACTGGCACAATCCAAAGTCCAGGACTACGTGCTGAGGGACGCACTAAAGCTTGGGGCAGCTGCCGCAAAGGCGCAATGGGGAAGGGTCGCTGTCTAAGACCTCTCTACCACAGCGCACCGAGAGACTGGGAACTGTTTAGAGCCCCTCGGGCTGTACAGATCAAAATGAAAGGCTGTAAATGATTGTAATATTGTTTGTACTGATGCACCTGGTGATACATTTTGTAAAAGTTTAACCTGGATTGTACCCTTGTAATGTTGTTTTTGAAATGGTTTTGAATGTGATTGAAGATTTTTTATGAATAAAGTATATTTTTACAAAAAAAAAAAAAGTGGCCACTGATCCTGGTTGGCGCTGCTGAGACTACAAAGCTGCCAGCCATAAGATTGGCCGCAGCTCCCTCAGGCAAGACTTCCTCCCGGGATAGGGGTAGAGGTCTCACCTTAAAGCAATTAATGCTGCTCTCAGCCATCAGGATCGTGGGTGGGCATCCCAACTACCGAGGCGCCCCCTCCTGCCACCCAACGTTTTAGCTGTGGGGGGGGGTGGTGGCAGGACCACAGTGCCATAAAACCCAGCCCTATGAATGGGTTTGAACAGAAAGAGAAATTGTTTCCACTTATGGCATGGGTGGGGGGGAGGGACGGAGAAACCCAAAACTACAGGCCACCAATAGAAGATAGTCACTAATAAATCCAATAGGGAATGTTGGAAAATCTTATTTACCCACAGAGTGCTGAGAATACTACCACAGGGAATAGTGGAGGTGACTAGTATAGATTAATTCAAGGGAAGCTAGATAACTGCATGTGGGAGAAAGGAATAGAAGATTAAATTGATAGGGTGAGATGAAGTAGAACAGGAGCAGCTTGTGTGGACCATAAACACCATCATGGACCAGTTGGACTGAATGGTCTTTTTCTATGCTGTAAATATTATGTGTAGCAAACAAAACTCAAACAGCACTATAATATATAAGCAATGCTCCATTGTATATACAGCTATAGCATAATCAGCACTGCAATATTAACAAAACTATAATGCATAATGAATCTCACACTATAAACAACAATCTGTCTTATGTATAAAAACACAACTTTTCAAACACCACTAACTAGTGCTTTAACATGAACAATTGACACGATGGTGTAAACATCAATATAGTAACAGCTATAACATAGGGTTTTCATTTAATTCATTCATGTAACGTGGGCGTCACTGGCTAGGCCAGCATTTATTACCCAATTGCCCTTGAGAAGGAGGTGGTGAGCCGCAGCCTTGAACCGCTGCAGACCATGTGGTGTAGGTACACCCACAGTGATGTTGGGAAGGGAGTTCCAGGATTTTGACCCAGCGACAGTGATACAGTTCCAAGTCAGGATGTTGTGAAGCTTGGAGAGGAACTTGCAGGTGGTGATGTTCCCATCCGTCTGCTGCCCCTGTCTCTTCTAGGTGGTAGAGGTTGGGGGTGGTTTTATATAACAATGTTATAATAGAAATATTATATATTCATTCTCAGCATATTGCTATAGTGCTGCAATAGAGATATGATGTAATGTAAACAGACTATAACAGGAGGCAGCACCTATATCCACATAAAAAATTGTAACATAGTGCTTACGTCACTGGATAGGTATTCCAGAGACCTGGACTCATGACCCAGAGACAAAAATTCAAATCCCACCATGGAATAAAAAGCTACCATCAGTGTGGTGAGTATAAACTACCGGATTGCTGTAAAAACCCATCTGGTTCACTAATGTCCTTTAGGGAAGGAAATCTGCCATCCTTACCCGGTCTGGCCTACATGTGACTCCAGACCCACAGCAATGTGGTTGACCCTTAACTGCCCTCTGAAATGGCCGAGCAAGACACTCAGTTATCAAGAAGGTGACTCAAAATCGATTTCAAGGGTAATTAGGAATGAACAATCAGAAATGCCCACATCACATGAATGAATAAAAAAAAATTGCAAGTAATAATAGAGCAGGAAAAGTGATAAAATTACCACACTATAATTTAAACTGAAGTTTGAAACAGTGATACTTTAGAAATAGCTTTTTAAAAATCTTATATTGTGATATAAATAGTGACATAATGTAACCATTCACTATATTAGAAACAGCCACGATATGAAAATATACAATATTGATAGTGTTACAATACAAAATGGGGTTGCAGAATAAAATGAGTTTAAGCTATACTATTAACCTTCTGTAATATAAATCATCCCTATACTGTAAATATATGTGCAGTGTAATAATGTAAATAGTATTTTGTTATATCTAACATCATATAAATAACACAAAAATGGTGCAATAAATCAAACTATGCATTATATTGCAGTACTTAATATTCAAACCTATAAGTGTGTTATAAACTGCACAATAAAAAGTGCATAAAATGTGCAATTAATATTAATAGCATTATAAAGAGTTCTGTAATTTAAACAGCACAACAATTTAAACCTTTTACAATATGACAGTATAAACAGCAATTATAAAGTTGCTATAACATAAACAACGCTATACTATCATTGCACAGGAGTAGCAAAGTAACAGAATCTAATCAGCATGTACTCTGACAATATCCAACCCTACCTCACCATAACCTCCCTCGACCTCTCCATAGTTGCTAAGTTACCAGACTGTTTGCCTGACATCCAGTACTGGATGAGCAGAAATTTCTTCCAATTAATTATTGAAAACAGAGGCCACCGTCTTGCATGTCCACTACAAACTCTGTTTCTTAACCGCCTTCCCTGGCCACTGTGAGGCTGAACCAGACTGTTTGCAACTTTGGCATCAGATTTGACCCCTAGAGGAGCTCCCACTCACGCACCAGCACTAAGGCTGCCTATACTTTCACCTCTAACATTTCCTTACTCTGCCCTGCCTCAGCTGACCTGGTGCCAGAAGCCTTATCCATGCCTTTCTTGGATCAACTACTCCAATGCACTCATGTCTGGCCTCCGACACTCGACCCTGTGAACTCGAGGTCATCCAAAGCTCTGTCACCCGTGTCTAACTCTCACCAAGTCCCCTTCACCCATTACCCCTGTGATTGCTCATCCAGGAAGCAATGCTTCAATTTTAAAAATCACATCCTCCTTTTCAAATCCCGACACCCCCCTCCCACCCCGCTATGTGCAATCTGCTTCAACCCCACAACCCTCAGGGATCTGCTCTCCTAATTCTGGCCTCTTGAGAGTCCCTGACTTTCATTCCTCACCTATTGGTGGTCATTGCCTTCACTGGGTCAAAATCCTGGAACCCTCTCCCTAACAGCACTGTGGGTGTACCTACACCACATGGACTGCAGCGGCTCAAGAAGGGGGTTCACAAGCATCTGCTCAAGGGTAATTAGGGATGGGCAACAAATGCTGCCCTAGCCAGAGATGCCCACATCCCATGAACATATAAATTTAAAAGTGGTGCCAGGGTCCTAAGCTCTGGAATTCCCTCCCTAAACTTCTTTGCCTCTCTACCTCTCTCTTCTCCTTTAAGACCTCTCTCTCTGGCCAAGCTGTTGGCCAACTGCCCCCTAATATCTCTTCATGTGGCTTGGTGTCAAATTTTGGTTTATAATCCTCCTGTGAAAAGCTTTAGGGCATTTAATTATATTAAAATGCACTATATAAATAAGTGTTGTTGTTGTAAAATGTAAACAGTGCTGTGATACAAATAGCATCACAAGATAAAATAAATAAAGAATGCGTTGGCATAAGTAGCACTTGAGCATACACAGCACAATCTGGACAGTCTATAATATAAACAGCTCTTTCTTATGAACAGTGCCGTAATCTAAACAGTGAGTAATATAAATAATTCTTGAAACAGAGTTATAATATAAGCACTGCAGCTTTTTAAGTGGAGGACGAATGCTGTACCCTGAGGGTGGATTGTTCCCTATAGTGGTCAGACTACACGTCCATAATCTTCTCTGATATAGCCAACTGCTGCCCCACAAAAAAAATG